>NC_133363.1:52833534-52920518 GCF_049309525.1 Garra rufa
ACTCACAGCTATTATCAGTAATAATGTGTGTTTAAAGCAGCAATTCATGCGATCTGTTCAGATGCTTCAGTATTTCATAACCATCACAGAGAGGAAATGAAAAGACAGGTTATATTGCTGACCTCCTGGGAGGATACTTGTTGGAAAGATTTGAAGGAAATTATATATCTTTTACTATTACTATTATATGAGTACAGCCAATTCAATTAAATATAAAGTAATTTTTTAAAATCTGAGCTATCTACTATTTTAGGTGTTTGTAACTCACATAAGTATATTTAAAACAATTTAGCAAGACCTCAGAAATGCTATTGCTTTATTTTTTTATGTAAACTGCTATTGACATTGATGTTGACTTTATTCTTTATTTTAAAAATCAATTACTAAAACCATCATTTTTGCATATGATAATTGCAAAGTGGTTCATTAGTAGTCCATTTTAAATTAATGTCAAGTATATTTCACTTAAAACATCTTCAGCTGAAAACTATGTATTATAATGTTATCTGAGTTCATTTGTGACCATGAACCACAAAACCAGTCTCAAGTAGCATGGATATATTTATAGCTATAGCCAACATGGTTTAGGTCAGAGAGATAGATTTTTCTTTTATGCCATAAATCATTAGGATATTAAGACATCTTGTAAATTTCCTACCATAAATGTATCAAGACCTAATTTTTGATTAGTAATATGCATTACTAAGAACTTCATTTGGACAACTTTAAAGGCAATTTTCTCAATATATTGTTGTTATTTGGACAACTTATATAATATATAAGTTGTCCAAATTAAGTTCTTAGCAATGCATATTTTGCACCCTCAGATTCCAGATTTTTAAATAGTTGTATCTCTGTCCTGATGTATATTTCCAACAATTGACCCTTATGACTACACTGTAAAAAAATTTGCTGTAGTTCTGCAGCTGGTTGCCAGTAATACTGTAATTTCTACAGATTTTGTTTACAGTGTAGTTTTGTGGTCCAGGGTCACATTTTACATGGTTTAGGAATGAATTCACAGTACAAAATTGTTAGTGTATTTAAAGACTCAGGAATAAATATCTATTGCTGCTTAAAGGAAGTGTGCAAAGCAGAAATGTGAGATGTCCTATCACTGTACCGCAGGAGGTCTGGCTAACCTGATTAACTGAAAGTCTTGTTACACTGAATAACTGTGTACAAACTACTGACAGGCTCACATCGACCTCTGTTGATGTTATGTTGAACTAGAAAAGATCATTTGAAACAAACTGACAAGGAGCTATTGAATAGCTATATAAGGTGAAAATGGAAATCTATTGTGTCTGTAAAAACTCAACAGACAGATAAAATCAGACTCGGACATCTTAACACAAGCACAAAGAATAAAGCAGCCCAGTGAAGTATCTGATCTATTTATCTGCTGTTCGGTCTCCATGAATCACATTAATCGTCTGCTTCAAGGACAACCTGATTAAACATGAGTACAACAGTACAGAGCTTGCAGGAAAGAAAGCTATAATGTATATTTCTTTGTACATTATAGTCTGTAATACAGACTGTTATACTTTTATAAGGTCATATTTCTGATAGTCCCTCATATGTGAGATATAATAAAGTATATTCCTTTTATATAAAGAAAAAGAGGATTGAAAAATTATAAATCATGCTCAATAATAATGGGTGAGACTTGCAGTTTATTATTCGCTATAGGGAAATAAGAGAAAAAATAACATACAGTAAACAGTAAAACTGTTTAGACTACAAACTAGTGTGTTCATTATTAAGATAATACATTACAATAACATGGTAAGATACACCAATGTGGGTTATGGTTTGTTAGAATAAATAGGACAATATGTGGCCGAGATACAACTTTTTGAAAATCTGAAATCTGAGGGTGCAAAAAATCTAAATATTGAGAAAATCGCCTTTAAAGTTGTTCAAATGAAGTTCTTAGCAAAGCATATTACTAATCAAAAATAAAGTTTTGATATATTTACAGTAGGAAATTTAGAAAACATCTTCATGGAACATGATCTTTACTTAATATCCTAATGATTTTTGGCATAAAAGAAAAAAACAATAATGTTGACCCATACAATGTACTGTTGGCTATTGCTACGTAAGACTGGTTTTGTGGTCCAGGGTTTGATCTTCACTGATCCTACAATATCAGAAACAATAGGAAGTATTGATAGTTTCACATGATGTCAATAATAAACTCCACAGCAATTTTGCAAAATTTAATAACTTTAGTAATACAGTGTAGACCACCTGATGTTGCCACAAGGTGGAGTCTGTGTGTTTGCTAGGAAGTTTTCTTAACAAACGCTCTATTTAAATGCACATCCGAATTCATCGATCACGTTCACATTCATTTTCTCTCGTAGCTGTACACTCACTAAATAAAATACCCTCCCTCCCGCAGCCAGTACAAGAGTCGAGTAGTGTGATTCCAGCATGAGGCACTGTACAGAGACGTGAGATGCGTACAGATGCGGAGACGAGCTCTTTTAATATTCCCCGCCGCAGCTCGCATTTTCAGACCGATTCCAAGATGGTCAAGTGTTGCCTTGCCAATAAGCAGCACAATAACACGTGACAACCATTGCTCTCTTTCCACGCAATCTCTCTCTGTCTGCCGCCAGTAGTAATGCGCGCCACAAATTACCCAACAAACTGTTTTATTATGGTAATAAGAGGGAAGTAGGGAAGTTATGACCTTTGTGTTATTAATGGCGTGTGGAAATTGCATTAAAATTTCAAAAGACAAAAAGTACTAGCTTAACATGACAATACATGACCTCAGAGAAGAAAAGAAGCAGTATTTTACCAAACAAAAATAGGGTGTGGGAAAATGTTTGCTTTAAGGATCATTATGTATACACATAAAATCATGTGCTGATGCTTTAACAAGCAATCAATTCATATAGATCCTACAGATTTATCAAAGAAGTAATATGAGCCATATCTAGGGTAAAGAATGTCATACACTCTCAGACAAAAAGGTACAGAAGTAGTTAATAAGGTGGTATGCTTTCAAAAGGTACACCTTTGTAACTTATTTACCTGAAGGGTGCATATAAGTACTTTAAAGGTACATAGTGCTGCCTCATTGATAGCTTTTGCATGTTTTTCTGAAAGTAAAAATTGAAGAAGGGTTCTTTTGACTTGCACCAGTAAATATTCACTTAGCAACCATCCAGGAACACTCGTCCGAAACATCCATCCAAACATGATAACAACCTCATAGAAATACCTTGGCAACCACCCACAATACTATTATCATGACAACAGACAAGCACAACTCATATTTCCCCCAGTAAAATTTACTAATCACTGCAACAGATTGGGAACATGCTGATTTATTTTTTATTATTATTATTTTTTTTTTTTTGTGACGTCAGTATTTTTACTATGCGTAATCAATTGGCCATATTGGTTGCATGGAACAGAAATAATGCCACTGAACCGAAATGAAACTCGCATATTTAGCTGATTATTGCTGGTGAAAATGGTCAATTATTGTCATGTTTTGGGCTGTTCTGGGACTGGGAAAAACATTTGGAGAACTATAGACTGCCAAAAGTTACAACAAATCAAGGAGAAGAGTGCAAAAAACTCACAAAAGGCGTTTGTGGTTGGCCAAACTGAACCAGGATTTCCAGGGCAAGAAATTTGACAAGATTCATGTTTGTTCCTATTATTTCCGATCAGGTAGGTGAAATATTAGGCTAATATTTTAATTAATACTACTCATATGTATATTTACCACCTGTTAACTTTAGTTTGTCAAAATATTGCACCTATTTATTCTCTATATGATTTAGCATGTTTTTTTCTGTGGTTCGATAGCATAAATTAGCAGAACAACAGTTCAGTAGTACATTACCATGCAATACATGTTGTTGTTTACATCCGAGTATCACCAATATGGCCATGCATCTGGGTAACTGACCAAATCGTGACATAAGTGCAAACTAACAAATTAAGATTATTAAGTTCTCTAAACTGTTATCTCAACTGTACACATTTTTATTTAGTTAATTCATTTAGTTAATTTTCAAATTCATTCACAAATTAACTTACTGTTTTGATAGTTGTACATATAGTCTTACAGAACACCCATGCTGTCTTTGCTGTCTGTCTTCATAAAGAAACAATCATCCTACAAAGCTAAGATATAGTTTTAAATGATTGAACATAATATAAACTTCGACACGTCATACGCAAACATCAAGAACTGTGACAATCACCAAATGTAAATGCAACAAATAACTAACAATATGACAAAATAACAACGAAAGTTTGAATGAAGCTAGCAAACAGCAAAACAATAATAATCTTATTACAGTAACCACAAATGAACCAAAAATGAAAATTCTGTTTCGTTTACTTACCCTCAAGTTGAGTTTCTTTCTTCTGTTAAACACAAATGAAGATATTCTGAAGAATGTTGGTAACCACACAGTTGCTAATCCTGGTATAGCCATTAACTTCCACAGTTTTTTTCCACACTGTGGAAGTCAGTGGCTATGTGCACAACGTTAGTATCATAACTGGTGAAAACTGCGGCTCGAACTTCTAAATTCTTTAATGTAGTTTTACAAGTGAGCTGCTATGAATTTAACAATGTCGTCATGTTCGCGGCACATAAACGCACATTGTTTGACCAAGCCAATAATAATAAAAGTTCCGTCAAATTGGAAAGGTTACGTTTTTATGATTCTTACTGGTTATGTAGTACTATGTTAATGTGTGTGTTTTTTGTTGTTGTTTTTTTTTTTTAGTCCTACATCCTATGTGGCAGTTTTACAGACATTCTGTGGTGGAAAATCTCGGCTTTCTATTTAATAATCCACCAGTAATGTGCAAGGTGATTGCTGAGGTAAAAAGCATGGCTCCAAAGCAGAATGTAAACACTTACTGAGTGTGTCTAGTTAAATAGTGGCAATTTATGTACTTAGTGTGAATGTTTTATCAGTTTAGTATTGATTAGAATAGGGCTGTCAAATGATTAATCGCATGCAAAATAAAAGTTTATGTTTACATACTATATCTGTGTGTACTGTGTATATTTATTATGTATACATGAATACACATACACACATGTATATATTAAGGAAAAATATGTTAGATTTATATATTAAATATTTAAATTTATTTATAATCTAAATTATATACAAGTATAAATATATATACATATAAATATTTTTTTAAATATATACATGTATGTGTGTGTATTTGTGTATGCATAATAAATATACTCAGTACACACAGATATAGTATGGAAACATAAACTTTTATTTTGCATGCGATTAATCGCGATTAATCGTTTGACAGCCCTAATTAGAATATAAAAGCATATCCCTTAAGAAAATTAATCATGGTTTTACTGTAAAACCAGAAAAAAAAACATGGTACACCATGATAACCACAAATTAACCATGGTTTTGCTAAACTAACCATAGTTTAATCATGGTATTTGTAGTACAACAGTGGTTATACAAATAGTAATTAATTGGCTATGCCAAAAACATTTTTACTATAATAAAACTATGGTTCATTTTTGTAAGGGATAAGTTTATAAGTAGTTTTATATTCCAGGAGGTTACTTTTGTATAATTTGCTTAACTTTGTGATATTGATTTGCTTTCAGTTCAATATCACATGAGTATTGTTTTTGTCCTGAATAGCAGCAAGTCAAATGTGATATTTTAGAGGCAACATTGGCTGGATTTCTTATGGCAGTAATATGACAAAATGTTCATTTTTGGGGGGATAAACTATCTCAGGAGACACCAAAATAAACATATATCCTAGTGAGACACTGCTACTAGAGTAATATCTGTATTTAGTGTGTGTGCGTGAGTGAGAAGATAAAGAGAGGCAGGCTGATACTCAATCTCCACAGAAACTTGCTTTGATTATAATGATAATGATGACCAGATGATGTCCTTTTCAGCATAATGGCTCTGTAGGCTGTTGTTGAGCTGCATTTCAAGACCACCATGGTGTTACAAAGCATGTTGATTTGGATTAATGGAAGCCAATCCTGTCACATACAGTAACAGGATGTGAAGGTGTGAAGCGCCGTCATTGTTCATTGCCCTTTTAATATACAATGAAACATAAAGAGATGCCAGAAAAAGCATGTTATCATCTTTTACCATGATTTAAAAGGGTAGGTAGTCTGTATTTCAGAAAAAATGTCCACATAGCCAGACGCTTTTGTGTTAAACAAATGCTTTGAGTTTAGTAAAAGGTGCTAAAAGCATCAGCCACATTCGTGTGTTTTGTACTCGGTTTTATTCAGACTTATTAGTGCTTCAACTAACGTCACATTCTTGTAAACATGGTGCATTTGTGGGAGGGTGACACAAACAGGACGCATTTGTAAATTAGGCATTACAAATATTAATTGCGACAACAACCCTTGACACCAATCTGCTTCGTTTGCTATAATTTTCACTTCATATTCACTGCAAAATTTAATTTTATACAGACTGTTTCGCAAATTAGCCTGGCTTTTATGTTCAATATGTACAAGATTTTAAAAATTAGTTGATTTTCAGCACAATTATCTAGCACAGGTCTTTTTTCTGTAGTTTGTACTTTCAGTTGTATCCTCAATTATGTGTTATTTACTAAGGGACATCTTGTGCAGGCAATTAATGGTTGTCAAATAACTCCTTTAATATATGCAGCACACAGCATGGGAGTTTTGACTTTTAGCTGATGTCTGTTAGCTTTTAGATATCTATATGCTAGTGTCTTTTTGTCTGGGAAAATGGACCAAAACTGAAGTAAAACAATAGAAAGTGGAAACTAAAAACTCACATTATGAAATAAATGTTGGCTACAATTGTTGTATGTTGGCTACAATTATTGGCACCCCTAGAGTAAAATATGTCTAAAGAATATTCCCATTCAAATGTACTTTTTTCAGGGTGACTAATAGCATGAAATTGTCCAGCCATGACTTCCTGTTCCACAGGGTTATAAATATGAGGAACACAAAGGCCAAATTCCCTTAACCATCCATCACGAGAAGTAAAACCAAAGAAAATAGTTCTGATGTGCAAAACAAGATTGTTGAGCTTCACAAAATAGAAAGTGGCTGTAAAAAATATCTGAAGCATTGAAAATCCCTATTTCCACCATTAGGGCAATAATTAAGCAGTTCCAATTGACTAGATGTTACAATTCTGCCTGGAAGAGGATATATGTCTATATAGTCCTAATGCATGGTGAGGAGATGAGTTTGAGTGTCCAAAGACTCTCCAAGAATAACAGCTGGAGAATCACAGAAAATAGTGGAGTCTTAGGGTCAGAAAGCCCCTACATCACCACATGTTGTCTGGGAGGGTTTCAAAATCCTTCTCACCCATCCAAAAACAAACTACAGCATGTTCAGTTTGTACCAGAGATCGTGGATATCTTGAAAAAATCTAAACCTGACTGCCTCTATTAGAAATCTTACAATTGGCCATGGCTGCATCTTCCATCAGGGCAACAATCCAAAAACAAATAAACACAAAAATGTGAAGGTTCTGCCATGACCGTCCCAGTTCCCTGAGCTGAACCCTACAGAAAGAGAAAAAGCACCAACATGGAGCTGGAAATATGAAGATCTGAAAAGATTCTGTATTAAGGAATGGTCTCTGGTGTCTTGTCAGGTGTTTTCCAAACTCATCAGCATAGGAGAAAACTCAGAGCTGTTATCTTGGGAAAACGATGTTGCAATAATTGGGTGCCAACAATTGTGGCCAACGTGAACTAGAGATAAACATTTATTTCATAATGAGATTTTCCCCTCACTTTCCATTGTTTTACTTTAGTTATAGGTTAGAATTTTGTAAATTTTTTGAATGGAAAATTAAAAAGGATGAACAAATTTATTTTCACAGCCACTTCTGCTTATATTTACCAAGGGTGCCAATATTAATGGTAGGCAATGCAATTTGTATAAGATGTACACCATATGTGACCCTGGACCACAAAACCAGTCTTAAGTAGCACGGGTATATTTGTAGCAATAGCCAAAAATACATTGTATGGGTCAAAATGATCGATGTTTCTTTTATGGCCAAAATCATCAGGATAGGATATTAAGTAAAGATATTTAGTAAGTTTCTTACCGTAAATATATATAAAACGTAAGCTTTCATTATTAATATGCATTGCTAAGAACTTTATTTGGACAACTTTAAAGGCAATTTTCTCAATATTTAGATTTTTTTTGCACCCTTAGATTTTCAAATAGTTGTATCTCAACCAAATATTGTCATATCCTAATAAGCCATACAATTGAAAGCTTATTTATTTAGCTTTCAGATGATGCATAAATCTCAATTTACCAAAAAATGTACCTTTATGACTGGTTTGGTGGTCCAGGGCACACATATTAAAGGTGTAAGGAAATTACTTCCTACTTGACGGCTACGTCATGAGGGGAAAAAGAACGTTGATGCAAAAATTACATTTGTAAAAATGTATGCACTGTTAAGCTAGATTTTTGAAGGATTCCTCCTGTTCATCATCTTAGACATCCTTATTTGTCATTGACCAGCTATACCCAATTTTCACATACCTCTTCTTCTCGTCACATTACTAAATTGTGCCACTATTTGAGACATTTCTGTGACCTGAAAGAGACAGAAAGAGAGGAGAGCTGCAGGAAAATGTCAAAGAACAGTGATGGAGTTTTCCTCGCCACTGTGAACTCATTCTCACTTATTCTCTTTCCCTCTTTTTCACTCCCTTGATCTTCCTCTATGTCTTTCATCATGAGCTCCTCCAGCGTGTCTTAACTCACTCGCGGTTGTATGTGTGAGCCGGTCCACCCGTGACCTGCTCCTCTTTCACAATCCTCCTTTTTTATCCCACTGTGTGCTGTGCTCCTGCTGGCTCTCACTTTTTGTGTATCTATTCAAGGTCCATTTCCCCTGTCACTCTTTTCTCTTCTCTTTCACTCGCTTTGCTTTCCTTTTCAATCGTTCTGTCATTCTTCTTGCTTTTTAGTACCTAATTTCTATTCCATCCAATGCTGCTTTAACCCTTCTAGCATTGCCTATATGACCAGAAGAGCACATCACATGCAGACAAGCAATGCCCATTGCTTTATGAAAAGGCTTTTGCTTTGGCGTCAGCAGGTGTCCTTATGGAGATTACAGCAGTAAATGCACTGCTTACCAGGGTGATAGGGCTTTGAAATGCTTTGTAGATAATGTAATTTCCCTTTCTCCTCCATTTGATGTATCAAGGTTAAGTATGTATCATTAAAGCACAGAACCTTTATGCAGTATGTGTTAAAATGATTATATTCGTCTGATGAAATAAGAACCATTACACTGTAAACAGAAAGCAGCTATACACAAAGATATTAAAATTAAGCTTTTACTCAATGATTAACAAGCTTTACAGAAACAAACATGGAAAAATGGTGCAAAATGGTTTATGAAAAATTCAATTTAGCTATAATGCAGCACTATAGAGAATAGCGTGATTATTTGGCTCAAGTAATTCAATTCTGATTAATAACAGTGTCAGTGTCGCAAAGATAATTAATTTTGAAAAAACTTCAAAAGCAGCTCTAGAGAAGAAAATTATGGAAGCCCGTTTCCACCACTGAATAAAAAAAAGGTAATTGCGACATTTTATCTCACAATTCTGACTTTTTTCTCGCGATTGTGACTTTACATCTCGCAATTCTGACTTTTTTTTCTCAAAACTGCATCATATAAACTTGCAATTCTGACTTTTTTTCTCAGAATTGTGAGATATAAACTCACAATTGTGAGAAATAAAGTTAGAATTGCGAGATAAAAAGTCAGAATTGCAGGATATAATCTCACATTGTGAGATATAAACTCACAATTCTGACTTTTATTCTCAGAATTGTAAGATTTAAACTTGCAATTGTGAGTTATAAAGTCAGAATTGCAGGATATAATCTCACAATTCTGAGAAATAAAGTCAGAATTGCGGGATATAATCTCATAACTGCAAGAATTGCGGAATATAATCTCACAATTGCGAGAAATAAAGTCAGAATTGTGAGATAAAGTCAGAATTGCGGGATATAATCTCATAACTGCAAGAAATAAAGTGAGAATTGCGTAATATAAACTCGCAATTCTGACTTTTTCTCGCAATTGCGAGTTTGTATCGTGCAATTCTGACATTTTTTCTCGCAATTGCGAGTTTGTATCGTGCAATTCAGACATTTTTTCTTGCAATAGCGAGTTTGTATCGTGCAATTCTGACTTTTTTCCTCAGAATTGTGAGATATAAACTCGCAATTGTGAGAAATAAAGTCAGAATTGTGAGATATAAAGTCAGAATTGCGGGATATAATCTCACAATTGCGAGAAATAACTGGACTTTATAACTCGCAATTGCGAGTTTATATCTCACAATTCTGAGAAAAAAAAGTTAAAATTGCTAGATACAAAGTCAGAATTGTAAGTTTATATATCGCAATTGTGAGAAAAAAGTCAGAATTTTGAAATACAAAGCCAGAATTGGGGGATATAAACTCACAATTGCGAGAAATAAAGTCAGAATTGTGAGATAAAGTCAGAATTGCGGGATATAATCTCACAATTGCAAGAAATAAAGTGAGAATTGCATGATATAAACTTGCAATTCTGACTTTTATCCTCAGAATTGTGAGACTTAAACTTGCAATTGCGAGAAATAAAGTCAGAATTGTGAGATATAAAGTCAGAATTGCGGGATATAATCTCATAATTGCAAGAAATAAAGTGAGAATTGCTTTTTTTCTCGCAATTGCGAGTTTGTATCGTGCAATTCTGACATTTTTTCTCGCAATTGCGAGTTTGTATCGTGCAATTCATACATTTTTTTCTTGCAATTGCGAGTTTGTATCGTGCAATTCTGACATTTTTTCTCGCAATTGTCTCGCAAAAGTCAGAATTGTGAGATAAAAGTTGCTTTTTTAATTGTTTATTTAGTGGCGGAAATGGGCTTCCATAGAAAATAGTGTCATTATCAAGCTCAATTCAATTATTTAATATTCAAAGCAGAAACATACTGAAAGCAGAAAACCAGGGCCTTTTTATTTGAGGAAATTACCAAGGTGGTCATTTTTTTCTAAGATACATCTGGGCTATAAACACCTGTACAATTTAGACCCATTTGGTTTAAAAATGGCTTGAAATGTCCCCAGGGAAAAACACACCATAGTGATTGTTATTAGCAATAACACAACTGGGAGCTTGGACTTATCTAGCCTTTGCAAAACGTTCCATCTTCCAAAATAGAGATCTTTATCTCTTTCTCTGTTTGAAACTACAAAATTGAATGGCAGGGGAGAGAAGCCGTTTTATTTATTGTCTGGGCTCCTGTGTTCGAAATTCTCCTCACAGTTTTGTTTTCTTCAGCATTAGCTGTTTTTATACATTGCTAGGGCAAACACAAAGCCATTTGTATTCCAGCCGTTCGTGTTATTAGCCTACCAGATTTGTGCTTAACATCGCATTTGCCTTTTGGATGATCAGGGGCACGAGCTGCCTAGCTCGAGCTGTGAGGAGGTGCAGGGGTTAGTGTTTTCTGTCCTCTCCTTTTCATTACTTTCTTATTTAGTTGGCATCACCATGGTCGAGTCCTACAGCAGGATGTTTGCTCTTTGTGAGCAAACAGATTGAAGTCAAAGGTGTCTCAGCGTCTGCATGTCTTCTAATTGAAGAGGGGGATGTCTGAGAGAGCTCACGGACACTCACACTCATGCATCCACAATGACATGGATGACAAATATATCTCACTTCTAATCTCTAAATCCATTTCATATCCAGGGCAAATAGGTATGCAGACACAGACAGGGACGAACAGGTGTCTAGGAATAGTTTTTTCTTAATCAGTAATTTCACCTTTTCCATTAAAACTGTGGTTACACTGTAGTACAGGGTTCAATTCTCACTATTAACTAGTTGCTTATTAGCATAACATATTGGCTGATTATCAGTACTTACAGTGCCTTGCAAAAGTATTCATACCCCTTCATTTCAGCATTATGTTAAACTGCAATTTACACTCCATACACCATAATAATGACAAAGCAAAAAACAGATTTGCAAATTTTGCAAATTTATTAAAAATAAAACACTGAAATAAGTACATTGCATAAGTATTCATACCCTTAACTCAGTACATAGTTGAAGCACCTTTACAGCCTCAAGTCTTTTTGGGTATGATGTGACAAGCTTTGCACATCTGCATTTGGCAATTATCTGCCTTTCTTTGCCTCACCTTTTCACCTCTCAAGCTCTGTCAGCTTGGATGGGGGCTGGCAGACATTTTCTAGAGTCCTAGTTGTTCCAATCGTCTTCCATTATGGATAATGGAGGCTACATGCTTCTGTGAACCTTTAATGCAGCAGATTTTTTTCTGAACTCTTCCCTAGATCATTGCCTTAACGCAAGTCTGTTACTGAGCTCTACAGGCAGTTATCTTGACCTCAGGACTTGGTTTTTGCTCTGATATGCATTTTCAACTGTTAGACCTTTTCTGAGAGGTGTGTGCCTTTCTAAATCATACTCATTCAAATGAATTTGCCACAGTTTAACTCCACTCGAAGTGTAGTAACGTACAGAAGCAATATGAATGCTTCTGAGGTAAATTTTGAGTGTCCCAGAAAAGGGTATGAATACTTATGCAACAGGATCTTTTCAGTTTTTTATTTTTAATAAATTTGCACAAATGTTAAAAACCAATTTTTTGCTTTGCCATTATGGAGTAGGGAGTGTAGACTGATGTGGGAAAAAAGTAATTTAAAGTAGTTTAAAATAAGGCAGCAACATAACAAAATGTGAAAAAAATGAAGGGGTATGAATAATTTCGCAAGGCACTGTATATAAAGCACATATTCTGCATGACCATATTCTACATCCCTAATTCTACCCGATACCTAAACTTAAAGAGAACCCCGGGTATTTAGACTTGTATGGCTTAATATAACATAAGTCTCTTACTGGAATATGTAATATAAAACCCATGAAAGATTTATGGTATTTAAAAAAAATGCATATTCCTTTATATACAGACATGTGAAAAAGTTAGGACACTATTGAATTCCATGGTTTTCCGCATCAGGGGAAAAAAAATGGTCCTTGGCTGGTCTTAAAATTTGGAAAATAAAACCTCAGATGAACACATGATAAATTGCACCGTGTCATTATTTACTGAACAAAAATTAAGCCAAAATGGAGCCATGTGTGATAAAGTTAGGACACCCTTACTGTTAACATTGGAATTAAGAGGGTAAATAACAGTCAAGCACTGCTAATCAAATACCTCTGATCATCAACAAGTCTGAGCGCTTCTATAAAAGCATAAGCTTTGGCAGTTTGCTGGTCTGGAGCCTTCAGGTGTGTGTTGACACAATGCCAAGAAGGTAAGACCTCAGCAATCATCTTAGAGACTGCCATCAATCTGAGAAGAGTAATATGGCCATTTCCAAACAATTTGAAGTTTAAAGCCATTAAAAACAGACACCTCTACTTCCAGGACATTTACCCCAAGATCAGACCGTCTAATGCTCAGAATAATGACAGACAACCCAAGAACTACACCATAGACTCAGTTAACATGTTAAATTTTGATGTTCATGAAAATATCATTAGAAAAATATGGGACAAAAACAGCATGTTTAGAAGGCTTGGCAAAAAAAAGCCTATTCTATCTTCTAAACAAACATGGCAGCACAGTTTAGGTCTGCAAAGTTGCATCGGAACAAAACAAGTCTTGAATAATGTCCTCTGAACAGACGAGAGCAAAGTGGAGATGTTTGGCCATAATGCACAGCACCAAGTTTGGTGAAAACCTAAAGAGTACCTCAGCACAAACACCTCATACCAAAAGACAAGCATGCTGGAGGAGGGCTGATCATTTTGGGCTTGTTTTGTAGCCACAGGACCTGGGCACCTCACACATCCTGACTCAAATGCTGTGGTGAGAGCTGTGCATAAGCAAATGCCCACAAACCTCAATAAACTGGAGCAACATTGAAAAGTAGAATGGTCCAAAATTCCTCCAGAACAATGTGAGAGTCTGATAAAGTCACACAGAAAATGAATGCTTCAAGTTATTGCTTTATTTGATTTATTTTCCATAATTTTTTTTATTATGTCCCGATACAGAAAACTATGGAATTCAATTGGGTGTCCTAACTTTTTTTACATGACTGTATGTTTTGGACCATGGGGGGTGCCCTGGTTGCACTCTACTGTGATCTACAGGCACTACACAACTCAAAAAAATAAAATACTGCTAAAATGACACCACATCTATTGAAATAGCTTACAGGTGGTGATGGATATAAGCATAGGCTTAAAAGAAATGCCGTACAATTGATTTTTCCCCACAAAGAGTCTTGCCCTCAGATATCGAGTGAAATTCACATTGAGAAACTCCTTTAGTGGCTGTGGTGTCATAGTGTCGACATGTGTACATTCTGTAAGCTCTTTCAGTAGCTTTGGTCAACTATAAGCCTCAAGGGCTGAATCGGAGAGTAGAAGTTTTATCCATTTACAGGCATCTTTCTATTCTTTTCACCTCTTCTTATTGCTAGGAAAGCAGTGAAATCTTACACTGCTTCTCTTGTTGCCCTTCGACTGAAAATTACAACCAAAAGCTGCATAATGTGGCATTGTATCAGTTTTTTATTTTCAGAGTTGCGGTAAAAATAGCAACAGGTAGCGCTAGTAGCTCACAGAGTATAACCATTTCATGTCATAAATTTTAACGTAAATTTTTCATGGGTTTTCTACTATATATTTCACTATGAGACATAATTTACATTATATTAAGCCATACAAGTCTTAATACCTGGAGTTCCCTTTAATAACTACCTTATTATAACTATTAATAAACAGCAAATTATGAGTTCATTGTTATTATTAGTCAATGGTTTGTTAATAGAGAGAATTAGACCTTAAAATAAAGTGATAAAGATAAAAAATGCTTAAAAATGCTTAAAAACAGATAAATGAGTATAGTAAATGATTAATTATTTACTATAAATTGGAAAAATCCTGACAAATTATTCTTTCTAACCCTTGTGCTGTTTTGAAAATTCTTTATCTGAAGGTCAAAAATGCTTGTAAATCTGTCATTATGCCTCATTATCACTAAATCTTGGATTTAATCTTTTTATGCACTTTGGTTTTTAAGTGAAAAAGCATTATTTTTGGATAATTTAAGAAATATTTACTGAAAATCTAAGGTGCATAAACTCAGTCCAGTGGGACCTACGATCAACGAACGTACCTACAACCGGGAACACCACAAGTGTAAAGGGATGGGAGGAAAATCCCTCAAAAAGTACAAAAATGATCAAAAAACTTTTAGGAAGTTATTATACCCTGTCCAATGCGATAACATTAACTAGCTTTGCAGGGACAAAGAAATCCTCTCCAGGTCAAAATGTCTGAAACACATAAGGGTTAAACAATAAAGTCAATTTATCTTTTTAAAGGGAACATCGGATGCCCATTTCCCACAGGTTGGTATGATTCTTTAGGGTCTTCATGACATGTCTGCAACGTACTTTGATTAAAAGAGGAAATGGCAGAAAATGGCACAACTAGCTGAGGGTGGACATATGCTAATACAGGACAGTCCATCAGCAGTCGTGGGCGGGGCCTTAGTAATATGACATCAGACTTCTTACAAGATCAAAATAGTTTGATGATTGAGACTGTTTTGTTTTTTTAGGGGGATTAAAAAAATTGTGAATGGATTTTTATCAGTGAAGACACATTTATATGCAAACACCAAGTAAAAGTAATTTTTGCATCTGATGTTCCCCTTAATTCCTTGCTTTAAAGATGTTTAGATTTTTTGCAGTGAGCAGACATCCCTTCAATAAACCTTCTGACTGCCATCAGTGCCTTTAACTAACATCTTTTTTTTCTTTTTATAGATCTGAACGATACCACGAACAAAGGAATACCAGCGAGACAAAGTCAACTTAATGTATTAGACCCAAACTCGTCCAGCAATCTCTCTATTATGGTGGTTCAATGGAACAGCTTCAAATCCAGATGAACTAATCTTGATTTAACAATATGCTGTGGATCGCATTCTCCACTGGGAGGCTGTTCTTGCGGTGAGAGCACACGGAGAGTAACGTGGTAATACTTTGATTCTCAGACTCAATTTCTTTTTAATGAGCTGGAATGCCTTCCCTCTGCCAAGAATGAGAAGTTGAATGATGCTTAGCGAGCCATGCCCTTCAACACCTGCACACTCTCATAGACGAGCACAGGTCTGCTTAGGAATCATAGAGGAATTCTGCAGATGCAACAATTTCGCCTTCGGATTCCAATTTTTCTGCTTATTATCTCTGAGTTCTGAAGGAAAGGGGGTCCCTAAGGAGATGGGGATGAGACCCATGTGAGGACCTGCTGATTGGTTTGGTGCAAGACATTTCAAGGACACTTGAAGGTTGAAGAAAAACAACACTAAGACATTGAGTGACATTTGGAAATCACATATCCACCTTTTTCATCTCGTAAGAGTGGGCGCCGCCATTTGTAAATTTTATGGGTCTAGCTTCCGGTCTCATCCGCATCCAGCTATTTTCAGATGTACAAAACAGCTCGTTTTGCTGTTTGATATTGCAAATTGGTGTGTCTTACCATATTATTTTAACATATTATCTTAATTATGAACACACTGGCTTGTAATCCTGCACGTTGTTATTCGTCTCATTATTTCCCTATAGTGGATAATGAACTGGAAGTCTCATTCATAGGCTTACTTCCACATTAAAGAAAAAGGTGGATAGGAAGGCCCAATTTGGGTACAACATATCAATTCAATACAACATAAAATGGCTGAACTTGCTGGATACAATGGCAGCGAGAGCTTCGTGTTCTCAACCGGTCTGCCTTTCAACTCTACTGGCGATTACGAGTACTATGATCCAGAACCCGATGCCAGCAAGATCATCATCCCCTCCATCTATGCACTTGTGTGCTGCGTCGGCGTCACAGGAAACGCTATGGTCATCTACGTCATCCTCAAGTATGCCAAGATGAAGACAGCTACCAACATCTATATTCTCAATCTTGCCATCGCGGATGAACTCTTCATGTTGAGTGTCCCCTTCCTGGCAACTTCGGCTGCAGTGCATCACTGGCCATTTGGCTCGTTAATGTGCCGCTTGGTTCTCAGCGTGGACGGCATTAACATGTTCACAAGTATCTTCTGCCTGACTGTGCTGAGCGTGGATCGTTACATCGCAGTGGTGCACCCCATCAAAGCAGCTCGCTACCGTCGCCCAACCGTTGCCAAAGTAGTTAACGTTTGCGTGTGGGGACTTTCGCTACTTGTAATTCTCCCCATCATCATCTTCGCGGACACAGTCCCGGCGCAGGACGGAGGAGTGGACTGCAACTTTCTCTGGCCTGAATCCTCCTGGTCAGAAGCGTTTGTGGTCTACACGTTCCTACTGGGTTTTTTGCTTCCAGTTGCGGCCATCTGTCTGTGCTACTGCTTGATTGTGGTGCGCATGCGAGCCGTGGGTCTGAAAGCGGGCTGGCTGCAGAGGCGGCGCTCTGAAAAGAAGATTACACGCATGGTTCTCCTGGTGGTCGCCGTTTTCGTGCTCTGCTGGATGCCGTTTTATATTGTGCAGTTGATTAGTGTGTTCCGCAAGCCGCCGGACCCCATGGTGACTCAGCTATTTGTCATTCTAAGCTATGCTAACAGCGGCGCCAACCCCATTCTCTACGGATTCGTGTCGGACAACTTCCGCCGCTCGTTTCAGCGTATCATTTGCTTTCGCTGGTTGGAGAACGGACTGGATGCCGAGCAGGTGGACTACTGTGCTGTGGCACTACGGCGTCAGACCACATGCGGCCCACCGGATTTTCCAAAGGAATGCTTGGCCTCTGACATGGTGTTTCGTAATGGAACCTGTACATCCCGTACCACCACTCTGTGAGAGGGTATTCAGTGAAAGTGAGTTTAAAGGGATAGTTGACTCAAATGAAAATTATGTTATTATTTATTCATCCTCATGTCATCCCAAACCTTTATAGATATTTTAAAGAATGCTGGGAAACAAATAGTTTTGGTTACCACTGACTTTCATTGACAAAAAACACTGAGGGGTTTCTCAGAACATCTTCTTTTATGTTCCCTAGATAAAAGCTAAACAGATTTAGAATGACGTGAGGGTAAATAATGACAACATTTTTATTTTTGAGAGAATTATTTCTTTATTGTTTCATTCACTGACATGAAGTGCTGTAACAATTGACAAATAATCGTTACACTAGCTAAAAGCTCATAGCATTCATTTTTAAAGAAAAATGAAGAGATGTAGACAAATCTGAGCAGTTGTAAACACAATTACAGTAGATTTTCATTTACATTAAGTTAAAATTGTTACTGTTCCCAATATTTCTTACATTTATTCAACATAATTCATGCATTGTTCATTCATTTCTTGTCAGATACAGTGCCTTGCTAAAGTATTTAAACCCCTTATATGAACTGACTTAAATTACCTTTTTTCCACAACAATCTACACTCCACACACCATGATGGCAAAGCAAAAAACATTATTTTTTTAAATAAAAAATAAAATGATTCTATTGCATAAGTATTTATACCCTGTATTCATCTGTGACAGTTGACATTTAGAAATTTTAGAACTAAGACGAAAGGCACACATGTCTTAATAAAAGGTCTAACAGCTGAAAAGGCATATCAGAGCAAAAACCAAGCCCTGAGGTAAAAACAAAAAAACAAAAAACTGCCTTTAGAACCCTAAAACAGGATTCCGTCAAGGCACACATCTGGGGAAGAGTTTAGAAAAAAATTGAGGGTTCACAGAAGCATGTAGTCTTCGTTACGTTAATGGAAGAAGTCTGAAACAACCAGGACACTTCCTAGAGCTGGCCTGCTGGCCAAACTGAGAAATTGATGGAGAAGGGCTTTGGTTAGAGTGGTGACCAAGAAGCTTATAGTCACTTCAGTTGACCTCCATAATCATATGTGGAGATAGGAGAAACCTACAGAAGGACAAACATCATTGCAACACTCCACCGATCTGGGTTTAATGGTGGTGTGGCAAAATTCAATCGTCATAGAAGAAAAGCTCAGTGCACCAAAATACAGAGACAGCCTTAATAAAAACCCGGTGCAGAGTATCAGAACCTCAGATTGGGCAAAAGGCTCACCTCCCAACAGGACAATGACCCTAAGCACACTGCAAGAGTGGCTTATAGACAACTCTGTGAATGTCCTTGAGTGGCCCAGCCAGAGCCTGGGCTTGAACCCACTCAAATATTTCTAAAGAAACCTGAAAATATGCATCTGCCCCCATCTAAACTGACAGAGCTTGAGAGTATTGAGTTAAGGGTATAAATACTTATGCAATGTAGTTATCAGGTTTCTTATTTTTAATACATTAACAAAGTTTGTTTTTGCTTTGTCATTATGGTGTATGGAGTGTAGATTGATGCGGAAAAAATGTAATTTAACGCAGTTTAACATAAGGCAGCAACACAAAACGTGAAAAAACGAAGGGGTATGAATGCTTTCGCAAGGCACTGTAACAAATATAGGCATCGAAAGTGACGAGGCAGTCCTGAGAGCGGAAAGTCCAGTGCATCTGTATAGATAACAACCGAAATGTTTGTTGAATCTTTAAATATTTTGTATTTCTAATTGATGTGTAGACATTATTTTAATTCAAATGTGCTTAAGGGAATGGTTAACATCAATCAAACAACATGATGTGTTAATTAGGATGCATAATGGACTCCTTATGAAAGTGCTGTCACGTTTACCATTTCCCAGCAAAATTCTAGCAAGTGACCTCTGTGTAAGTGATGTTTCATGCATCACTACACTATTGACTATTAGCCTAAGAAATTTCACTAATAGTAAGAAAAAGGTCACCAAAAGGTCAGAATATTTTGTGCTCAGGATAAAGTCATGAGAGAATAAGGATGTGTCTCAGTTTGCCTTAAAATACTACTGAATTTCCATGACAAACTCTATTCATGTGGTGAAGATTGCCCAGCAAGACCTCATTATGAACAAACAATATCCCCCATACTGTTAAATTTGTGATCTTTATGTAATAATGTTAATTGTAGATTAATTGTAGATTAATGTTTATATGAAACAAATGTTAAAATGGTTATATGATTACTTTGTGTATTCCAATTTAGTGTACTTTTGAATGCACAACATCGCCATAACAAAATACTCAATTAGCTCTTGCTTAAATCATTGTTCACTTCGTTATGTTTGTGAGCCAAATGGTTCGTACCATTTGGGCATATCAGTCAATGCCCAAATTTTGCTCAGTTCACCCTGCTTTAAACCGTGTCGTGGGTCCAAATTGTTGATATTTTAAAATAAATGAAAAAAGACAATAAAAGTTGAGTGAACCTGGTCAGGCGTCTGCTATTTGTTTGGAGCAGCACTGTTGCATCACATAGTGAAGAATTCTTTCAGCGGGAATTGTAATTAAATTTACTTGAACTTGACACAGACAGATGCTTAAGTTTCAGACAGGAGGAAAGCTAGTCTACCAGCTTACAAGCCACTGACTAAAGCCACTGTTATCTGTGCTTGTTGCATCATTCTCAATTATTTTGAAGCTCTCCATCTGCTCAACCCCTCAAATAAAAAAGCCATGGATTGGTTTCAACCTTATGACATCTGAAATGACACAGATGTGGAAGTTTGCCCATTTCTTTCCCTTAACGTTAAGATGGGTTTGCTCAGTGCATCAACTCTTTTGTGTGTGCTGCCACACACAAAAACAGAAAAACTGGAAATCCAACAAAAACAGCTGGTTTTGTTTAGCAACATGATTCATATTTATTTCCTGACAGACCAAACTGCCTGTAACTAGCAAGAAATAGACACAGAGGTGTAGTTACTTCATGCTTCTCCACCATAAGAACATTTCATGGTCAAAGCAAACACATCCTAAAGAGACTAACGTAGAAGTGGATTTGCAGGTTTTTAAGAGACTTTACCATGTGTTCAGCCAATAAATCAGGCTGGCCACAAACAAATGAATAAATCACAGTCAAGCAGAAAACACAAATAAAAAACACATGTCAGAACATGTATTGTTCCCATAATGATGAGTGTCTTTTTTTTGCATGGGCATATTTTTTTATCTACAAAGAATGTGTATTTGAACTTGCGACATCAATTTGAAGTCCTATCAAGTTGCATGCAGTGACTCATAGATATTTCTTTAGCATGCGTGGTGATGCACCCATACAAATGTATTGAGATATACAAGATATAGACAAGTTCGAATAATAACTTTTCAATGCAAACAAGCTATTCGTGCACTAAAGCATGCACAAAACATTAAACTAGCATTCTTGAAATTTAAGTCAACTCTCTGTTCACTATATTGTAGCATTGGTCTGAAAAGACTTAGTGCTCCCAAATGAACCTCTATGAGTAGAAACATATGCTTTACTGCCTCCCTGCTTTAGCCATTACGTTTCGTAAGCACATATGCCACTGTTTTAATACACTTTGTAAACACTGAACTGACCTTCACAGCCGCTAGATTAACTAATGGACCCACATCATTTGAAATCATCCACTGCAGGCGACTTAAATTGCAGTGTTAATATTACTGTCAGCACCTGCAAAGTCAGTAATGTGGACACATGGCCACAAGACCGAATAAATTAGTGGAGACGTCTGGGAGAGAGCGAGAGAGAGAGAGACGGGGGAGGGGGAAGAGAAGAATGGAAAGAAAATAATAGCAAGAAATAAAGTACATATTGAAGATGACAGAACGGAGAGATAAATAAAACTCTACATATAGAGAGAATTGTGTTATTCAGAAAAATCAGTTAATTCAGTTAATGTTACTATTAGTTAGATGACAATAACCATATGTGAACAGCTCACCATGGCTGTTTCTTCCATTTAAACATTGTCTGGACAACATTTGCTATGGTTGAAATACTAGTTTACTACACACACATTATTCCTGTGAAGGCAAAGCTGAATTTTTAGCAGCTAATATCACTTAAACATTGCTTAATCATTTTAATTTACTTAATAAAAAGTTCAAAAGAAGCATTTATTTATTTTGTAACATAAATGTATTTACTGTCATTTTAGATCATTTTGATCATCTGTGTATTCTGTGCCTACATAAAACTTGCATATACCGTTCACAGAACATATGGTACAAGATGGTGGCCAAAATTATTTGAACATTAGTATTTTCACCAGCTAAAAAATGTAGTTTCTATCATTTGCTGTAGTGTGTCAGTAGAAAACATCAGTTTACATTTTCAAACATTCATTTTGCCGTAAATTGTAATTATCAAGTGAGATTTCTGTTAGCAAAAGGAGTCTGACAACAGACAGTGCTCTAGACAGAGATCTGATCTCATCATCATCTAGTCTGTCTGGAATGACATGAACAAACAGAACAAACTGAGACAGACTAAATCCAGAAGAACTGTGGCAACGTCTCCAAGATGCTTTAAGAAACCTACCTGCAAAGCTAACCGAAAATCTATGCAAATGTGCACATAGGGCAAAAGTTGCTTTAAACACAAAGGATGGTCTCACCAAATGTTGATTTATTTTAGTTAATAGAAGTTAATTGATAAAGGAAATCTATTTATGACATTATTTTTGACAGCATCCTTATTTTACAGCATTTTTACACAAGTGCCTAAAACTTTCAACAGTACTGTAGCTTTGCAGGTAGATTTCTTAAAGCATCTTGGAGATGTTGCCACAGTTCTTCTGGATTTCGTCTGTCTCATTTTGTTGTTTCCTCATGATGATGAAATCAGATCTCTATGTGGAGCACTGGCTGTTCTGCAAACAAAAATCTCACTGGATCATTGCAATTAATGGCAAAATGAATGTTTGGAAATTTAAACTGATATTTTCTACTGACACACTACAACAAAAGATAGAAATAACTGACCTAAAACCATTTTAGCTGGGGAAAATACTAATTTTGGCCACTACTGTATTCTGCAGATAAAGCCAGGGTAGTATCTAGTATGATATTCTGAACATGGCCTTAAAACAGAAAACTCCAAATGTGCATTAAGCACTTTTCCCCACATTGTGTTCTGATTGTAATTCGCTGCCATTGTTATAATACTTTCCTCATTCATTTTCCATGCCAGTACAACCTCTGAGGCCAACCTCTGAGCAACCTCTATCAAACTTTAACAAGGTGTTCACTTTTACAATACTTTGCTTCAGATAAAAGTTTCTTTGATTCTGGTAAATTGCATAGCTAATCTACTTTTATTAAGGTGAGTTTATAAAATCAATATAATTGATTCATGTGTTGAAACCGCAAACTATTATTCATTTTTACAATACACAGCTGTCCTTGTCTCATGCATGCCAAATCCATTTGGTAGAAATTATGGGGCTTACAGTTTTGTTACAGAAACTCTCTTTCATAAAGAGTGCATATTAGGAACTTAGCTTAGACATTTAACTTTTACTTTTACACAGTCCTGATGAAACTATTGAACACAGAGTTGCAGATACACTACCAGTCAGGAGTTTTTGAACAGTAAGGTTTTTAATGTTTTTATAGGAGTCTCTTCTGCTGACCAAGCCTGTAATTATTCGATCCAAAGTACAGCAAAAAGAGTAAAATTTTTACTATTTAAAATAACTGTTTTCTATTTGAATATATGAAAATGTAATTTATTCCTGTGATTTCAAAGCTACATTTTTAAAATGATTACTTCAGTCACATGATCCTTCAGAAATCATTTTAATATTCTGATTTGCTGCTCAAAAACATTTATCATTATTATTATGTTGAAAAGAAAGGTTTCTTTAATGAACGGAAAGTTCAGAAGAACAGCATTTATCTAAAATAGAAATGTTTTGCAGCATTCTAAATGTCTTTATCATCACTTTTGATCAATTTAAAGCATTTAAAGCAAAACAATCCTGAAAAAAATGTACTCAACTGTTTTAAATATTGTTAATAATAATAATAATAATAATAATAATAAATGTTGAACTGCAAATCAACATATTAGAATGAATTCTGAAGGATCATGACTAAAGACTGGAGTAATGATACTGAAAATGTAGCTTTGATCACATAAATTACATTTTAATACACTACCGGTCAAAAGTTTGAGGTCAGTAAGAGTTGTAATGTTTTTAAAGAAAGTGTCTTATGCTCATCAGTGCTGCATTTATTTAATCAAAAATATAGAAAAAACTGTAATATTGCGAAATGTTATTACAATATAAAATAATGGTTTCTATTGTAATATACTTTAAAATTCAATTTATTCCTGTGATGTAAAGCTGAATTTTCATCAGCCATTACTTCAGTCTTAAGTGTCACATGATCCTTCAGAAATCATTCTAATATGCTGATTTATTATTAGAATGATCTATATTGGATCTATATTGGATTATATATTGCAACAGTTGCCCTGCAAATTTAGAAATTGTGATATTTTTTCAGGATTCTTTGATGAATAAAAAGCTCAAAAGAACAGCATTTATTCAAAATATAAATATTTTCAAACAATGTAAGTATTTGCTATCACTTTTTATCAATTTAACACACCCTTGGTGAATAAAAGTACTAATTTTATTATTAAAAAAGAAGAAGAAGAAAAATTTACTGACCCCAAACTTTTGACCGGTAGTGTATATATTTAAATAGAAAGGAGTTATTTTAAATAGTAATAATATTTCACAATATTACAGCTTTTGGATCAAATAAATGCAGGGTTGGTGAGCAGAAAAGAATTCTTTAAAAAACATTACAAATCTTACTGTTCAAAAACTTTTGACTAGAAGGGTGTATTTTTGCACATATTCCATAAAAATCACTTACCTACTTACATAAATTATAAAAATTTACATACCCTTAGTTAATATTTTGCATTGCGTTCTTGTGCATCCATGACCATTTATAAATGGCCTCATGTGAATAGTATCTGGTTTGTCTGATTCTTGACAAAAAGCCTCCAGGTATTGTGATTTCTTCAGTTTCTTTGCACATTAAAAATCTTCCCAGTTTGTGAATTCATATTACAAAAGGTTGCAAACAGTCCCTGATGGCCAAAAATGCAATACTTTTATATATTATGTATGTAAACTTTCAAAACGAATGTATAAATTAAGTTATTATTATTATTATTATTTTTGTATTTTGGAATATACTGCATGTAAAGAAATAGTTCACCAAAAAATGAAAGTGTATTATTTATTGTAATTTTTACTCCAGTTCTCATTCACTTTAATAATATTGAAAAGAGCTGCTAGGATATTCCTCACAAATAGTCTTTTGTCAAGTCATACAGGTTCAGAACGACATGAGGGTGAGTAAAAGATGACTCTGATTGATACAGCAGGGGGTATGTAAATATATGAGAAAAAAAAATTAAAGCTAATGAAAATTAAACAAAGTATACAAAGAAATTAATATATGAGGATGAACGCAACAGGATGCTGCTAATCATATATTCATTGCTGCCACTGAAACCTTTTACTGTTGATCAAGATGGACAGAACTACTGTAATCACACTGAATCCCCCGAAGGGCCCACAGTGAGTGACTGAATTATCTAAATAAGGCCCACAGTGCTGTGCATATATTTTGACCAACAACTTATTGCCCTCAATCACAGAGAGGTCAAGTTGGCCAAGCCTTTTAACTTCAGACCAATTATAGAAACCCTGAACATATTTTAGCGCTTAGATGTGAAAAGCAGTGTACCTTTGAGATATGGTGCAACTAAATAAGGTCTCCACAGTATCTGTGTGAATTTTTGAATCAATGCCAAAGACCATTACCAAGCAAATCTAATAGCAACTCTTAACTCCTTTGCCTTTAAGGCAAACATTAAAAGCAGTGTGAGTCAGTAAATTTCTATGCTAGCTTGTAGATGCTCAGTCCCAAGGCTACAGAATTTCTCGAAAGCTTAACTGTAATTGGAGAAATACAGACTTAATGGAGTCAAACGAGCCAGCAGCCTTCTCAATGCTATTTGTTCTGAATATTAATTGAACAGGCATAAAAATTCATAGATTCTAATGCATTAGCCCTTCATGTACCTTCAGGAGCATGTTAAATTTTCCATAGCGGGATTTCTGCAATGTTAATGCAAAACTACATTTCCCTTCAGTTGATTAAGGTGTTCTTTGTGCTATAAATTAAATGTAACACATTTAGAATTACTAAAGTACCAGAAACTGTGCATTTACACAAATTTCATTTATCTAAAATGTCAGCATAGGAGTAATTTGACTGGAAACTGTTATTTTCTATTGCAAATATTCTCTCTCTCACTGTCAATGTTAAATGAAAATCGACCACATTTTTTCATTGAATTAAAGAAACTGAAGCAGGGCTGTGAAAGAAACACAAAGTGGGACATTGTTAAAATAAATGATATTTTAAGGTAACTACTCGAAGAGCAACCTTCAATGCATTTGTAATGAGATTTCTGAGCTGGCTAGTCTCCATTTATTTCTAAAAGATCTTGACTTGACAGAAAGATTATTAAAAAAGTTATGGAGGATGCATCACATGCTACTCCAGATGTGAATAAAATAAAATCATGCAAAAAGCTTAAAAGAATAAGTTCACCCAAAAATGAATATTCTGTTATTAATTACTCACCCTCAAGTCATTCCAAAACTGTAGGATCTTTGTTCATCTTCGGAACACAAATGAATATATTTTTGATTAAATCCAAGAGCTTTTTGACTCTGCATAGAGTGCAACACAACTGAAATGTTCATGGCCCAGAATAGTAGTAAGGACGTTGATAAAATAGTCCATGTTACATCAGTGGTTCAACCGTAATGTTATTAAGCTACGAGAATACTTTTTGTGTGCAAAGAAAAAAAAAGAAAAAAAAAAGACTTTTCTAATTCAAGTGCTTAAGGATTTCAAAAGTCTGACAGTTGAGTACTGTATGATTAACCCTGCCTGGTTTAAATGTTTCAAAATGATTACCTGAAAACAAAAGTAATCAAAAAGTAATCAAATGCAATCTTTTAAATAACTTTAATAAAGCAATTAAAATAGTTACACTACTTATTACATTTAAAATACCGTAACTTATAATCTGTAACCTGTTACATCTCCAGTAACCTTCCCAACACTGTAAGTATCCAACAACTCTTTCAGTCTTTATTTAAATAGCATTTTCCCTGAAATTTCGAGTTAGAATAATTTTGAAGAGCATGAGTTTACCTGTTTGGCCTAATGTTGTTTATTATTTTCAAAAAAAAAAAACCTCTAATCCTATTTAGCCACTTGTTAGCAAATGCCTTTTTTTTCTTCCAAAAATAAATAAATAACAAGGGTGTATTGCTGATATTGAATGAAACATGAAAATATCTTGAGTTTGTGTTAATGGCAGAGGGATCATACAAAATGCATGTTATTTTTTTATTTTGTACTGACCTGAATAAGATGTTTCAATAAAAAAAGACACTTACATATATATGACAACAGAAAATAATAGTTGAATTTATAAAAATGACCTTGTTCAAAAGTTTACATACACTTAATTCTTAATACTGTGTTGTGACCTGAATGATCCACAGCTCACTGATGCAACAGAATTTAAAGAGCAGTGTAAATTTACCTTATTTTGTCTTCTGGGAAACATGTAAGTATCTTCTGTAGCTTTTGAAGGGCAGTACTAAATGAAAAAAAAAAACATAATATTGAGGCAAAATAAGAAACAATAACATATTTTCATTCTATTCAAAAGTTTTCACCCCAGACTCTTAATGCATTGTTATTCCTTCTAGAGCATCAGTGAGCGATTGAATCTTCTGTAATAGTTGCATATGAGTCCCTCAGTTGTTCTCAGTGTGAAAAGATTGATCTCACAACCATGCAGTCATTGTTGAAAAGGGTTCAAATACACAAAAATGCTGAAAAATGCCTTGAACTCATGTTCAACTATTATTTTATCTTGTGGACTATATGTAAATGTATTTTATGTGAAAAATCGTATTTAGGTCAGCACTATATAAAAAATAACATGCATTTTGTACGATCCCTCTTATTTTCTTAAAATAATTTACATTTTGTAGATTCTGCAAGGTGTATGTAAACTTCCTCAATGTAAAATGTATGTAAACTGACCTCAAATGTACGTCATCCCTGCAGCAGTTTATTTCAAGAATTTATAAAATTCACTTATTCTATAACCACTTTTCATGTTCATGAAGGCTTAGTGTTTGATGTGGTATTGTAGTGACACTGGCTTCAGTTTTAATGACTCAACAAAAATAACTGATCCGTGTTATCACAACCGAGGCAGTCATTTTAATTACTGCCCACACTAATCTTCGTCTGCCTTTATGATGCTAATGAAGTTTAAATGTGAAGCCAGATTGTTTCCTTTATAAAAAATATTGCTCAAATGTGAGGCCATTTTCTCTTTGTCCTTTTTTATTTCCAACCAGTTTTTTTCACTGGCCATGAATGAAGCAGAGCTGTAAATGAATGCTGACTGAAAATGTGCACAACCCCAAGGGGCCACATGGAGAAAACACAGGACTCAGTCAATCACAGTGACATTTTCTCAATGGTCTACAGCATGAATATAACATTACCATTAAACACCTGTCACACTGCTAAAGTCTATTGTGTGTATTCTGAAAATGACTGTCCCTAAAAATGCTTTTTATGTGCTTGTGGCAACAATTGTTATCAGCACAAATGATTAGATACGACGGCCATTTCTAAAGCTCTGGGGCGCAGTCATATTTTTCCTTGCTACATTATGACCCTTCTTCCAATGTGTCAACATGACACCATCTAAAACAGAGCAAGAACAAAAGCACCGTTCCCAGTAATATTATTAGAATAAAGGTCAAGTAGGAGCTCTTGTACTGTCTACATGTCCTTATCATTTTGTCAGAGGTATGCAGGCCAAAAAAAGCTCTCAGGCTTGGCTTTAGTCCAAAAGTCCATAAAAAAAAATTCTGCATTGCAGACCTCGCTGAGATCCCTGAGGTTAGGTGCTTGAGAGATTGATCGCAGGGAAGGTGGCAGATTATGACATTATTATTGATAGAAATGGCTAAGAATAAAACGGTGCACGAAAATGAGGGCAACAACCTCAATTTTGCTACAAGGCCCTCCTGTACTGTAAACAGGACCAATATTAAAGAAAGGGTTCACATCAATTCTCCATCATTTCGAAACTGTTAGGATAAAGACGGACCGGCCATTTGAAGCATTTTCTTGAAAAGCGAGGTCAAAGCACAGAGCGTCAGTGCCGCAGGAGAAGATTGTTTAACGAAATGGTGATTTTATGACCCTCCCACATCTGGTTTCACCTAAAGCTCTAATAACCCTCCATTATGTTCCAGTGAAGTTTCCAGAGAGTCATTTAGCAGGAATTAGTAAGACAAACTGGGGACCTCCACCAAAAGGAGTGAATCCAAATACCTGCCATAAATATAGAGTGAAGAGAATCTTTTTTTATTCATTCCTTATTTTCTGCCTCAGTGGAGTCAATTAGGAGACACGAGGATAATGTATTGTGTTTAAATCTCGGATGATAGAATTGGAAGGATGATATGATTTAAACATTCTTTCCTAGTCCAGCCAGGTGATATCTATTAGAAATGACTCACTTTACATAGTCATGGCTCACCACTCCATATTTCCACCAATAAACGGCTACATTCCAAGTGCAAACGGCTCAGATAATCAAATGATTCCTTGTGATTGTTTTACTACTCATTTCCATAGTTTCGATACTGTTTATTGTTTCACAGCTGAATGAACACTTGTCTTCCGCTATTCATTTAATCAATTGAATCTAATTTGACAAGAATTTTCTGATGACTTCCCAAACAAGAAATTTTTACAAATGACCAAGCTCAATTTTCCATACTGGCTGAGCTGCGTGCAATTTACATACACACAAAGACACCTGGTGCTATCTTTCAACCCACTGAATCTAAAACAGAGCATAATAATGATCAATAATTTGATTTCAGAAGATGCTAATTGTGCTAAAAACCTGATGGGCTGTAACTCATTTTATCAGAGTGTCTGTTTTATGCTTATTTTAGGCTGCCAAACCACACATTTCAGCAGCTGACCTTGAATCAATATACTGATGTATTTAATGAAACTGCATTCAACTGACTATAAATGAGCAATATCACACAAGTAGCAGTGCGATAGACCTGGCTGCGAGTGTGATATTGCTTTTATACAACAGTTCAACGGCACAAATGTGTAAACACATAAAAAAAAAAACAAAGAAGTGTCTTTTGTGCCAACTACTTCCTTTTGCCACTTCCTTTTGCCAGCTGAGCACACGTCACTTTACAACTAGTAACAAAGAAACATTGAGCTGCTTTATTAAAAACTTTTTGTATTACTGTATTAAGCTCACTGTATAATGTAGAGTATTATGAGAGAGAGGTGGACTTGAGCATGTGGTATTACTTGCATCTGATACAGCATTCATTCTTCAGCTCAACCTCATATTTACAACAAAGGTTAATGCACACTGAGCCCGAAAATTTCATCCGAAATTTTTGCACGTTAAAAAATAACATTGTGTCAACCACGTTTACACACTGCCTCCGAAACTTTAGTCCGCCGTAAAAAAATCTGGATCAGGTTTGATTTTTTTCTGAATTTTTGCATCCGTAGCAAGCATTTTGATAGAAAAGGATGACGAATAAAAAAAACCCCCAGAAAAAACAACGCTGCTTGCTGGCTGTGTCTTACAAGGTTTTGTTGAAAGTTAAGTATCAATCTCTTTTAATATAAACAGGGTTGCCAGGTTTTCACAACAAAATCCACCTAATTGCTACTCAAAACTAGCCCAATAAAAATAAAAATCACCTTCTAGGGAGGTAAATACACATTCTTTGGCTGGGTTCTCCTGTTAAAATTCGCATTCTAGCAAATTAATATCACATTAATTGGGCCGCTTTAACCCGTGGACATGAAAAAAAAGCCATTTAATGTTGCCATTTAATGGCGGAACAATGTAACTAAAATCACCATCACGAACACACACTGTTTCCTAATACTACTATTATAAATGCTACTATTACTTATATCAAATAACATTTATTGGATAATAATAATATTTAGTTAAAAACAGCCATCATAAAACAATTTGAGGTTCGGACTTTGCAGCAGACAGAGGCCCTTCAGCATCTCAGTAGCCGTCGGCGAAAGCTGGTGTTTGTACACATTGCCGATTTCCAGAAGTCTCTGGCGATCATAGACGTGTTTCCGCCCAATTTGCTCTGAAACAAGTAATAGATTAATGAGACAAAAAAAATTCAAATAGATGTTATCTTTATTTACAAACCACATATTTGAAGTCTAAACATATACATTCTCACCTTAAAAAATGATTAAACTACATTCCGTGATACAAAAACAGTATTATTTATAAAACAATAGTGGATTTGGGCGTCCGCCATGACACTCGCTGTGAGAAATGATCCACTTATTCAATTTTAATCTGCCAAGTTGTTGCCTGGAAACTGTAAACAGCCCACAGTTAGACTAATAAACTGAAAGAAGAATTGTTTATTATGACAATGAATAATTATAAACTTAACTGATGAGCACTGCTAAATATAATGATATAATACAATTATATAAGCAATAAATCAGCTTAATTAGGTGCTGGAAAACACACATGTAGGATAGAAAAATAACTCTTCTGATGATTTACTGAAGGAGACATATAAAAGGATTTGCACAAAACGCACTGTATTGATTTGCGCAGTTTCTTTTTAGTCACAATTTGGAATCCATCATAACTTCATTTTCTTCTCTCTTGTATGGCATCGTTTTGATTTGTAGCACAGGCTTCCTGAGGAAATGAATTCCCTAATTCTTTCTAAGAACAGCAGCTTGTCTTAGAAAAAGAATTGCTAAGGGTTCTAGGGTGTTATTCATGATATTCATGCATTAATGTGCTGCATCCTGTCTCCTTCCTTATTCATAACGACATAAATAATATAGTTTCAAAACCCTTCAATTCAGAATAAAAAAATAATCTGGGTTTGTCATTAATAAATAGAAAATGTTGTAGCTCAGACAAAAACTCCCTAGGATTCACCTCAGCACCATTTATGTGATTGTCTAGACAGGAATTGCGGGGAAGTATCTGCACAGGAAATATTACATTTCACCGCAGATGTTACTTCACTTTAACAATCGGCGTCGTAAATTATTAATATATCTTTATAAAGTTTTATAAACCAGACAAAAGCATTCAAAAAGCCAGAGACTAGCACATAATCAGATTTCTGGCAAAGTAATGACTATGGATTGTTAACTGCAGGATAGAAGAGGATCCCCTGGGCCTCATGCCAAAAGAGATGGTACTAGAATTAGAATCGAATTGATTCACAGTAGTTGGTCCCAAGGAACTCAAATCACCAAGACTGAACATTGTATGAGAACAAAAGTAATGGTGCACAATCTTAAATGCATATTTCTTGCACATTCACATTCATATCCCACATGCCATCCAGTTTATAATCTCTTGTTTTATCTATCAGATCTATTGATTTTACATTATGCTAAGGAGCTAAGCATGGTAAAATGTCACTGACATAGTCAGACCAGAAAATAGACAGAAACACAAGAGCAGAACAGTCAGTCTCACAATCTCACTATCTCTAACTGTTAAACTACAAAGGTTTGTGTTTGATGGTAGGGTCATTTGGTCACTTAACCTATTCTCTTTCAATCCAAGACTCTCCGTCCATCACTGAAGTTATATGAATAACTGTTTTAAAAAACCTGCTGCCATAGATACCTGCTACCCAAAAATGGACATTTTGAAAATTATTTACTCACCCTAATTTGTTCCAAACCTTTATGATTTTTTTTGTCATCTGCAGAACACAAAAGAAGATATTTCAAATAAGCACATAGTGCTGAAACCCTATTGTAATTGTTAGAACAACCAAGGATCAGCAATCCCCACATAAAACTGATTGTGCAGACCAAACTGTCAGTCAAAGAGACTTGAAACTTGGAAGGATAAACAAATCAGTGCACACACTCTTGGTCCAAAGTGCCACAAGCGTCTATAAAGATATTTGTGTATCTCAAAAAACATGGCCCGCATAGGCCAATTTATTTTGAGTACCTATTAGACACGGTTAACGGAAGTCGACCGGAAAGAAATTTGAAGAAAATCTAAACAATTGTATATTGCACTGTTTTTCACATATACACATGATATTCATACCAGATGATAGACCTCCTCATTCCAAACAACGTTGTCTCTAGAACCACTGCCGTCAATCAAACTCTTAGTTAAATGATTGAGAAGATGTAAAAAACTACTTTTAGAAACTAGCCCTAGCTTTTTCGCCCAATCTGGTAAAAAACACAATTCTCTGGACTCTCTACGTCAATAATTATATAAAACAAATGTTGAAAATTACCCTTTGGGAAGCTTTAACAGGGTTGTTTAGAAAAGGAGCCTTTCCAAATATACCCAAAAGCCTATAAAGCCTAAACAAAAACTTAAAACTTCGACAAAGATTCTAAACAAGCATGCAAAGTTTTAGGGACCAAAGCTGCCGCTATAACAGTCATAAACCTCAAAAACATCATATTTCTATGGTAAATGGCCTGTTTTGACAAAAATGTTTTTTAAAGGGGTCACATGATGCAGTTTCTTGTTTTCCATTCTCTTTGGAGTGTTACAAGCTGTTTCTGCATAGATAAGATCTGTAAAGTTGCAAAGCTTAAAGTCTCAAAACCAAAGAGATACTTATTATAAAAGACTCAGCCACAACCCCCCAAAATGGCTCTTTCAAACACGCCCCCACTGGTCCACGTCACGGGGTGAGTAGATAGCATAACATTGCCCATATGTATATGGAAAGAAAGAAGGTGTAACTTTTACCGGCTGTAGTAGTGTTCCAGCGGCCATGTTGTGGAGATGCAGTGTGTTTCATTGCAAAAGCGAAAGTACTTTGTTTTCATTCCAAATGGCGCAATGCAACGCATAAAAAGACAGTATGAGTCATTATAATCAGTAGTTATGTCCCCACTGGATGCAACAAATGCCTCATTTATAATGGGTTTTATTGTTTCTGTCTCGTCACGCCGAGAAACGGCATCACAACATGATAAGAGCTGTTAACATTTCTTTCACACACTTGAGGTATTCGGCTAATCACAACGCACCGTATAGCTGGCCAATCAGAGAACACCTCGGCTTCCATCAACGATGAGTTTTGTAAAGCGTTTCTATAAAAGCCTATAAAGCCTAAACAAAAACTTAAAGCTTCACGAAACCTGGTGAGCACATGCGACAATTGATTCTAAACAAGCATGCAAAGTTTACCACAGCTGCCGCTATAACAGTCATAAATCTCAAAAAACATCATATTTCTATGGTAAATGGCCTGTTTTGACAAAAATGCTTTTTTTAAAGGGGTCAAATGGTTTCTTGTTTTCCTTTGTCTTTGGAGTGTTACAAGCTGTTTGTGCATAGATAAAATCTGTAAAGTTGCAAAGTCTCAAAACCAAAGAGTTATTTATTATAAAAGTTAAGACTCTGCCACACCCCCCTAAAACGGCTCGTTAAAACACGCCCCCACTGGTTCACGAACGAGAAACGGCATCACAACATGATAAGGGGTGTAACATTTCTTTCACACACTTGAGGTATTCGGCCAATCACAACGCACCGTATAGCTGGCCAATCAAAGAACACCTCGGTTGAGTTTTGTACAAATTAAAGCATTTCAGAAAGGCGGGGCAGAGAGGAGCAACAATAATTTACAGTATGTGGAAAATATGTTTTTTGAACGTTAAACTGCATAAACACATTGCATTACAACAAATACACAAAATAATACTCTTTTTAGCAACATCATATGACCCTTTAAATCATTGATTTAGGTGGTTACAGGCTTGCTAAATAATGTTTTTTTTAAATACTTTAAAGTGCGGTAATTGCTGCTTGCAGATATATTTTTTCAAATGTTTTGGCTCATACATTGAAAGTCTATGAAGTTTTAACCAACATGGATTGACATGAGAGTGAGCAAATGATTTTACCATTGACATTTTTGGATGGCTTATCAATTTAAGGCTTAGAAAAAATCTGAAACCATTTAGGTTATTAAACTTAGATTTACTTCACATATTTCAATACAACATGGTTATATTCTGTGATATTTAAAAATCATTGCTTCCTGGACAGATGGTTGTCTATACTATAGTCATGCCCATATTTAAGGCTGTTATGACAACAATGATGTTCATATCCTGAATGAAATATTGAACCAACAACAAGTTTCTGCTGTGAGCCCTGCTGAAAAAAAAACAGCATATGCTGGTTAGGTAGGTTTTGGTGCTGGGATGCTGGTTTTAGTTGGTTTATGCTGGTCCTTTGCTGGTTTATGCTGGTCCCTTGCTGGTCCTTTGCTGGTTTATGCTGGCCATTTGCTGGTTTATGCTGGTCCTTGACCAGCAACATGACCAGCATAAACCAGCAAAGGACCAGCATTAACCAGCAAAGGACCAGCATAAACCAACTAAAACCAGCATCCCAGCACCAAAACCTACCTAACCAGCATATGCTGTTTTTTTCAGCAGGGAGAGTTCATCTCAGCTATTCACCTATAGACCTTTTTCCTGTGTAAACGATGAGCGCCGCCATTACGAATTCTAACGACTGATTGAATGTTTTTCTGTTCCGGTCTCCATAGGAACCCATTCAAATAGCGTCCATCTGTTTTTAATGTAGCTAACGTCCGCAGCTTCGTGTCATCTACACTCATTAAAGTGAGGCACTGACAACTGACGGTCATTGCCAAGTGATGGCGCTTTGGAGCCATGTGCTATTTAAAATCATTTTAATAGGTTTAACATTAGTTTATTAGCTCGGAATATACCCTAATTTGACTAGAAACAATGCAGACCGGAAATGCAAAGCATTCTTTCAGTTAAGAGTCGGACTTACTTCCGCGTTCAGGAAAAACGTCTATACAGGATGTTTTCTTATAAGACATCATTTTGTTATATAACAGTTAGGGTTGGGAATCGAAAACCGATTCCGATTCTGGAATCGGATACTTAAGATAAAGAATCGGATACTTGTTATAAAATTCAAATTTCGATTCCTGGGTGCATTTTTTCATCTAATAATCTGCCAGGACCTTCCGCACGTGCAATCTGCCAGGACCTTACGTGGTAATGTAAACATCAGTCGATAAGATGGATCGCGGTAAGCATTTAAAGGTGTGTCTATGCTTTGTAAAAACCGAAGACAAATCTACTGCTGCACGCAAACTTCATCTTAGAGATCTTCAAGGGACGGATTTTAGTCCTGCGCCCGCCCGCTCCAGAAGGAATATATGTTATTTCATCCCGCAAATGCCCACATAAAAGTAACTTCTATCCCCGCGGGAAGACAGGTATCTACTTCATCTCTTGGCTGCATGAAACAAACCCTCCCGGTAATGTAAAGGCAAAGATGACCAGAGTAATAGTAACGAATTTGATTGAAGTCGCGCAAGCCTAATGTATTCATTCTTGTCGTACATAAGGCACGCATAAGTCCGCTGGTGATTCACAAACTATTCATGCTTTCGGGGCTCTGATCCATAGTATTTTTGCGTGAAATTTCAAAATATTTGCATAGTTTTCAAAATGAATGTCCTGTGAGTTTTTTTATAATGAATGCTTACCCATAGAGGTGGATCTTGTAAGGGTCAGTGGTGTTTATGCACATATGAGCACCAGCATAAACAGATTTACTATATATTTACTATATTTTTCATTTATATGTTTATTTTATAATAAATACAAACAGTAGATATTCAGTCACTTAAGAAAGAGTACTCTGAAGTTGTGAAGAATGTCTGAATTAAATAATTTAGGTGCTTTAAATCTGTATATGTATATTCATGTTAAAAAGTTAGAGTAGAGGGTTTTCTTTTAAATTCAAAAGTATAGCTTTAATTTAAAGTTTGTTTGAATTTTTTTATAACACTCAGGAGAAAAATAAAAAGGTAAAACAAATGTTTAGGTTAATAAAAAAGGTTAAAAAATAAACACCTTTAGAGGAAATGTCAGGCATAGGGGGGCCTTGCAAAATTGACCCGAGAAGAAGGGGGCCCTGATATAAAAAAAGGTTGAGAACCCCTGTAATAAAATAATATGTTGCAAGCTAGCACTGAAAATAAACATGTTTGATATATTAATGTTTGACTTTTGTGTTTGTTGTTTTTTTACTAAATTGGAATCGAAATCGATAAGTGGAATCGTAATCGTAATTGAAATCGATACAATTCAAACGATACCCAACCCTAATAACAGTAAACCAAAAAAGATGGAAAAGAATTTTCCCATGGAGAATATTTCTCTGGCATGTTAATGGAGGGTAATAAAAAAAAAAAAAAAAAAAAAAAATTATATATATATATATATATATATATATATATATATATATATATATATATATATATATATTAGTGGTGGGCCGTTATCGGCGTTAACGTGCTGCGTTAACGTGAGACTCTTATCGGGCGATAAAAAAAATATCGCCGTTAATCTATTCTCAAAGTTGGGTTGGGAGCTGGGTCTAAACTACGCAAGCTATGATGACTTTCACCTTGATAGTTTAACGCGGATGTATACCAAGCAAAGACTATAGAATATGGTCGCGCGTTTACGTCTCCTCCGCCAAAACACAGACGGGATCTCCTCGTCCTCCATTCATAAAAACCGAATCTACTATAGCGCGAAATGCCACGTAAATTCGTCGTTTTTTGGATTCATAAATCAAATGTTGGTCTGTCACTTAATTCAAATCGCGATATGGACTAGTGTATGTGAAAACTGAAATGCAAAAAGACCGTTTTGATATGAATCCGGTATGTTCCGTTTGCCTAGCTGTATGTATGAATGATGGAGACGAGCTTTTACTACACGCATACTGAAACACACGTGACGCTCCCGGTAATTTTTGGCATTTGCATCTCACATGAACAGATAAACTCAATCTCCAAAACGGCTGTGAGTGTTTTACCGTTTCATTTGAGAAAACTCGCATCATATCATACTGTATACACAGAAACTTCACGGCAACCTGTCAAAATAAAAGTACGGTGTAACATGTAACCCCTGCCTTCAGCAGAATTCAAATTAGCCATTTTAATCTAGATTAATCTAGATTAATTCCAAGATTTAATCTAGATTAATCTAGATTAAAAAAATTAATCTATGCCCACCCCTAATATATATATATATATATATATATATACACTATAAAACTAAATAAACTATAATAAAGTGCTTATTTTTACAATTGTAAATATTCTTGCCTTGAGCTATGTTTGCTTTAATACACACAAACAAACTCTGGCATCCTCATAGTTTGTTGTTCTTTCTATTATTTACACATGAACTCTCTTGGAGATAATTTTACCTGAAGAACCTGCTTGAGCGAGTGACGTAAAATTGGATAACACACACAGCTGGTAACTAAACTACCAAGACACCTGCCAGCATTTCAAAGCACTCAAACATTTCTCAGTATCTCCAGGAGCAGAAAGTCCTTCACAATGAGAAAAACAATTTAAGCCAATGAATTCTCAAATGGCTTGCAGTAGGCTTTTTCACAAGTTTCTTTTTTCGTGAATGTTCATATGATTAGTATTCAGGTGATGTTGGCGACAATTTTAAGAGGACAAGTACTCTCCATGTACATTTTGTACAGAAAACACATTTTACATACATTTATGTGCATGTACCACTGAGATACTATTATAGTTTTTGTTAATATTTTGAAATAGTTAATATTTATTTTGCAGTTTTTCCATATTTTACTTTGCAGTTTCATTAAAGTTTTAGTAATTTAGTTGTTTGTTTTTGATTTTATATGTTTTGGTTGTTTTTTATATGCCTATAATTTGTACTAATTTTGTTACAGTTTAATTCGTTCTAGTTAGTTTAGTACATCAAGTTCTGGTTTAAGTAAAATTTTTTATATATTTTATTTCAGTTAATATTTTTTACTACATTAGACAAAATACATTCATGTCTATTGTAGTAAAATTGCTGTTGCTACAGCGTGCCATAGAAAATAAGGCTGATTTCAAGGTTGACTGACAGATCAAAGGTGTCTGCTTGGGAAAGCCCAAGATCTGCACATCTGCTCAGCAGCTTGTGAAAACAGATAGACCTTGAATCCCATGAACCATATCTTCAAAAAATCTAATTGCAGATCTTTAATCCCTCTGTCCTATAAACACAAGATATCACGAGGTGTTATTAGTATGTTAAGAAGCCAAAACTGAACAAGAAACAGGATTTGGGGTATTGGTTGACTGTAAACAAAACGCTTTGAGAAAGACAGCCCTCACTGGAGTGACTTGGAATGAGAAAGTGATGCTCGAGTTGGATCAAAGCACTACTCAAAGGGAATTTCACGATCTTTGCGAGTAATCCAAGAGCTTTGGAAAAATAGGGCATGACTGCATTTTGTCTGATCTGCTTTATTCTGAAAAGAAAATTGTAAGAGCATGCAGGGTTTCAGACATCCTACAATTGACTGATGATGTTTGTGGGCATGGCGGATATTTAGTTTAACTGCATATGAATTATGTATATTACTCCAGAAACATGGTCTGCCTTTTTGAGAGATTTGAAAAAAATTCACTTGAAAGGAGATTATAAAGTCGACTGATAAAAATTCACCATTTACTGACCAATTTCAACTCTATAGTCCTTGATGGATAGAAGTCATGGATGGATCTTAGCTCACAGACATTCAATATACACAGAGTGGCCATTTTAACAGGCAATATACAGTTAAAGTCAAAAGTTTATATACACCTTGCAGAATCTGCAAAATGTAAATTATTTTACCAAAATAAGAGGGATCGTACAAAATGCATGTTATTGTTTATTTAGTACTGACCTCAGTAAGATATTTCACATAAAATACTTTTACATATTGTCCACAAGAGAAAATAATAGTTGAATTTATAAAAACAACCCTGTTCAGAAGTTTACATACACTTGATTCTTAACACTGTGTTGTTGCCTGAATGATCCACAGCCGTGTTTTTTTTTTTTTTTTTTTTTTAGTGATAGTTGTTCATGAGTCCCTTGTTTGTCCTGAACAGTTAAACTAACCGCTGTTCTTCAGAAAAATCTTTCAGGTCCAACAAATTCTTTGGTTTTTAGCATTATTATGTATTTGAACCCTTTTCAACAATAACTGTATGATTTTGAGATCCATTTTTCACACTGAGGACAACTGAGGGACTCCTATGCAACTATTACAGAAGGTTCAAACGTTGGTTCAGAAGGAAAAATTGTGTATATATTATATATATATACTGTATATATATATATATATATATATATATATATATATATTACTGCCCTTCAGAAGCTACAGAAGATACTTAGATGTTTCCCAGAAGACAAAATAAGTTAAATTTACCCTGATCTTCAAATTTAAAAAAGTTTTCACCCCCCACTCTTAATGCATCGTGTTTCCTTCTGGAGCATCAGTAAGCGTTTGAACCTTCTGTATGAGTCCCTCAGTTGTCCTCAGTGTGAAAAGATGGCTCTCATAATCATACAGTGGGATTTCGTTGTGGGAATTATACAAGTATGTAACCTTTTGAACAGGGTAATTTATAAATTCAACTATTATTTTCTTTTGTGGACTCTTTTATGTAAAATCTTATTCAGGTCATTCCCTAATTGAAAAATAACATGCATTTTGTATGATCCTTCTTATTGTGGTAAAATAACTAACATTTTGCACATTCTGCAAGGTGTATGTAAACTTTTGACTTCAACTTTAAATAGAAAACCATTTGCTAAATTTGCAATATGTAGATCTTGCAGAGATGTTCAGCGGTTGTTGTTTTAGTCAAGTAGACAAATATTGCTGCACAGAAAAACACATCTGAATAAAAAATGTGAAGCTACAGTGGGCATAATGATGCACCTAAGTGGGCTGTTCACAATCACATGTACCTGATAAAATTGCCACTTTATGTATATTGCTGAGAAATAACTGTGAAGTCTTATCACACATTTCTTGGTATTATGAATGCACTGATCATAAACATTCACAGAGAGCTATGTCTCATTTTGTCTTATTTCTGCAATCCCTTTATAGCTACATTTACTCACTCACATGCATAATGCATGACGCTAAAAGTCCTTTGGTTAAGGGAGTATCTGCCAAAATGTAAATTTTTACATTTCTGAATAATTCACTGAAAGCTAAAGATAAAACAAAGATTCAAACCTAATATATGAAAAGCCCAGTTTGAAACGTCTGTGGTGTCGGGCATTAGATATTCAGCCTGGCTCCATATTACTGAAATTAGGGATGGAAGTGCAAAATTCACAATTCCCAGAACTCATCTCTCCATCCTTCTCTGAATCTTCTCTCGGATTCCCTGGCTACCAGATCTGCTTTTCTCTTCCCACTTTGCCTCAAATTTCTGACACATTGCATTTTCACACATGACTGACCAAAGAACAAGCATTACAGCAGGCAGCCAAGCGAGTCCATAAGGATACATGCTACGATTTGCTTACATTGGCCACAAACAGCACAGCCAAGCTTCGCCCAGACGTGATTTGTGTAAACTGCCAGCAAGTTTACAGAAAGTCCTACAGCTGAACTGAACATTCGGATATGAATCAATAAGAACTGGAATGAGGAAAATGAACAGAATGAAGAAAAACACCTTGACATCAAACACTCTTGTGAATACTTTCTTGCACAAGATTTTAAACTTCAAATACAGGGATTTTTTTTGGGTGACAACGATTGCTAGGTTTCTCTATCCTGAGAAAATAAGATAAATAAAACGTTGCTACTTTCTACCCCAATACACAAAGGTATGCCAAACACATTTGCCAATATTCCATGTCTGACAGGATATGGAACAGGGCGTTTTTAATGAGCCATATCAGCCTCCATAGGTGCTGGAAACGAGGCATAAAATGACTTCGGATCCTATACTGTGTGTGGAATGTAGGAACGGTGCTCCAATAATAATTCTTCCTTAATTAATATAGCTGACAGGTTGTTTATCGGGAAAGGCAGGAGACTAGTTGCATGCAATCAAACACACACAGACACATAGCTAAGCCAGTGATGCTGAACACTCTCTGGATTACATAACATAAATCGTCTATTCCTTCTCCTAATGCACTGCTGAATTTAAAAGAGGCGTCTTTGGAATATGGAATGAGGAGAGGCCATGATATACTCCAACATTTTCCTTTGAAGAGACTGTTGCTGAAATCTTCGCCCAGCTGCTTATCACTGGGCTGAAAGTGAGCGTGCCTGAGGGCACAAAGCAAACACAAATAATCAGCAAGCCTTTGAATTAAAACTCATTACTGTAACCATTTGTTAAACTGACATTAGTAATTATTATAGAGGGTTGATTAGAATATTTAAAGTGATTACTTGAAGAATTAGATAAATGCCTTTACGAAAGCATAATGATTTCTGGTTGTGGCTATAAATTGTTTTGTATGTTTCCTAAGAAATAATATTAGGCTTTCAAAATTAGGCTTTCTTAATTTGCATAAAGACAATTATGTGTATCAGAGACAGACATTTAGTCATAAACCTTTGCTCTTTGCAACATTTGAACAGTAGTCTTATGATCAGTTGCAGAATGTAAGTAACAGTTCAACCAAGAATAAAAATTCTGTCATTGATTAGTCACCCTCATGTCGTTCCAAACCCATACAGTAAGGCCTTTGTTCATCCTCAGAACACAAATTAAGATATTTTTGATGAAATCCAAGAGCTTTTTCACCCTGCAACACAACTGACACGTTCAAGGCCCAGAAAGGTAGCAAGGACATTGTTAAAATAGTCATAAGATTGGTTCAACCATTATGTCATGAAGCTTCGAGAATACTTTTTGTGTGCAAAGAAAAACAAAAAGTCTTTGTGCACTAAAATTATTCTTGTAGCTTCATGAAACTAAGATTAAACCACTGATGTCACATGGACTATTTTAACAATGTCCTCACTACCTTTCTGGGCCTTGAACATGTCAGTCATGTTGCTGTCTGTGCAGGGTCAGAAAACTTTGGGATGTCATCAAAAATATATATATATATTTTTTTTGTTTTGAAGATGAACGAAGGTCTTACGGGTTTGAAACTACTTTTTAATTTTTGGGAGAAATATCCCTTAAAAGACAAGTACAGTAACCCCAAAAGTATATGGACACATAAAATGTATGAATGCCATTAAATTATAAATAGCAGCATTTACTTTAAAGATAGATAGGACACACACAGACACTCTTTCTCACATGCACACACACACACACACACACACACACACACACACACACACACACACACACACACACACACACACACACACATGTTGGGTTTACATGTTTTATGGTGACTCTCTATAGATTTAATGATTTTTATACTGTACAAATTGTATGTTTTATCCACTTCCCCTAACACTGCTCCCAAACCTACCCCTCACACAAAACTTTTTGCTATTTTAGATTTTAAAAAAGTTAAGTTTACAATCTTGTTTTCTGATGGAGACCAAACATATTTCCCCACAAGGTCGGAATATGTTCAAAAACGTTTTATTATGTTTTTAAAGTCTCTTACTGTATTGTCACCAAGTCTGCACTCTAAATACTATCAGCATTTAATTTAATACTATTAGAATTGAAAATTATTATTATTATTTTAACATATTTTCAAATGTAATTTCTTCCTGTGATGCAGTCTCTAGTATTGATCCTTCAGAAATCATTCTAATAGGCTAATTTGGTCCTCATTAAACATTTTTTTTATTATTATCAATGTTGTAAATTCAGTTGTGCTTATAAGTTTAAAATACACCTTGCAGAATATGTTAAATGTTGATCATTTTAACAAAATAATAGGAATCATGAAAATTGCATGTTATGTTTTATTTAGTACTGTCCTAAATAAGCTATTTCACATAACACATGTTTTACATATAGTCCACAAGAATAATAACTACATTTATAAAAATAACTCCATTCAAAAGTTTACATGCCTGCTGTTCTTCAGATATATCCTCCAGCTCCTGCAGATTCTTTGATTTTCCAGCAGCATCTGCTTTTTTGAACCCTTTCCAAAAATGATATATGATTTTGAGATCCATCTTTTTACACTGAGGACAATTGAAGGGACTCATACATAACTATTACAAAAGATGAAAACATTTACTGATGCTCAAAAAAACAACACAATGCATTCAGAGCCGGGGGGTTTAAACTTTTTTTAATTGGATGATCAGGGTAAATTGTACTTATATTGTCTTCTGGGAGACTAAATATTTATGTAGTTTCCGAAGTGCATTACTAAATGGTAAAAAAAAAAAAAAAAAAAAGTAAACAAAGTAAGAAAAATTGACACATAATCCTGTTCAAAAGTTTACACCCCTGGCTCTTAATGCATTGTGTTGCCTTCTTAAGCATCAGTAAATGTTTCACCTTTTGTAATAGTTATGTATGAGTTCCTCAACTGTTCTCAGTGAGTGTGAAAAGAAAGATGGATCTCAAAATCCTACAGTCACTTTTGGAAAGTGTTCAAATATGCAGAAGATACTGGAAAAACCAAATTATGTGCAGGAGCAGGAAACAACAGACAGTATTGATATTCAAGGGTATGTAAACTTTTGAAAGGGACCATTTTTATAAATCCAGTTATTATTTTGTCTTGTGGAGTATATATAAACGTATGCTATGTTAACTAGTTTATTTAAGACAGTACTAAAAAATAACACAGTTTTCATGATCCTTCTTATTTTGATTTAAAATGTAAAATTATTAACATTTAGCATATTCTGCAAGGGGTGTGTAAATTTATGAGCACAACTCGTCACCTTAGAATTATAAGGTTCTATCTGCGTTCCGAGTGGTTTTGAGATATTGAGCTTCAAAGTTTTTGCATTCTATATAGTAAAAATGATATGGGGAACAAGTCTCTTTCCTACATGAGAATGACAGAGACCCTAAATGTATTCTAAATGTACAATATCAAAATCCTCTCAGATTTTTAAATGGGGATTTTGGGAACAGGTCAAATGCAGATAGAACCTTCTAATTCTAAAAAGTCGTTTTCTGCTTGGAATTATAAGGTTCTATCTTGCAAAACATTAATTAAAGCAACAATTTTCAAGAAATAAATGTAGTTTACTTATAATTTGTTTTAAAACATAAATTACTGTTCTAACAATGTGTCAACATGTATGAGAATTTAATGTTTTAATGCTTTCTTTATCACATTTATTTAATATTTTAGGACAAATATTTTTTTCTTGTTTAAGTTAGGCATAAAAGGCAGTGCTGAATATTTTGTCCAGAGCAGATGTTAATTTTATAATTATAGTGGGTAATTAAAGACATTATTGCAGAAACTGTTAAAAAAATCAGCTTCTCTAATCCATCTGACCAGGACTTTATTCCACAAAAAGCCATATTCAACCATATTCGCAAAACTATCGTTTTCAACATCTTTAATAACAACAGTTTGATCGCTATTGACCACATTCAACATCAAACGACAGTGACACTTATATTTCATTATGTACTTTACATTATGCAATTGCTCTGCAGTAAAGCCATTCAAGCCAGTTGCAGATACTATTATTTGTTTTATGCCGGTAATGTATATAATGCCGGTAGCGGTAATTATGAGTAAAAAAAATCACGCCATCATTATGTTTTAAACAGTGCCACTTTGAGGAATAAATGTGAATTGCACTCATTGATTCTTAATCTTTCCTGCTGTTATGGAGCAGTCCGGTGACATGACAAAGAAAGTTGATCCTGATTGGTCCTCTTGTTTGCATTCGAAGTGCTGATTGGCTCACAGATAGAACCTTATAGAACCAAGTTATAGTTCAACTCTGCAGATAGAACCTTTTTCTTTTCTAAATAAAAAGTCCTAAAATGTACACAACTTTAAAAAAAAACATCACATAATGTAAATAAGTTGTCACAGAATAAGAATATGTGAATAACTCAATTTTGACAAAAATGTCAGATAGAACCTTATAATTCTAAGGCGACGAACTGTATGTTTGTGGAAAGATCAATTTAATGCATTCTTGTTGAATAGTATTAATTTACAATTAATTTACTATTTACTGACCCCAGACATTTGAACAGTGGTGTATCTGACCACCCAAAGAGGAATCTAAAGTAATCTCACACAGAACCGTACCCACAACAGCAAAACATGTAGGAAGCTGTCAGTTTTCAAGCGATTACACCAGAGTGCTTTTCCTGTGATGATGTGAAGGCTGAGCACGCCAATTATCCACAACACTGCATGACAGTAAGGAGTTCTCTGATGTCTGGCCAGATTTATCTGATTGGATAATCAGCTGGTACTGAGTACAGAACAACCTACAGAACATGTGTTCTGTACTTTCATAGTACCACCGTCAATCACTGAAAATCTCTCAGTGTACATGTGGAACAAGGGAAAAGGGAAAGCATGAGATGAGAAGTATTGAAAGGACACATTAAAAATAAAACTGGGGTCTAATTACTTTTACAGACTTGAGTAAACCCTTACTTTTATCAAAGCTGCAACCTACAAATGAAACCACAACTTGCCTATTGATTTTATAGGCATGCATTACCCATAGCATAAAAAAAATAAAAAAAAAAAAATACTGCATGTCTCAAACAATGAAGACAGACCTTTAAACCTTATTGAGCACTTTAATAAAGAGTTTTTAAAAAATCAAGAAGTAGTTAGAGCAGGAAATTTTGTGGTTTGTAGTTTAAACAAGTTTATCAGTACCTTACTGTACCTTCATATAGCCTCAAGAATATCAAAACATATACTGCAAACCCCCAAGGAAAGTCACTGGTACACGATTGTCTGGCATTTCAAAATGCTTGTGAATTATGACCAACTTAACTCTCACAGTGTGGCATAATGACCAGACTGTCCACATGCACGCTGACCGCTAAAGAACTGATTTCAGAGCAATTTTTGTCAGATTACTGTCATGCTTAGAAAGCATTTTCAAATCATCTTGTTACAAGATTTGTTAGGCACAGTTTGGTAAAAAACAACATTTAACACACATGATAGAAAGCCTTTTTCTCAGTCTGGATCAGACTGAAATCACAACAGGGAATAAAAATCTTGACATTGTCAAAATGGACTGAAATTATGGCTCCTTAGAGAACAAATCTCTTAAGACTGGATGACACAGATGGAAAGTTCCTTCAAAATTAAAAATAAATAACCCACATTACTCAACCAAGTATCCTCATGTATGCAGTATGCTCTCTTGTTTGTTATGTGACTGTTGAACAACTGTTTCGCAAACTAAGAGATCAGTGTGACCAACAGTAGAACATTTATTGCCTCTTGAGGACAGCAGAGAATGAGGCTCAGTGGTTTTAGAGTCATTCCTCCTTGCCCCCCACCTCACATTTCTCACTTAGCAGATTGTCAGATAAACATCCATAAATAATCATGGATTCAAAATGTCAAAGGGAAAGGATGGGGTGCTACCCTCAATTCATCAAATTCCTCTTGAAACTCTCGCTACTGTGAAGTTACAAAACAAAGTTTATTTACAATTTCACACTGTCCTGTCATAGTCCAACTTGCTTAAACATGGGATTTAGTTACGCTACCAGATATGTCAGCAGCCGCTTTATCACCAGCACCAGCAATCCAGTGATAGCAATCGCTAGTGTTCTTGTTCTGTGGTTTATCTGTGTAGCGCGTACAATAGATAATGCCCAGGACCACCATAACCACAATGAAGATGCAAAGTGGCACTAGCAATCCGACTAGCAACCAGCTAGTTCCTTGGCTCTGGTCGCTGCTGTTGCCATCATCAATGATGACCTCCTCTATTCCTCTGGACTGCATTGGAAACAGGGTGGACATTTGTTGCCCTGGACCAAAGGTGGTTGATTCATCATCATACACGTCAACATTATCACGATCTTGTTCATAAGACTCATATTCTCCAAAAAGGTCAAGAGGGTTCTTTGCAGTTTCCTGTATCTCAGGCTTTGTTTGGGTTGAGCTGAACCAGAGCCAATTCCAAGCTCCGCCTGAAGCTGTGGAGGAAGGGTGGACTGTGGGAACCGTGGTGCTCTCATCCTCATAATAGTCTGATGTGGGCGTCAGAATTGTTGGTGGAAAAAAAGCATTATGAACTGGTTGTTCGGGATTAAGCTCACCATCAACATTAGTGACCTCAGGGGAGCTTTCAGTCGGCGTAGTTGTTTCAGGTTCCTCTTCAGTTGTCCAAATCAGGTCTGTCGGAACCGTCTCCACATTGGGCAGCTCAGTCTGCCAGTTCAAATCAGAATCAGGTGGAGTGTGCCATGGGTATACAGGATCCTCTGGTTCCCAAATGGGGTTGTGAGTAATCCATGGGTTGGAGACAGTGGTTGAAGGAGACTCTAGGTCTTCCCCCACGAGACTGCAGGAATATTGGTCAGGTTGAAGAGTGTAACCTTCTTCACAGTAGCAGTCAAAGGCTCCCGCATAATTGACGCACATCTGTTCACACATTCCTTCAATTTGACATTCGTCAATGTCATGACAGTGACTCTGGTCTTCTTGTAAAGGGGCATAACCAAGATGGCAGTGGCAAATGTGTGAGCCCAGTGTGTTCTCACACGCATGCTCACATGGATTGTCCAAACACTCATCCACATCTTCACAGGTACCATCTTCATCTTGTCGGTAGCCATCGCGGCAGTGACACTCAAAGGTTCCAGGAGCATTTTTACAGATATGCTCACAGGGACTCTGTAGGCATTCATCGACATCTACACAGCCCCGTTCATCAGGTGCCAGCATGTAGCCATCAGGACAAGCACAGCGGTAGCCATCCATCACAGGCAAGCACTCAAACTCACATGGAGCCCCATTGCAAGGGTCAGGCGGAAAGCAACTTACCCCATCCTCAGCCAGGAGAAAGCCATCATTGCAATCACAGTAGTAGTGTGAGTCATCCTCAACGCAGAAATGATGGCAACCTCCATTGTCTTTATCGCACCAGCTGGTCTTAGGCATATCAGAGCAAAAAGGTGGTTTCCTTTGCCAACCTACAGTTCCATCTTCCTTTTGTGTGCATAGAATTGACTGGTCATCTTTAGCAGGACAAGGTACAGCTGCAACCGATCCATACGGAATATGTGTTAACATAGTACTCAGCAGGTTAAAAGGTGTAGTATACAATGTATTCCCACCACCTTCACTAGCAATAGCTGTACACATGCCAGGGAAGGTGTACCTGCACAGGTAGCCATCCACTGAAACCGAACAAGGTCCGTCTTTCCATTTCAGATTATGCTCTTGCTCATGGGCCGCGGTGCTGTAAGGCATCGCCACACATCGTGGGGATGAGCAGGTACTGGCCGAGTCCTCTTGCAGCCAGTTGGTGTACTGGGTGTCCTGATCTCCAGTGATCCACGAGAAGCCACGCAGGGGTCGGGTGGGCGAACATTGTCGGGGTTGTCTCTGAAGGCCAATCCAGATATTTGCCCTGCCTCTGTGGTGTGATCTCAGTTCCACATTCAAAAAGAGCTCCTTCACCATTGCTGCTTCCTTTGGATGCCGGATGGTGGCTAGGTTTCCTCCTTGTTCCTTGCAGCTCCGCCAAGCGTCCAGGAAGATCTTGCGCTGAAAATAGAGCACGTAGCACCCATCCTCGCTGCAGAGTGCATCCTGTTCATTCAAGTCCTGAGTCTGCACCCCGCAGAGGCACAGTAGTGAGGATAGCAGAATAACACAAAGAACTGGACAGCCCATATCTCACACCTACTCTATTTTCTATTGTACTTTCCCTTTTTAAAAAGGCTTAAGCATGCTAAAATACAGTTTAATGTCTTAGTTGCCCATATTTCTTCTGCTTGTACCGGTATTACAAACTTTTCCCTTCTTCTCCTCTCTCTCCACCCTCCTCTCTCTGTCCTGTCCAGTGGTGATCTGTGCCTAAGCTGAGTACTACAATCTCACCCTTGACGTTCCAGCAAGAGAGAGAGAGAGAGAGGGAGGGTTGAAGTGATGGAAGGAGGGTAGGAGTGACTGAAGAAAAAGTGGGGAGTTGAAAAAAGATGTTTTTGGCACAGGCAGAACCAATGTGTGTGTGTATTTTGGGGGGACTGGGGGGAAGTGCAGCAGTCTCTGTGCCTCTTCACCAGAACGAAACGTATGTTTCTCATAAGAGTGCGCATGGAAATGGTTTGGGACTCTACCCCTACCCCACGACCCCCCGCAACCCAATACAACTCTCCACCCCCACCAAACTCCGAATGGTGGATAACTTATAACATACTTCTGTTTTTTACCCATGTACAAAACTAAAGAAAATTTAAACAAAGGCTGTGTCTTCTATAACATTTCCACTTGCATCTGTCAGCACTTTCATTTTGTTTGTGATGTCTTTCTGGGCATTTGGTCAGTCCTTGGATCTATTTGAGCTGTGACACTGTGGGTTATCACAACATATAAAAGCTATTGTGCTCTTAAGCAGGTCTGAATCTGGACATTTTCCAAATGTCCCCCACTTCTCTAAAACCTGGCCTATAAAAATGAAAGACAGAAACATAGTATAAAAATAAAGTATGTTACTTTACTGTACTAACACATTTTATTTGATGAATGAATTACACACAGACTGTAATGAAAAATATGCAATCACGTGTGATTAACAATGTCTTATAAACATTGTTGTGTAAATATACAAACTTGTTCAATGAAACAAGTATTGTTCATACCTGACTACTGGAGCATAGAAAAACTCAAATTACCTGAAGTCTGCCAGCTGCCTGTGAAAACACTGCAACATCAACAATCACTGTGCACCGGAACAATAATAGATCTAGTTATGCTAGAGGTTAAAGTATCCACAGCCGTAAGGAACGAAAGCAGGTCTAGCTTTGTTAAGAAAACAGAGAGGAGGAAAGACTGAGATGGGGTCTCAGGCTGTATATGGTCGTAATGGGGATAACGTTCTGTGGGGGGTTAAACAGGAGCAGCCTGAGGAGGAAATGGCTGGATTTCTCTAAAAGATCATTTAAAAAAAAAAAAAAAACACTTGTGTTAACTTCGACATTACAATGAACAGGATTTGTACAGACACTGTAAAATTAATTCCAAGGACTTTTCAAGCACTACTTTTTTGATTTTCAAGAACTTCAAACAGAGATCTTACTTATCAAACTTTTCAAATTATCAAACTGTTTATTTTCTAACTGCTTGTTTTCTTTAAAATAACAACATTCTATTCGTGTTTTTTTATTATATAATTTACAAAAAAAGGCCTCTAACACTAGCTTGCTCTATTCTTTTTCTATTCTGTTTTTCTTTTTATTTATTATATAATTAACAAACAAAAAAACACCTTGCTATATGCACTGCGTTAGGCTAACTGAGACTTGTCATAGCACTCTTTTGTTGATTTTGATTGCTTCTATTGTCCTCATTTGTAAGTCACTTCGAAATAAAAGCGTCTGCTAAATTACTAAAATGCAAATGTAATCAAACAATACTTTAAATATTTTAAAAAGATAAATAGATAAAGTCTGCAACTAATTATTCGCAAGCCATCATTTCAGATCAGGACTCCGAGACTGCAGAGCGTGAATCATTTAATTTGAATCATTCAATGATTCACAAACCCGCTCCGAAGTTCTGATCCAAAATCAAATGATTTGCGATATGCAGTCTGAATTCCCAATCTGAATCAAAAAATTCACACTCTGAAGTTCTGATCTGAAAAATGATTCACGAACCCGGTCCAAAGTTCTGATTCAAATCTAATGATTTGCAATATGCTCTCTGAATTACCGATCTGAATCAAACAATTCACACTCTGAAGTTCTGATCTGAATGATGATTTTTGAACCTGCTCCGAAGTTCTGATTCAAATCAAATGATTTGCAATATGCGCTCTGAATTCCCGATCTGAATCAAACGATTCACGAACCTCGCTGCGAAGTTCCGATCTAAATCAAATGATTTACAATCTGTGATTCGAAGTCTTGATCTGAATAATGATTCGGAAACCTTGCTGCAAAGTTCCAATCTAAATCAAATGATTCACAATCCGTGCTTCAAAGTCTTGATCTGAATAATGATTCAGATCAGGACTCGGAGCACAGATTGCAAATCATTCAATTTGAAAATTGATTCACGAACTCGCTCCGAAGTTCCAATCTAAATCAAATGATTTGCGATATACGCTCTGAATTCCCGATCTAAATCAAATGATTCATGATAGGCAAACTGAAGTCCTGATCTAAATCAAATGATTCACAAACTCGCTCTGAAGTTCCAATCTAAAGCAACAGATTCACAAACCCGCTACAAAATCAATCAAATCAAAATGATTCATGATACACAATTTGAAGTCTTGATCTAAATCAAATGATTCATGATACGCAATTTGATTGAAGCACTTCAAAACAGTGATTCATTTTGCCACACAATAGTTTAAATGATTCTGAATTTTGAAAAGCTCAGTTTCACTCATTAATATACATGCTCTTTAAAATCATTACGAGTGATGTCGATAATTTGATTTGGTTTTTGCTATTGAATCGCTTGAGCTGAATGATCACGAATCAATTGGAGCTGTTTAATGATTTACTCAATTGATTAGGTTCATCTGTTCCTCTTTTCGAGTCTTCAGCCATGTTTACACAACACTGTCAGTACTACTACTGGCTTAGCTCGCTACTTTTATGACTAACTAAAATAAGCAAAAAACAATGTTTTTTTAATTGTTGAATTTTGCGTGAAAAGATATGTGCTAATTGAAAAAAATTAAACATTTATGATAATGCCTTTCAATAATCCAAGCACTTTTCAAGTTTTCAAAAAGTCAAATTCAAGTACTTCAAGCACTTTAAGCACCCTGTATGAATTTTGAATGAAGTAGAGATGGTGTATCAGTATACAGTCGTGGCAAAAAGTTTTGAGAATGACACAAATATTAGTTTTCACAAAGTTTGCTGCTAAACTGCTTTTAGATCTTTGTTTCAGTTGTTTCTATGATGTACTGAAATATAATTACAAGCACTTCATACATTTCAAAGGCTTTTATTGACAATTACATGACATTTATGCAAAGAGTCAGTATTTGCAGTGTTGGCCCTTCTTTTTCAGAACCTCTGCAATTCGACTGGGCATGCTCTCAATCAACTTCTGGGCCAAATCCTGACTGATAGCAAACCATTCTTTCATAATCACTTCTTGGAGTTTGTCAGAATTAGTGGGTTTTTGTTTGTCCACCCACCTCTTGAGGATTGACCACAAGCTCTCAATGGGATTAAGATCTGGGGAGTTTCCAGGCCATGGACCCAAAATGCCCCAAACAATCAGAAAGAGGCTTCATCGGAGAATATGACTTTGCCCCAGTCCTCAGCAGTCCATTCGCCATACTTTTTTGCAGAAGATCAATCTGTCCCTGATGGTTTTTTTGGAGAGAAGTGGCTTCTTTGCTGCCCTTCTTGAGACCAGGCCATCTTCCAAAAGTCTTGGCCTCACTGTGCGTGCAGATGCGCTCACACCTGCCTGCTGCCATTCCTGAGCAAGCTCTGCACTGGTGGCACTCCGATCCCGCAGCTGAATCCTCTTTAGGAGACGATCCTGGCGCTTGCTGGACTTTCTTGGACGCCCTGAAGCTTTCTTAACAAGAATTGAACCTCTTTCCTTGAAGTTCTTGATGATCCTATAAATTGTTTTTTTTTTGTGCAATCTTAGTAGCCACAATATCCTTGCCTGTGAAGCCATTTTTATGCAACGCAATGATGGCTGCATGCGTTTCTTTACAGGTCACCATGGTTAACAATTGAAGAACAATGATTTCAAGCATCACCCTCCTTTTAACATGTCAAGTCTGCCATTCTAACCCAATCAGCCTGACATAATGATCTCCAGCCTTGTGCTCGTCAACATTCTCACCTGAGTTAACAAGACGATTACTGAAATGATCAATGAAATGCAGTGGAAAGTTTTTTTTGGGATTAAGTTAATTTTCATGGCAAAGAAGGACTATGCAATTCATCTGAACACTCTTCATAACATTCTGGAGTATATGCAAATTGCTATTATAAAAACTTAAGCAGCAACTTTTCCAATTTCCAATATTTATGTAATTCTCAAAACTTTTGGCCATGACTGTATTTGAGAGTTTTTATTTTACTCTTTTATGAAGGCGAAAGGATCATAAAACTTGTCACACCCTTGAACCAAGCAATTTGACTCCTGTTGTGGAGATCATTAAAAGCAAATATCACATCATAATGTTTTAGAGAGGTGTCTAAAGGTTAAGGAATCCGTAAAGAATTTTTTTTTCAGTCCATATGCACAATGATATGCATACACAATGTCAAAGTCGTTGGCAGTAAACAGAGATTCTTCTAACAATCCTAAGAGCATGGGCAAATCTAATCATGCACTGTGCAGATGTTCTATAAGAACATCAATCATTTCCATGGAAACACTCAATGTGAAAAATGCAAAGCTTCACTTGCAAGACAATTCCAGGAAGCTTTTGTTATAAGATTTCAAGAATGCACAGGCCTGCAAAGTCCTGAAAATAATATGAAAATTGTCTTTTTCAAAAATATATAAAAGCAGCCTGAAGATTGCATTGCTAGGAAAAGGGCATGTTTTAAACACCTTACTTGACTCATGTCATCTTTTTTCATCTCACCATCAGTGCTAACGTACCTGTTCATCTCACAACTCCATATCTAAGGTACAATGAGGTGAAACAGAGGTCAATCTTCAGGACAGCACAGAAGATCCTCAGGGTATTTTTTTCATTTATTTGCCTTTTTTTTTCCTGGAACCGTCCACCCACCACCTGTAAAATTCATTCGCTCTTTTCCGGCCCTCAAGATCCCTCGTTCTTAATATTGTTCTCCGGTCTCATGCTGCATCCACCAATCCTTTATATCATGCAGAACTGAATTCGGTCACCCACTAGCTGCTCTGTAAAAAGTGTCCCTAATTCTTGCATGTGATAATTATATGAATTAGAGCTGTGATTAGCACTGAGAAGAGAATGATGAGATGTTAAACGTGGAACAGACATTCATGTCTTCACATTTTAAGCTTGTTATGCTCTCATGCTGTTGGCAGTGGCCATGTACTTGGCAGAAGACATTACTGCTCATTTAGCTTTCCTCTGTAACATAATGTTATCATTTTTAAGATACTGATGCAAATGGAAGCACCATACAGACTACTAATCATTCCATAGTCTTAAGAGACACCATGTTGTATGTTACAATGACCTTACTAATCAACATTCCCAGCTGTGTTTGGAAACAAGGATCTTGATGCAGGATGTATAGTCTTATGCAGCTTTGTTTGACATTTTTAAAATTCATAATTCATTCTTTGATAGCATTTACGGAAAGCCCTCTGCCTGAACCATAAGTCGTCTCAAATCCAATTTAGCTGAAGCGGTCATCCTAAAGATACATTTCTGGGTCAGGAATTACTTCCACATATAAAGCAAACAGACACAGATGTATGTGGATCACATACATCACGTTCAGACACTGTGCATGACATCTATGTTTATGTATTAGAGCATCTGGAGATCATCTTTTGATTCAGATAAATGCTAGAAAGGCACAACAGATTTGCACATACATAAACACTGTCCTCCTATATCTTAGATAAGGATTGTCACCTGTATCGTTTTTGCTTAGGCTTACAGTGGATTCTGGAAATACTTGGAAATACTTGGAAGAATTATCTCACCAGACAATTTTACTGCCCAAAAATCTACTTGTCTTTGGGCAGATTTCCACAACATTAAACCCAGTTGGCCTATTGTTAAACTCAGCATGAAATAAGAATTCACCTCATCTGTTTTCCAAAGGCATGTTACATATCATTGTGAACAATTACTCTGTGCACATCTTTCATTTTTAGAACCTCATAATGTTCTGACCTCATAATGTAATAATAGCTTGACCTTCTGGTGAAAACAACAGACTAACCTTTAGTGACATATGCAAAACTTCTCCAATCATTTCTGCTGCCTTCACAAGCTATGTGAAATTTCCCACTTCTGAAGTCGTAATCACGAATTTGTTGCGTTCAAATGCTTGATGTCAGAAAGAACAGGAATCATGGAAGATGTCCCAATCGTGATTGCATTCTCTGGGGAAATCTTGAAGCCAAAAGATATTTAGTCAATAATCCAAGAGATTTTGTATAAAATGTAGTGTCCCATTCATTGGAAACCATGTAAACACAGCGCAATCTAGATATTTACCTTGGTCACACTTCTGAAATTTAATTCAAATAAATGCTGTTTTCACCATGTTTAATACATACAATAAGCAACAAATGATTATTTATATACAGAAATATACATGACTATAACAGCAAGAGAAAGCAATGTAGATGTTGTGGGAAAAAAACAAAACCTTACAGTACTACAGCTAGGTTTCTCCCCTCTGCCATGTTTCAAGTTGGCTCGCCCAACTCAGAAACCCTAGAATCTAAATACTCTATATAAACATTTTCCAACATACAGGAAACTTCTACTGTATTTATGAAAATTCTGATAGAATGTGAATGCAGCTTTAGTCAGCCTAAACCCACCCATGCAAATTCATGTTCATTCGCCTTCAATTTGAGCGAAATGCCCACTTCTCAAAATCCAATCAACAACTGATATATGGGCCATTCTACAGAATTGATGCAAACTGCTGTACCACAACCCAAAAACACATTTAAAAAGCATAAGTATTCAAATCTTTGATGTTTACAAAAATCCTTCTATTGCTTATTAAAACCAACAATCATTTTTAAAATATCAGTACGCTTAATATATATAAAATCATAATTTATTGGGTACTTTCAATTGGGAGATGGCTGTCCTGAACCTTAAGCACTAAAAATACCAAACACCTTTTTTCTGCAATTAAGCACACTTTTTGGGGAGTTATTCCATAAAATTTAGTTTTTATATGAGAGAACTGTGCTAGCTAACCATGTGCTGATTAGCATCTTTGAGATCCAACATTGTCAAATTCAATTGACATTTTTTCAATCACATTTTTCAAAACATTGTCAGTACTGAAACAGTCACATACCGAAATAATAATGAAAGGAAACACATAATCCTTTATTTGGGGGAAACTAACTAAATTTGAGTACATTTATGAAATTCCTTTCTTTTTTGTATTTTACTATGTTTTAGTAGGATTTAAGTATGCAAGTTAAAATTCTGTAATGTGATGTGGTTGCTACCAAAACCAAAAAATATGCAGTCACAACTGGAACATTGGATGTTTTGTCAAAAATAAAGTATACTGAATTATCAACTAAGTTTTTGGTTCAGTGTATATTCAAACTAATGAATCTTTACATTTCAAATCAGTATTATCAACTTTTTGCCTTATACAAAAGACTAAATACAACAAATCTCATAAATCATACTTGTAATATTGTAAAAAAAGTTTAACTGTTATTGATTTACCTCTAAAAATGTTAAATAAAATAGCATAACAATATATTTACAATGTAGATGTAAGCAAAATCTTAATAGGTCAACATAACCCTTCTAATTAAATTATTATTAGTGTGTTTTAGTAGTGACAAATTCGGGGAGAGGACAAATATTCCAAAACTTTCTGAAAATAAATTATGAGAATTAACTGCACAATTACTAAAAATGTGTACCTTTGATATTATACAATTTGCATACATACAATTTTTTTGGAAAAATAATTTTTTTTAAGATGTTTCCAAGAATGGCCCACATAGAACAAAGTCCCCACCCTACATTTTTTCCTTTTTGATGATGTTAAACTGTACATTACAATAAAGAAAAAAAAATATCTCTTTGTACTTCCGTTTCATTGCAAAATAAAGGTTGTGTTTGCGGGCATGTTAAATATTTTCACACGGCAAACTGTAGACAAGAACGCCCTTTAATGCTCGTCTGGGAAACCAATCCTTAGAGTTTAAAGGCACAAAACAGAGTGTGGTGGTCGAAGTTAAAAGACCATGAGTCTCTGTGAGCGCTACTTCAACAGAACACACACGAAGAAGCTAAAGCAGAGTGGCTTTGATGCAAGATGCTATACTAAGTCCACCAACTACAATCTGGCCCTGGTTACGAGAGTGAGGAGAAAGTCTGATTAACATTGGGGTGAGTGAAATGTCAGAGTATTTGTGTACCCTCCCCTACACCCCTCAGGGCCAGAGCTCTCACTATCCAGAGCAGGAAAATAGACCTAGACTGAGGCCCAAAAACAACCCCCTCCACTGCACGAGTCTCACTGTGAAACATAATGGGTGTATTGACTCAAGAGTCAAGAGCGGTATTCAGGTTCACAGTGATGGAAAGCTATATTTTGAATTGTGCAAGATGCGTTTGTGAATTTATTCAGCCTGATCTTATTGGCATTCATAGGGATTCATATGTAATGTTTGCACATACATCTGAATATGCACTGAAACATGTACTGACAGCATGTAAAACATAGAAGTTTTACTTACGCACAGCTTAAGAAATATTTAAATCTATATAGATGAATTTTTTATTTGTATTAAAAATGTATTTGATTAGTTATCATTTACTATTATACAGATATTTTTAGTTCCCTACCTTACCCCTACTCTAAGCCTAATCGCTCAATATAATAACATATTAAAGTATAGGCAGTGACAAATACTTTCATTATCAGACTAGACACACACATACACATATATAAAATGAAACATCTTAAAATTTGCGTTTCCATTGTTAAACAAGGTAAATACAGTGTGTCAGAAAATGTCATTGATTAATTACAACAAAATCAACCTATTCAATCTATGAAATCAATATTCAATATGAATTAAATGATTATTTGTACTTCTCTAAAGTTACTGTATGTTTTAGATGCTGTGAATATGTTAATGTCATACATTTCATTATCTTCGCAAATGTATGAAAATGTCTGTGTGCTAGAACCACACTTTAAATATGAATACCCATGATTGCAGATGAGATCATACTGGTTTATTTTTGGCTGCTGCTGTTGTCAATAGAAACTGTTTATATTTAATTTAACCAAATTGCTTTCGTGTTCTTTCAAAGAGCGAACATCTATTTACTAATCGAAAGAATTACTAAAAAATATGACAACCAGAAGAATAGCAGAATCAAAAACAACATCCTTAAAACAAGAAAAATGACATGCTGTTGAAGTCAAAAGTTTACATACACCTTGCAGAATCTGCAAAAAGTTAATTATTTGACCAAAATAAGAGGGATCATATAAAATGCATGTCATTTTTTTATTTAGTACTGATATGAATAAGCTATTTCACATAAAAGACATTAACATTAACATATAGTCCACAAGAGTAAATAATAGTTGAATATATAAAAATGATCTATACTGTGTTGTTAGCTGTGTTTTTTTTTGGTGATAGTTGTTCATGAATCCCTTTTTTGTCCTGAACAGTTAAACTGTTCTTCCAAAAAATCCTTTAGGTCCCACAATTTCGGTGGTTTTTCAGCATTTTTGTGTTTTTGAACCCTTTCCAACAATGACTGTATGTTTTGAGATCCATCTTTTCACATTGAGGACAACTGAGGGACTCATATGCAACTATTACAGAATGTTTAAACGCTCATTGATGCTTCAGAAGGAAAAACGATGCATTAAGAGCCAGGGGTGTAAACTTTTGAACAGAATGAAGATGTGCATTTTTCGTATTTTGCCTAAATATCTTTTTTTTTGTACTGCCCTTCAGAGGCTACAGAAAATAATTACATGTTTCCCAGAGGACAAAATAAGTTAAATTTACCCTTAAGTTAAATTTACCCTGATCTTCAAATTCAATTTGAAGTCTTGATGTATTGTGTTTTTTTTTTTTTTTTTTTTTTTTTTGAAGCATCAATGAGCGTTTGAACCTGCTGTAATAGTTGCATATGAGTGCCTAAGGATTTTTTTAAAGAATGGCTGTTCTTGACAAGGGACTCATGAACAACTATCACTGAACAAAAAAAAAAAAAAAAAACCCAGCTGTGGATCATTCAGGTAACAACACAGTGTTAAGAATCAAGTGTATTTTGAACAGGGTAATTTTTATATATTAAACTCTTATTTTCTCTTGTGGACTATATGTAAATCTCTTTTATGTGAAATGTCTTATCAGATCAGCACTAAATAAAAAAAATAACAACAATTAAGATTTTGCAGATTCTGCAAGGTGAGTGTAAACTTTTGACTTCAACTGTACTGCTGAAACTCCTAAACGTCATTTTAATCAATGCAGTTTTAAGACCATTTACTCAGATACTCTAAACATGTGTATTTTTGTTCTTGAGGTCAGTGTTTAGTCACCGGGGGAGTGGGAAAATGGATTTTCCCATGCTATCATTTCTATACATCATTACTTGTAATGAAGCTAATAGCAATGACCCTCACTAACAACTCGTTATATGTGATTGCACAAACACTTACGCCATTAATCCCAGTCAGAGAGGGGGTTTCCATCCCTGCATTTAGAATAGCAGCAGAGCCCAAACTCTTAATCTTAATTCAGAGCGGGATGCAAAACTATTTCTATAATGTGGAACAATGCCAAAGCATATTTTCAACACTATCTGTCTTTCTATGCTGCTCTCTCTCTCTTGATTAGTCTCTTCAGAAAACACTAAAGGCTACAAATCCTTCAACAAGCTCTCCAAAACGCTTCAGGCTTCACAACACACACCGCTTATAACTTTAGCTCATTCAAGATGCATTTACACACACATATACACAAACCATCACTCATCAGAACATGAACTTACTGTATATGTCTGCTCAGTATAGCAAATTCACTAAGTGTCCCGCTGACGTGTTTTGAATATTTTGTTTAAGAGTCTGTCATCCTAAATGTACTTAAACATTCATCATTCACTCAATACATCAGATAAAACAATAAATATACATGAGATCTGGTACATAGGGCCCCATTTATAAAGGGCTAAATATATGTTTTTAAGAGCTTCATGGAGACAAATGGAATCGATTTAAACAGTAATACAAAGCGATGGATTTCCAGCTTAAGCAAATAACTTTAAAAGCTGGACACAGGAGATTTTCTGCTCCTGAAAGAGCTTTTAAGAGCTAGATAGATGAGGGAAGCTATAAAATAAATATCAGACACTAAGAAGAGAGAGAATTGGTAAAGAGAAATGAGTGAAGCAAAGAGGCAAGCTGAGAATAAAGCTTTTTCTCCTTTCATCAGACATTTCGGCACAGACTTTCCTATGTTTCCCCTAGTCACAGAGTTTCACAATGCAAAAACTGAGCAGGCTTCTAAATTTGTTCTTTGGGTGCTTGCAATTTGTAATTCTATTATTTTAATGAATTCATTTTCTGGTGGGCAGCCGGCCGGCGGAAAACGTAATTCACACAGTATGCAGTTTCATTCACTGAACAGAATGCATTGTATCTGTGCCATGCACTAGATTGTGTTTGAGGCTATTAGTGGACAACAAAAGCGATTTGCTTTCATGGAGACAGACAGACCCTAAACCTAGCTTATGGCCATGATAACAAAAGCTCTTTGAAGTAACAGAAGGCCAACTCACGTCTCTTGGCGAGACTATATATATATAGTAGTCAACATTCGAGGTGGATCAAAACCTTTCATCAAATTTGTCCTAAAACCAAAAAGAATACCCGTTCTTATCTTAGGATAATATAGGACAGGGGTGCCCAACCCTGTTCCTGGAGGTCTACTATCCTACAAAGTTCAGCTCCAACCCTGAAGAATCACACCTGAACCAGCTAATTAATCTCTTAAGTAGCACTTGATAATTACAGACAGCTGTATTGGAGCAGGGTTGGAACAAAAATCTGCAGGTTGGTAGATCTCCAGGAGCAGGGTTGAGCAGCCCTGATATAGGATATATATATTCCCACTTGTGGTGCTTTCCTTGCCTTTAAAGAAATGTATGGAAAAAAAACTTCCTGTAGAAGGATGAAACTGCAAACATGTAAAAGTTAGTATAATAAGAAGTCTTTCTTGAGTAGCAAGTCAGCATATTAGTGTAATTTCTAAAGTATCATGTGTATATATATATTAGGGCTTATAAATTCAACTATTATTTTCTCTTGTGGACTATATGTAAATCTCTTTTATGTGAAATGTCTTATTCAGGTCAGTACTACATATAAAAAATAGCATGCATTTTGTATGATCCTTCTTGTTTTGGTAAAATAATTAACATTTTGCAGATTCTGCAAGGTGTATGTAAACTTGCAATTGTACTATTGAAAGTATTAAACTCCTAAAACTGCAGTTTTTACACCATTTACTCAAAGTTCTTAAATGTGTTTCTCAAATAATTGAATTATAATTGAATAATATTTGATTAACTCGAATAATTAAAAAAACTGTTTTGTGGTAATAAAAATAGACCTAAGCGAGCAATATTCTTTAAAATTACTTGAAATACATTTACAACTGCAATGAGGCAATAATAATAATTAATCAAAACCAAGTAATCATATGGTTTTATTGAACAAAACTGTTAAAATAAATAATGCATTATAAACAATAGAACTAACCTATATTTTGCATTATAACAAAAGGCTGCAGAGGGCGCCAAAGGCCTGACGATTGTTTTTACACTTTACTGCACGATCTAATTCTTGTTTAATATTGACTAAACCGCATTTAATTCAATTGTCCACTTAATCTTTAATATTTGTTAATTTCTTTATGACAGCAGTGCTAAAGCCATTATCATTTCTTGAATATGTGGACATCAAAACTTGTAAACTCAAGAGTGAGGGTTTGATGGCGCACATTCCCTGGTGAAAGCCTAGGCTGGTTGGCTGGTTTTAGCTGGTCAACCAGCCTGGTTTTAGCTGGTCATAGCTGGTCAGCAGGCTGGTTTTAGAGGGGTTTGGCCACTTTCCCAGCCTGGTCAGACTGGTCTTAGCTGGTCAGGCTGGGAAACCACCAGCTAAAACCAGCTACTTCCAGCTTAAACCAGCTACGACCAGCCAACCAGCTTAGGCTGTTTTTTTCAGCAGGGTTGGGTTCCCAGCTGAACATTATAATAAATCTGTAGATTCTCCTCCATAGAATGCGCCACTTCTAGATTTTTGCCGGTTACTAGACACAGGCAAATTGCAGTGGAGGACTTTGTATTTATAATCGAGTACTCAAATTGAATTGAGGAATCGTGACTATTTTTTATGTATTTTTTGTTTTAAAAAAGTTGTATAAGAGACTCCTTACTCCAAACTCTAGCTATTGTGGGTATACTCTTATGACTCTTATGATGGCAAATAAGCAAACACCTACCAACCACCCAGAACCAGGTTTCTACTAAAACATAATAAAGCCATAGCAACCCCCACAACAGCACTACATTATATTTAAAAAATCTATTTTTCTCCCTTGTTACATTATTAGATTTGACAAAAAACATGATGTAGCCAGTTTATAAATATATCAAATAATTATGACCATTTTAAATGTCCTCACAAGTTGGTTTTCAACATGTTTCACAATACTTGTGGGGACATTTTCAGAAATATGGCCAGAGAGTGTAATGGTTTTTGAAAAAGTGTAGCCAAACCTTTACACGCTCACACACACACACACACACACACACACACACACACACACACACACACACACACACACACACACGTTGGGTTTACATGTTTTATGGGGACATTCCATAGGCGTAATGGTTTTTATACTGTACAAACCGTACTTTCTATCGCCCTACACCTACCCTACACCTAAACCTAGCCCTCACGGGAGATTGTGCACACTTTTACTTCCTCAAAAAAACTCATTGTGCATGATTTATAAGCCTGTTTCCTCATGGGGACCTGAGAAATGTCCCCACATGGTCAAAATCTACTGGTATTCCTATCCTTGTGGGGACATTTGGTCCCCACAACGTGATGAATACCAGGTACACACACACACACACACACACACACACACACACACACACACACACACACACACACACACACACACACACACACACCACAAACATTATTGCTGTGGGGGGCTTAAACCTCATGTTTTAAAAATGAACAAAGCAATATTGTTTTATTTATGTGTTTGTTTGTCTCTCTCTCTCTCTCTCTCTCTTTCTCTCTCACACACACACACACACACAGACACTAATTTTCTTCTTCTCACCCCCATCTCTTCTCCTCTAAACCCACGTCTGGCTTTCAGATCAGCAGGCTCTGTGTGTCTGCAGCAGTTAACCCCTCCTTATCTATAGCCAAGAAGTGAGAAAGAGTGAGAGACAGAGAAGATATCCTTCTCTGTGACCTCTCCTCCTCTGTCCTCCCTTAGAGGTTCTGATGGAGATAGCGTATGTGTCTGCAATTCCCAAAAGACGACAGATCTAGAAACGCTTATGACCATCAGAACCTGCTCATGGAAGAACAATAGATGCATTTCTGGCTCTTGTTCAAGCCACGCATACCTTTGCTTCGCACTCTCTCGAAGGAGAAAAAGAAAGGAGAGGGGAAGGGTAATGGAGTTCTTCCCTGCGAGAGACTTTTGAAATGGATTTCTATAACATGATATGTTAGCGTTTGGAGACAGTGGGTGGAGGCTTTGAAAAGCAGCCATCATAAACCATATGCCTGCCTTACTTTTCTACATTATTTAGACAGACACAGCACGTATATGGGTTAAACTTGGTCATTGTATGATTATCCTTTATCTGATATCAGATCACTTACATATTGTCCCATTGTTTCTTTTTGATCTTCAGAGTAGCTACGGTAACATCTATTTATCTCATAACATGTCCAAAGGGTTTCATATTTCTTTTTGTGCACATAAAAATGATCAAAGAAGAAATAACCAACCCTGACACACTTTATCAGAGTCATGCTCGCTGTGTTTACACTCGAAAAATCCAATTCAAATGTTGTTTTGATCTGACTGTCAGACGGTCAGCTGGTTAAACAAAACAGCTGAGGCAAAGCTCTGGAAACAGGGACAAACAACTTATTTTTCTGACAATCAGATATCTACTATTGTGAAAAAGAAGTACACTTTAGCATACTTTTAAAAAGAGTACTTGTTACAGAAATAATACACTTCAAAAGAATATATGGTAACACTTTACTTAACACCTTTATGCATTATAGAAGTATTTTAATACCACAGTTTTAACCACAGTTACAATACACTGTTATGCTTGTATATTAATTGAACACTTTTAGAAACTGCAATGCATTAAAACACATGACAAACAACCAATTTTATAATCTGCAAATATGTGACCCTGGACCACAAAAAATTTTTTTTCACCCTCAGGTTTTCAAATAGTTGAATCCCGGCCAAACATTGTTCTATCCTAACAAACCATACATCAATGGAAAGTTTATTTATTCAGCTTATATAAATGTATGAATAAATAAATGTTTAAATCTCAGTTTTAAAAAATGTACCCTTATAACTGTTTTTGTGGTCCAGGGTCACATATTATAATGCATTTTAACTTTGGTTTCAAATGAATGTTTTCTGACACATTAATTGCACGTAAATGATATATAAAAATATATTATAGTTTTAATTTATATTGCAATTAATTCATATTCCTGAACTTTAGAGTGCTTTTTTGACCCATGTGGGATTTGAGTACATTTTATGTAAATAAATAATTACATTTACTAATTACTTTGTTATCCTTAAAAAAACACTGCTAAAAGCACTGACAAGCATTTATGGTAAACTAAAATATACTTCAGTGTCTTTAATATTGAAACTTTGTATGTTATGTATTTAAATATATTTGCAAATACGCAATTGTAATGGTGACGTTGCTATTTAGTGCATTTAAATAGGCGTATATTGACAAAATAAGCATACTTCTATAAAGCACAACTAAAGATTATTAAAACATAATTTACAGTGTCTACTTAAAACGTAAAACGTGACATTACAAACTGCACATTTTAAAAGTTGTCGTTTTGTAAACATGCGTATGACAGATATTATGGTTTATAAAGTTTTAAATGTGACCCTGGACCACAAAACCAGTCTTAAGTAGCACAGGTTTTTGTAGCAATAGCCAACAATACATTGTATGGGACAAAATTATTGATTTTTCTTTTATGCCAAAACTCATTAGGCTATTAAAGATCATGTTCCTATGAAGATATTTTATACATTTCCTACTGTAAATATATCAAAACTTGAGCTAAGAATGTCATTTGGACAACTTCAAAGGCTATTTTCTGAATATTTTTATACATCAGATTTTAGATTTTCAAATAGTTGTATCTGTGCCACATATTGTCCTATCCTAACAAACCATACCTCAATGAAACGATTATTTATTAAAGGTGCCATAGAATGGAAAACTGTGTTTACCTTGGCATAGCTAAATAATAACAGTTCAGTACATGAACATGACATACCATGAGTCTCAAACACCATCGTTTCCTCCTTCTTATATAAAATCTAGTGTTAGCAAAAGACCACCGAAAAATAGGTCAATTCCAACATAACACCGACTGTTACGCAATAGCCCCGGGATCGTTAATAGTTACGCCCCCAACATTTGCATCGCCCAATCATCATTAACTTCAGTACATCAGTAAAATAAGGCAAGCCACTGAAGGGACAAGGTTAGCTTAATGCTAGCGCTAGCCTGTTACATTGCCGTACAAAAGATATCACTTACCACATAAACAGAGAGATGACTGCGCTGATGATGGTGAATGATGGAGAAATAACTGCCTGATGATGGCGAATGATTTACAGATCTTGAGAATCACTGTCAAGCAGCTCAACTTGTGTGGTAAGGAAGCACTCCCTCTGCATTATAACTTTACACAGAGGAGAGCACACAGTAATCAGACTAAAATGTCGGCGATTCAAAACGGCAGATTCAACAAACCAGATATTAAAAGCGGCTAGAGCTCCTAATTAAATATATATTTTTATCCATGTGCCAGCTATAGAGATGAGCAGCTCTGTGAAACAGCCAATCAGAGCAGAGCTCATTAATATTCATGAAGCTTCCAAATAAGGCAATAACAGAGCATTTCATTCTAGGGACCTGTAAAACCATTTCTGGAGATTTTTTGCCCTTTCCTATGCCATATACCTTCTATGTAGATATCAGAGAACAATTTAAAATATTGTATAAATGCATTCTATGGCACCTTTAAGCTTTATGTATAAATGATGTATGAATCTAAATTTACCCTTGTGACATGTTTTGTTGTCCAGGGTCACAAATATGGATATTTTTCTTACATAAACACATGGATTCACTACAGGAGGACTATAATAATTCATCAGAGCCATTTGGGACACTTTTTATGATGGATGGTACACTTTCTTGGACTTCTTTTGGACTATTGAAAAATAAGTCCCATTTACTGCAATTATAAAGCTTGGAAGAGCCAGGACATTTTTTAAATATAACTCCGATTGTATTCATCTGAAAGAAGAGAGTATATAAGTCATATATAGAGTATATATATAGTCATATAGGATGCCTTGAGGGTGAGTAAAACATGGGGTAATTTTCATTTTTGGGAGAACTATCACTTTAAGAAACAGTCATAAAAGCATACTATCTTTAAGTACACTATTTAATTTCATTAAAATTATATTCACTTTCAAACACAGCTTTAAAAATATACTTACAAAATATATTCTAAAAGTGAACATTCAGTACAATTAAGCACACTTCTTTTTCACAAACCTGGATATACTGAAGATTTCAGGAGCTTTTTCAGACTAAATGGAAAGATAACTTGTAATAGCTTTTTCACTTTCAAGATAAAACAAAACCGTGCCTACTTTCCATAACAGCGTACAAACAGAGATAAATTAACTCCTGCCTTCCCTTTTTCCCACAGACCAGGTCCCGCCAAAGGTGACCTCTTAAACCCCTTCGCTTTTAGCTTTCATACCAAAGACCCATTTTTATCAGGCACACCCATTAGAAGTGTAGGAGTGCCTCCGAAAATATGAGAAACAACACAACGGCATCCACTTTAGGACTGTACAAACACTGAGCAAAGGGGAGAATGAAAGGCATAAACATCTTTCAATGTTCTCCACACACCAGTGGATGAGAACTGTAAAGCCATTACAGCTAAACTGACACTGACCAGTCCACTTTGCCAGAGTGTGGGAACCAAACAGCAGAGCGGAGACCAGTAAACCGCTGTCACGTGTCAAAGCCAGTGACCTCCCTGGGTGCTGTTATGATTGCCTTTCTGTAATTTGCTGAAGGCTTTTAGTGAGCCACTGAGAAAGGGTTGTTGCTCGAGTGGAAACATGATTTATTTGTGTGAGCGAACGTTTATTTTTAGCTTTTTGCTGTAATCAGAAGGAGCATTCTACATTTAATTACATTTCAAATTTCATTCAAGACCTTGAAATGACAGACAAAAGCTTAGCTCTTCATTTATTTAGACAACATTGTTGTTCACACTGTATTGTACATGACCTGCTTCATCAGTTTATGTCACCTCAACCCACAAATACGTCTCAGCCATTATTTAAATTATTATATTTTGGTAATGGCTTGCAGTAGATACATAATATCATTAGAAAGTTGAGATGTTGCGTGCAAAATGCATAAAACTCAGTGTGTTTCTAGGTCATTTAAGTGATTTAAAATGATGAAGACTGTCAAATATTGTTTTAAGCCAGATCAAGGATAAATCTGTCAATCTTACATTGGAAAAAGAAATACCAGAAATAAGATGAAAAACGTCAAAGCTGAGACTCAATCTTAATCCATCTGTAAACATGTTTCTAGGACAAAGTGACTGAAAATGATGGAGTAAGTCACAGATTGTTTGCTTTTATGATTGTTTCTTAACATACTTAAAGGGATACTTCACCCAAAAAAGAAAATGACGTCTTGATTTACTCACCCTCAAACCATTCTAGGAGTATATGATTTTTCTTATTTCAGACAATCAGAATTATGTTAAAAAATGTCCTTGCTCTTTTAAGCTTTATAATGGCAGCGGATGGGTGTTGATATTTTGAAGCTCAATAAAGTGCATCCATCCATTATAAAAAGTACTCCACATGGTTTTGGGGGGTTAATAATAAATAATAAATAATAAATAATAAAGTTAATCGATGCATTTGTGTAAGAAAAATATCCATATTTACAACTTTATAAACCACAATCACACGTTCACAAGAGAGTAACGTTCCAGTGGATGATGTACAGCTTGGACTATGCCTACATCCTATGTCATCTACTGGAATGCCACTCTCTCATGAACATGCTTACGACAGATAGCGGAAGCAAGAGATTACACTTTACAAAGTTAAATATTGATATTTTTCTTACACAAACACAATGATATGCTTCAAAAGGCCTTTATTAACCCTCCCAGAGTCATGTGGAGCACCTTTTATGATGGATGGATGCACTTCATTGGACTTCAAAATCTCAACAGCCATTCACTGCCATTATAAAGCTTGGAAGAGCCAGGACATTTTTAATATTACTCTGATTGTATTTGTCTGAAAGAAGGAAGTCATATACAGCCAGGCAGGATGGCATTTTTGGGTGAACTATCCCTTTAAATCTATAAATCAGGCTTTAAGATATGCAAATTACTAGCTGGTCTAATCTATTCCACTTTACTCTCTATTCTATTCTATTCTAAAGACTGACTAAGATTCATAGTAAATTCCTAATTCCAAATATGTGACCCTGGACCACAAAACCAGTCTTAAGTCGCTGGGGTATATTTGTAGCAATAGCCAAAAATACATTGAATGGGTCAAAATTTTTGATTTTTCTTTTATGCCAAAAATCATTAAGAAATTAAGTAAAGATCATGTTCCATGAAGATTTTTTGTAAAATTCCTTCTGTAAACATATCAAAATGTAATTTTTGATTTGTAATATGCATTGTTAAGAACCTAATTTGGACAACTTTAAAGGTGATTTTCTCAGTCTTTTTGATTTTTTTGCATCCTCAGATTTCTGATTTCAAATAGATGTATCTCAGCCAAATATTGTCCTATTCTAACAAACCATACATCAATAGAAAGCTTATTTATTGAGCTTTCATATGATGTATAAATCTCAGTTTTGTCAAATTTAACCTTATGACTGGTTTTGTGGTCCAGGGTCACATATACAGTGTAATTGCATGAAATGAAATGGACATCCATAAACAGAAATTCAGATTCAGATTTTTTTTTTTCATCCTGCATTTAAGTCCCACATACTCAAATCAGGTTACCACTGTCACAAAATGGCGTGAAGCGGCTAACTATTTACAAAATTAGGGTGGCATAGACAGGTCAAAGAGAGTAACTCTTGCATCACACCACCAAATTTTCCCAGAGGGTGAGAAAAAAAGTCATACTTTCATGGGAACTTTAATGTGGCAAGAAATGACCCACATCCTTGGGGATGACACTGATCTGGGATATGGGTTGTGAGAGGAAATGCCACAGAGACTTCAGAAAAAGCACATTTACCTGGATATAGAGAGGAAAAGTTAATTAATGTTAATTAATTTACCAAAATAACAGGGATCATACAAAATGCATGTTATTTTTTATTTCGGACAGACAATAATAGCTGAATTTATAAAAGTTACCCCGTTCAAAAGTTTACATATACTTCATTTATAATACTGTGTTGTTACCTGAATGATTCACAGCTGTGTATTTTTTGTTTGTTTAGTGATAGTTGTTCATGAGTCCTGAACAGTTAAACCGCTCGATGTTCTTCAGAAAAATTCTTCAGGTCCCACAAATTCTTGGATTTTTCAGCATTTCTGTGCATTTAAAACCTTTCCAACAATGGCGGCATGATTTTGAGATCCATCTTTTCACACCGAGGACAACTGAGAGACTCGTATGCAAGGGGTGTAAACTTTTAAACAGAATGAAGATGTGTACATTTTTCTTATTTAAATATTGTATCATTCTATCATATTTTTTCCATTTAGTACTGCCCTTCGGAAGCTACAGAAGATACATGTTTCCCAGAAGACAAAATAAGTTAAATTTACCCTGCTCTTCAAATTCCAAAAGTTTTCACCCCCGGCTCTTACGGCATTGTGTTTCCTTCTGAAGCATTAGTGAGCTTTTTTTTTTTTCTCTCTTATTTTGGTAAAATAATTAACATTTTGAAGATTCTGCAAGGTGTATGTAAACGTTTGAGCTCAACTGTAGCTTTGAGTGCTATTAAATCTTTGAAATGCGACTGCATACTAAGACAATCAGAGGTAGCCTACAGACAGAATTTTGCAGCTAAGACAGCACTCAAATGCATGTTAGGACAAGAAGATTTTGCTAATGAAGGGGTCCGTAATGCAGATTCAAGATCTACATCTCTTGATTTTTTTTATTAAGTAGAGCAAAAATCTTAATGCACTATGAAATCTAAAAATATTGGAGATTTCAAAAAGCATCCCTGATTTAAATGATGTCCTTTGCTTCCTCACAGAGTCTGAGAGACCCAACCCCATGCTGAATTATACCTTTGAAGATTTCCTTCTTAGTCTTTACATTAAAGCACAAAAACACTTGCCAATTTCCTTCATTACAATGATTAGCAAAGGTCAAGTCATTCATTAACGTGGTCCCTCTTAACATTCATGAATATGCAGTTCATCTTAAGGAAGATCAAAGCTAAAGTCACCACCACTATCTTTCCTGAGACTGGTATTTCAAAGCCTCATTGAAGAACCATTGATCCCACCATATTAGCCATTAGCCTAGTGTGGTTTCTTGAGGTTCAAAGTCAAAATTTCAATTTCTTGTCAACATCTGAAGACCCCAGCGCTGTCTAATACTTCACATGAGAACTAATGGATTCTTGGCAGAGAACAAACAACAAGAAAACACCACAGATTAAAAGTTTTTTTTATGGGGTTAGCCTGCTAGCTGTGTGAACATGTGTGAATGTACAAACCATCTTAATGAATGTTTACTATCCATTTTCGTTTAAGAACAGCACCAGGGATGTACTGTTTAGCTTTAAAACAAAAAAAGTAAGTCATGTGAAGTTGTGGAAGTTTAAACAGGTGTTGACTGTCAACCTCAGATGGCCTCTGCGAACATAAAGCACTCCCAGAACACCCTCCTAGTGTATCCGAACTATTCAAACAAAGCCCTGAGTCTCAAGGGAAACAAACTGGGCTACAGAACTTGTAAATCTAATTAGAACTTACAGCGGCACCCTTTTTCTTATCCACTATATGTCTAGACTAAAACACGCCTGATATTTCCAACCAAACTGTGGCTTTAGTGTTCAGCATTCCTCTGGGAATGACCCATGGTGCTCCTACATCTAGCCTCAGATAGCCCTTCTCTGGACGTTTGATCTTTGCGGAACAGAGAGGTCCTGAGATGAGACGAACATGTCATCTTGTCACATGGATGATGTTCTCCGGAGCAGCTGGACGTTCCTGTAGGTCAGCAGTTTAAATCTCACACAGAGAGGGCGAATGATTTCAGATCCCACTGTGGGTGAATGGTGCTATTGTTTCAGCTGAGCTGAAACCCAATCTCTGCCTCCCAGTACACCACAAAATATGCAGGTCTCTTCCTTTCTTCCACCTCCACTGGTCTTCCTTCTCTCTCTGCCCTTTTATTAATTCCTGTACTCTAAATGATGCTACTAAAGAAGTGCAAATCCATTAGGGCTGCACGATAGATCGTTTCAGCATCGTCATCGCGATGTACGCATGCGCGATAGTCACATAGTGGCAGTCACGATGCAGGGCAAAGAAAATGTATGTGTGTCTGATTTAAAAATGTACTTTCTATATTTCTAAACTTTCTATTCACGGATCTATATTTGTCTAAAATAAAGTAAATAACTCATGTTTAAAGGTTCTTTAAAAACTACAATGCACAAGTTGCTTCACTGCATGGCGAAATGAGCACGGGACGGGAGAAAAGCGCCGAAATGGAAGATTTGGTCGCAAAAAGAAACGCAACGTCGGTCATATGGAAGTATTTTGGATACAAAAAGGATGCTGCTGACCAAAAACAGGTGCTTTGTCGGGAGTGCCTGGCAGTTGTTGACACAACTCGCGGAAACACTACGAATTTAAGGGACCGTTCACACGTCGCGCCTAAAAACGCGTGGAAAACGCTAGGCGCGCCGCTTTCTCCTTCTTTCCAAAGCGCTCTGTAACTTGAGTGGCAGAGTGGCGTCTGCCGTTGCTAAGCAACCATGACCCGCGCTCTCCTAAAGACGCGGAAGTTTCAGCAAAGATAAATAAACAAAGATAAATGGATTTCCAAAACTAAAAATTGCTTGCAGTAACTCTGCTGCTAAAAAATGTTATCCCTGTAACAGCTATGATCAGCTGTTCCTCCATCTTGGCTAAGCTTTTAATGTTTTCCGTGAAAGGAAGAAGCTGATTTCCCTTTCATCAGGGTAAAAGCAACATTCATTATTAATTTCATATTAGAGCCTTGATTTGCCTGAATTGACAGTGAATAAGGTGAGTCAAACTGTTTATGAAACTACCCAAAATAAGCTTTAAAAAGTATTTTATTTCAGGGTTTTGATTATACTGTACTTTTACATTTTTTTATTCTTTGAAAATGCTTACAAAATTACCCCAATCATTCTTGAATTATTATTTGATTTTTAAGCAGTTCAAAACAACCTGATGAACATAAATGAATTTGTACACATCGCAATATATATCGCAAGAAAAAAATATATTGCAATGTAATTTTTTCCCAATATCGTGCAGCCCTAAAATCCATATAGAGTATTTTCATAATCTAGACTAGTTTACATCTTGCAATTCTGACGTTTTTCTCAGAATTGTGTGATACAAACGCACAATTCTGACTTTTCTCTCAGAATTGTGACATATAAACTCACAACTACAAGTCAGTATTGCATGATATACAATAAACTTGCAATTCTGAGAAATAAAGTCAGAATTGCAAAATATAAACAATTCCTCACACAATTCTGACTTTTGTCTCAGAATTGAGTGATACAAACTTGCAATTCAGGCTTTTTTTTCTCAGAACTGTGATAAACTCACAATTGCGAGTTATTAAATCACAATTACAAGATATAAACTTGACTTTTTTTCTCAGAATTGCATGATATAAACTTGCAGTCATGAGTTATAAAGTCAGCATTGCATGATATAAATTCGCAATTCTGAGAAATAAAGTCAGAATTGCAAGATATAAACAATTCAGATTTATTCTCAAAATTGAGTGATACAAACTCGCAATTCTTTTTTCATCAGAATTGACAAACTTACTATTGCGAGTTATAAAGTCAGAATTATGAGATATAAACTTGCAATTCTGACTTTTTTTTTCTTCAGAATTGTGATATAAACTTGCAGTCATGAGTTATAAAGTCAGTACTGTGTGATAGAAACAATTCCTCACACAATTATTCTCAGAACTGAGTAATACAAACTTGCAATTCTGACTTTTTTTCTCAGATTTGTGACAAAATCATAGTTGCAAGTAATGAAGTCAGAATTACAAGATATAAACTCGCAATTCAGATTTTTCTCCTTCCAAATTGCATGATATAAACTCGCAGTTGTGAGTTATAAAGTCAGTATTGCATGATAGAAACTTGCAATCCTGAGAAATAAAGTCAAAATGGCAAGATAAAAATACAATTCCTTACACAATTCTGACTTTTTTTCTCAGAATTGAGTTTATATTTCTCAATTCAAACTTTATAACGTAATCATAAGTAAAAATTTTTTTTAAAAAAGTCAGTATTGTGTAAGGAATTGTTTTTCCTCAGAATTGTGACAAATTCACAATTGCAAGTTATAAAGTCAGAATTACGAGATATAAACTTGCAATTCTGACTTTTTTTTTCTTCAGAATTGTGATATAAACTTGCAGTCATGAGTTATAAAGTCAGTACTGTGTGATAGAAACAATTCCTCACACAATTATTCTCAGAACTGAGTAATACAAACTTGCAATTCTGACTTTTTTTCTCAGATTTGTGACAAAATCATAGTTGCAAGTAATGAAGTCAGAATTACAAGATATAAACTCGCAATTCAGATTTTTCTCCTTCCAAATTGCATGATATAAACTCGCAGTTGTGAGTTATAAAGTCAGTATTGCATGATAGAAACTTGCAATCCTGAGAAATAAAGTCAAAATGGCAAGATAAAAATACAATTCCTCACACAATTCTGACTTTTTTTCTCAGAATTGAGTTTATATTTCGCAATTCAAACTTTATAACGTAATCATAAGTATAAAAAAAAAAAAAAAAAAAAAAAGGTCAGAATTGTGTAAGGAATTGTTTTTCCTCAGAATTGTGACAAATTCACAATTGCAAGTTATAAAGTCAGAATTACGAGATATAAACTTGCAATTCTGACTTTTTCTGAGAATTGCTTGCTATAAACTTGCAGTCGTGAGTTATAAAGTCAGTATTGTGTGATATAAACTCGCAATTCTGAGAAATAACGTCAGAATTGCAAGATAAAAACACAATTCCTCAAACAATTCTTTTTTTATCAGAACTGAGTGATACAAACTCATAATTCTGACTTTTTCCCCCTCCAAATTGCGTGATAGAAACTCGCATTTGTGAGAAATAAATTCAGAATTGCAAGATATAATCAGTTTCTCACACAATTCCGACTTTATAACACGCAATTGTGAGTTAAGTCAGAATTGTAAGTTATAAACTCGCAATTCTTAGAAAACAAGTCAGAATTGAGTAAGGAATTGTGTTTTTCTCAGAATTGTGACAAACTCAAATGTAAATTATAAAGTCACAATTACGAAATATAAACTTGCAATTCTGACTTTTTCCTCAGAATTGCGTGATATAAACTCGCAGTCATGAGCTAAAAAGTCAGTATTGCGTGATACAAACTCACAATTCTGAGAAATAAAGTCAAAATTGCAAGTTATAAACAATTCTTTTTTCTCAAAACTGAGTGATACAAACTCGCAATTCTGACTTTTTTCTCAGAATTGTGAGATATAAACTCACAATTCTGACAAGTACGTTTTTATAACTCGCAATTGTGAGTTTATATTTTAAAATTCTAAGAAAAAGTCAAATTTGCAAGTTTAAATCCCACTATTCTGACTTTATGACTCACAATTGTGAGTTTATACTATGCAATTCTGAGAAAAAAAGTCAGAAGTGCGAGTTTATATCTTACAATTCAGAGAAAAAAGTCGGATTATGCAAAATATTCAATCTCCACCAAAAATGAGGAGGAACAAAATGAAGCGACCATGTCGACCTCATGAATCGATTGACCAGTTGACCATCCTGACCCATTCTGCGCTCCAATTAATTTTGTTCCTGAGACGAAGAGTATAAAAATAACTTCAGTCTATTACTGTGTGCAAACCAGCTGAAATCCCTCATTTTTCTTCTAGCTTTAGGCTGAAAGTGTTCCCTGTTATTTTTTGCTATTTGTTTAACTGCCAGGAATCCTCCAGGAGTTGGGTTCCTTGCTGAGCCAGTGTTGTCTCATCAATTGTTTCAGATCTCCTGCTCTGAGGGAATAACATCATCATCAAAACAGATCAACACTTTAATGAGATATGAAATACTGGACTACTCATCACCGCCATTGATTAAATATCATCTTGAACTGTCAAATCTAAGATATATAGCTTATAGAATGAGGTACACCAAAGGGAGGATGACAATTGCTTAATAAGAATGAGGGGAAATGTTGCCTATGTTCCCTTGAATCTCTCCCACAGAGCTAGAATGTTGGTTATGAAACAACTAGTCCTCCTATCTGTTCCTGACACAATTAGAGAAACTGAACATAGCCAGAACAAGCACCCTGTCATCTGTCCTGATTCTCCTAGATCTTTCAGCAGAGCCTGACACTGAAAACTAGCAAATCGTCCTCTCCACCCTTAGTGAAATGACACTAGAGCTTATGCAATTACATGGTTCACATCTTACCTGTAGCACAGAAACTACTAGATCATGGAAATAATTGACTTTATCTCCAAATTACCAACTGGAGCACCATAGGGATCAGTACTACACAAAATGAGCAAAGTTCAGCTGTATTTTTTTGTTTAGTGATAGTTGTTCATGAATCCCTTGTTTGTCCTGAACAGTTAAACGGCCTGATGTTCTTCAGGGCTCACAAATTCTTTGGATTTTCAGCATTTTTGTGTATTTGAACCCTTTCCATCAATGACTGTATGATTTTGAGACCCATCTTTTCACACTGAGGACAACTGAGGGACTCATATGCAACTATTACAGAAGGTTTAAATACTCACTGATGCTCCGGAAGGAAACACAATGCATAAACAGTCGGGGGATGAAAACTTTTTGAATTTGATGATCAGGATAAATGTACTTATTTTGTCTTCTGGGAAACATGTAAGTATCTTCTGTAGCTTCTGAGGGGCAGTACTAAATGAAAGAAATATAATATTTAGGCAAAATAAGACAAATGTACACATTATTCTGTTCAAAAGTTTACACCCCTGGCTCTTAATGCATGGTTTTTCCTTTTGGAGCATCAGTGAGCGTTTGAACCTTCTGTAATAGTTGCATACGAGTCCCTCAGTTCTCTTTAGTGTGAAAAGATGGGTCTCAAAATCATACAGTCATTACTGGAAAGAGTTGAAATACACAAAAATGCTGAAAAACCAAAGAATTTGTGAGCCCTGAAGGATTTTTCTGAAGAACATGAACAGCTATCATTAAACAAAACAAAAAAAAAAAAACACAGCTGTGGATCATTCAGGTAACAACACAGTATTAAGAATCAATTGTATGTAAACTTTTGAATTGAATCACTTTTATAAATTCAACTATTATTTTCTCCTGTGAACTATATGTAAACATCTTTTATGTGAAATATCTTATTCAGGTCAGTACTAAATAAAAAACAATATGCATTTTGTGTGATGCCTCTTATTTTGGTTAAATAATTAACATTTTTGCAGATTCTGCAAAGTGTATGTAAACTTTTGACCTCAACTGTCTAGATAGATAGATACACCTTTGTATTTTAGACTACTGCCCTAGAGACACGCTTTTTTCTGACAGTGCATAAGGTATTCATAAACCTGACGTAGCTGAAAGCACTATTCACGCAAAGCTTATTTTCAGTGCAGGTAAACAATACATTGATCCATTAGCATTCAAGTGCAGTGCAACCCACACAAAATATTGTGTTTGCAGTACACATGCATCACAATCGGTCTCCCTCAAATGAAGTGTTGATGTCAGATATTCATTACATTGTGAAGTACAAAGATAAGTGATCAAGGCATTGACACAGACAATGAAAACCTGTGTTGTATCCTTTCTTGTCAACAACTGTGTCCTCACAATTTGTCGAACTGCCAAGCAAACATGCGCAGTGTCCAAAAACATCAGATGATTCAGATAAAACAAAACCTCTTATCCAGCGGTCTCAGATGTAGCGAACAAAAGATCATGAACAAATGAGTGAGAGAGGTCCCTGAAAAGACCTATGTTACACACAGAGGGCTGGTGACATACCATTAACATGATTAAACGCCGAAGGATAAGTAGTGGAACGCTGTTCAAACTAAAAATATGAGAATTTTTTAGAATCAAAGCTGCAATGCAAAGAGTTTCATATATGAACAATGGCTTACCACTTGACAGATGAAGTATTTTACTCTTGGCCTTGCTTGTACTGTATATAAATTAAAAAAATATATATATGTTGGTCTCTGAAGAGGCAATAGTACAGTTATGGTTCACTATTTTTCAAGCACAAATGTTTCTATAATTTTTGAATACGGTAATCATTCAACTTAATTGTCAAAAATGTAAATAATTTTAAATGGTGCATTCAAAACAGCCTTGGATTGAAACTCTGAGGGTTTGTTATTGTGCTTGGAAAATGTTAAACCAATAGTTTACTATTCGCTCTCACGGGTCCAGCACATGTGTGTTATTTTTGTCTATATGAAATGCAAGTCAGGCAAAGGATAAAACAAACAATAACAAAAACCTTTGGGGTCAATCATATTTAATTCAAAAAGACAACAATTATTTATGGCAAATCAGCCAAAAATATCAGTAAATTACCATCTCTATAAGTAATAGAATCATTAAAGGAGGAATAAAATAAAAAAAGAATAAAATAAATTAAATTAAATGTCCCAAATTATAAATTTGTAAATATATTTTTAAATTTGAATATATTTTAAAATGTAATTTATTCTTGTGATTTCCAAGCTGAATTTTTATTTTAGGTCACATGAAAACGTTATTATTACTATTATTATTATTATTATTATTATTATTATTATTATCATCATCATTATGTTGAAAACAGCAGAGCGGATCTTTTTCAGGTTTCTTTGATGAAAAGAACAGCATTTATCTGAAATAGAAATCTTTCGTAACATTATAAATTTCTTCATCATCATTTTTGAATAGAAGTATTTATATAACATTACAAAATATTTTTATTTTAGGTAAATGCTAATCTTTGGATTTTTCTATTCATCAAATAATAAAAAAAAGGGACACAACTGTTTTAAATATTTTTAGTAGTAGTAGTAATAATAATAATAATTATTATTATTATTATTATTATTATTATTATTATTATTATTATTAATAATAATAATAATAATAATAATAATAATAATAAATGTTTCTTGAACAGCAAATCAGCATATTAGAATGATTACTGAAGGATCATGTGACAGTGAAGACTGGAGTAATGATGCTGAAAATTTAGCTTTGATCACAGGAATAAATTATTTATTAATATTTAATTTTAAAATATATTCAAATAGAAAGCAGTTATTTTAAACTAGTAAAAATATTTCACAATATTACTTCTTTTGCTGTATTCTGGATCAAATAAATGCAGGCTTTGTGAGCAGAAGAGACTTCGATGAAGAAAATAAAAATCTTACTGTTCAAAAACTTTTGACTGGTAGTATATAAATAGTATATACAAAAAAGTCCAAAGTATATATATATATATATATATATATAAAAGCTAGAAAAGCTAAACTATTTTGAAAACAGCTAAGAAATTAGGCTGATTTTGAAGCGTTGTGTTATTTACTTTCCAACACAACTAATCTTAACCCCAGAGACTATAATTATATTCAACAGAGGGAGTCCAAAGTTATTCTTATTTGCATAGCTTTTTTTTCTTTTAGAAAATGTTACAAAGCAAAGCTGTCAAAGAGGCTCTATAATACAGCTTTTCTTTGTAATGTTTCTATAAACTTCAGTTTAACACAATAAACAACATATCCAGGTAAATTACAAAGTATAAAATTTCAGAGTTTCTCAGAAAAAAAAGAGATTCATTGCTTCCAATGTAAAATCCTGCATAACATTCAGCATGACTACCTGAGGCAATGTCAGTAATCAAAACCTCGAATCAGTGATCTGTGAGCTTCATGATCTTCACCTCTCAGCATGCCGCTGCAGGGAATGTCTGCCTGAATCCTACACTCAAAAAAAGTCTATTGCTCAGCTTAATTCAATTGTGGGCAGTGGTTCCACACATTGGAAATGTTTTTTTTAAACTGTAAACTCTGCTCAAATACCTTTGTAGTGGAATCATACCGGAATTGAGTAATCCTAACAAAATTTGACATGTCTAACTTAACTAAATCTCTTCCAGGAGATGAGGGAGGTCGAGTTGCCTCTCCTCTCACTCACCGCAGCTTCAGTGTTCATCCAAGACACTGGTCTCACACGGAGAGGCTCGGTATTTAACGGGCCGTTTGGAATCCTTCACGGACCACCAGTGGTCTGCGGACCAAAGTTTGAGAACCACTGATAGAGTCTAAACACAAATAGATTAAGCAAACTTCTACTTATAAATGCAAATTGATTGCACACAAGGAAATTAAGTAAATAAATGCATTATCTCATCGGAATTAAGCGCATTGAGCAAGCAGCAAAAAAAAATTTACATATTAAACTGTTCGGAGTGCTTCAGACCTAGTACAATACTGAACCGCAGCCAAAAACTCAAGGCTACATGGGAGGTCTGCGTATGGAGAGAAACAAGCACTCTGAACACCCTCTAGTTACAAATCGAATTTCTCTGTCTCTCTTCCACACGGCAGGAAGTGTTTACAGACATTCAAGCTCTTTCTCAAGCTTTAAAATCATGCAATGTGCAGGAAAACTCCAGGCTGACTTGTTAGTTTGTTCGGTTGCCAGTGGGAGGCTGTTTATTGTGAAGAGAATGAGCTAGTGTTGTATTCTCAGTTCTGTAAGTGTTTTACACCCGTAGGTCTTAAAAACCACCAGCTTCTCAGTGTTATAAGGTGAAAATGACTCCTTAAATGAAATACTGAAGGAACCTAGAAGCTGTTTAAGTGTAGGGACAATTGCTGCATTGTGAACTTTGAAATACTAGAATCACTGTGTTTGCATCTTAAACTATTGTGCTACATTTCTTTAAAAAAAAACTTACATTAAATAGAATATTTTTAATTGTACTGACAATGAAACCAGAAAAAATATACTGTAATAGTAACACTACAAATGCAAACTGAATGATGTCACTCAATTAGTCTATAATGAAAAGCAAAAAATGTCTGAAATGTCCATCTCCATACAGTGGACTGCAATGGCAGCCAATGGGTTGAAGGTCCAAATTGCAGTTTCAGTGCAGCTTCAAAGGGCTCTACACAAACCCAGCCAAAGAATAAGGGTCTTATCTAGTAAAACAATCCGTAATTTCTGGTGCAAAAAAGGCAGAGCTTATGAGCAGAAGAACACCATCTTCATCGTCAAACTTTGAGGTGGACCAGTCCTGTTAGAGGGGTGTTTTATTGTAGCGGTAAGTGGAAACCATGACTGTATGAAGGACATCATGGATTCTTTGAAGTATCAGGCCATTTTGGAAAGAATTGTGATGCCTTTAGTGCAAAGACTGAAGTTGATGATCAATGGACTTTTCTGTAGGACAGTCATCCCAAAGTATACATCCAAAATTTACTTATGCTTGGTTCAGGGATCAGTTATGGAATGTACTTGAGTGGCCTGTTCAGTCTCCAGGTTTAATTTTCATTGAAAACATTTGGTTGAATTTGAAGAAAGCAGTGGCAAAGTGAAAACCAAAGATTATCAGTGATCTCAAAGCTTTTTCAGGTGAGGAATGGGCCAAGATCGCAGTAGAGAGGTGACAGAAGCTTCAAAGCACTTAAAGGCAGCGTTTATTGGCTGTTTTAAAGAATAAAAAAAATCTGCACAAAATTTGACTTTTAGGGGTTGAATAATTTTGAACATGAACATTTAGAGCCAATTTGATTTTTTTTTTTTTTATTATTCATCAGCTTCCGTTTTCAGAATGGCTCAAATGTGTATTTAAACATTTCTCTAATAATGTACTGATTCCTTTGTTGAGTTGCTTTACAAAATTGTGTTCTCTGCAGCAAAATGTCTTCAGGTTAAGGGGGTTGAATAATTTTGATTGCAACTGTATATATATATATATATATATATATATTTTTTTTTTTTAGAAAATGACCGATTGTTTCCAACTTGAACCTCTGACGAAAACGCACCGGTGGGAACTTTTCCGCAAGATGCGAAATATTCAGTGTGAAATGTCCATAGAGTGGCGCTAAAAGAGGGTTATAAAACAGATAGTTCCGGTTCTTGATCCCAATTGGTTGAGCTGCAATCCAAAGCTGTTGTAAATTACTCTACAAAAATACAACTTTGTTTATGTCTGCAACCACTATCTGCAACCGTTTCTGAGGAACTACATTGTTTGGAGGAAGAACAATGTTTTTATTAATATCATTAAACTTTATTTGCCGTTTTATTTCATGAAAACTTACTACATATATGGAATAAATGTTTTATAAAAGCAATAAGCTCTGTGAAGCCGTGGTTTACAGTGAATTTGTAACGTTGTTAGGCACGACGCAGAGTGTTAAACACTTTTTTAGGGCCACTCAGTGGACATTTCACATTGAAAATGTCACGAAACATACATTGCAGTACATATTTCGCAAAAAGGTTTCCACAGGTACGTTTTCGTCATGAGATTAGGTTGGAAACAATCTTAAAAAAATAAAATACAACAACGTATATACTTTTTTACCACAAATACTCATCTTGCACTAGCTCTGCATCCATGATAACGTTGGAAAGGTCACGTGTGACGTAGGCGAAATACTGACCCAGTGTTTACAAAAAAAGGATTTTGAAGCAAATGAGAAATAAGTTTTTCGCTCTACCCTACCTTTTTGAACCAAAGTACACAGACGAAGAGATAATTGTGCGTGACCTTTCCAACATGATTACGTAATGCGTGATGTCACAGATGTGCATCACAGAAGTAATGCAAGATGATCATTTGAAGTTAAAAAGTATATACATTTTTATCTTTCCTGTTTTTCCCGGAACAGATAAATGTTCATATGGTATGTTTTATGTGGTTAGTTTTATATGCGTGACCGCAGTTCTGACGTGACATGTCCGTTGAGTGATGCTATAACTGTAATGCTCCGTGCCGTTTTAAAATAACGTACCATCTGCACTGCACCTAAACCTACTCTGTAGTATGAACAAAAGCGGATGTGATGTTAAAACGCAATCGCGAACATGCCATTTTAGCTTGTTTCTTGATCTGGCATCTTTTAGCTTTTTTATCGTGAGTCATTGTTTTTTACAAGATCCATACTCAAAGATTCTGCATCCTTAAGTGTTAATTTCTGTTGGAAACCACAGTGATATGTATTTATTGGTACATATTTCGCATCTTGTGTAAAAGTTCCCACAGCTACACTTTCGCCATGAGAACAGCTAGATTGTTTCGCAGGAAAAGACCCTTATTCCTCAGCTGGGATTGTGTTGAGTCCTTTGAAACTGCATTGAAACTGAAATTTGGACCTTTAACCTGTTGGCTCCCATTGAAGTCCACTATATGGAGACAAAAAACTTTGATATTCAACATAATACAATGTCATAGATCGCTATTTATCAGACAAAATTAGATCAAAATTAGATCAAAATTATATTGACTGACTAAATCTCACAACTGTTGATATTTAGATGAAATGACAGAAAAATAGCACATCCATTCATCAAACGTGTTGAGATTTTGTGCCACCTATGGTGCATCTAAAAAAATTAAGAAGTTACAAATTACATTGCAAACTATATTATCAGCCAGCTCTTTACATAAAGTTAGATATACAAGTATGTGAATACAACCGTAAGTATTTAAATGCACAAACTTCAAATATTATAAACATCTTTTTTATTGTTTAAACAATGTGTATTGTGTAAAGCACTATATAAATAAATATGACTTGGAAAAAAAAACTGGGCAGTGAAGATGATGTGATCAGCTGCACCATTTGACCTGCTCCAATAATTTTTAAGAATGTGGAAAATTTCATGGACGAAATTAGAGTTTGCTACAGACAGTTTGGGCGTTGACATATTTATAAACTGAGGAGCACAGTGCCAGATATGCATGAATATTATGATTGTGGTGAAACCACGCTATATTTCAAAGATGTAAGTACGCAGACAAGTCCAAGAGCAAAAATAAATAAAACAGTGCAAGAATCGAACACGGTTTCAGCATTCAGTCCAGGCCTCAGCACAGCAGGCGAGATGCTTGCAGCATTGAGTAACAAGATCGTCAGTAGGATTAATGAGATTCTAATGAGGACACGCATATGCACGTCGCCAGGTCCGTGAGGGGAAGTGCGTCTGGGTGCGGCTCTTCAGGATCTGAGCTATGACTCATTCTCTGGTCCCTGTTAACGGAGACTCACAATGTCATTGCTTCAGATACCAATGTGTAACATAACCGGAGATGACTAGACTGTCTGAGCTAAGGTACAATTAATTAGATCAAACCGTGTGCTCACTGGCTACAGGGGGTCAATTCACAACACAGAAGAAGCCAGAGAAGAAAGCAAACAAGATACTTAAGCCAGCTGAGAGAATGCAGGAAAAAAAAGAATAATCAGTTATAGCAGGCAATGTTAAACGCAATCTTCTGTGCATGCATTGTAAATACAGTGGCATGCAAAAGTTTGGGAACTGTGAAAATATGAATTTTAACAAAATAAGAGAGATCATACAAAATGCATGTTATTTTTTATTTAGTACTATCCTGAGTAAGATATTTTACATAAAAGATAAAAAAAAAACCAGCCAAAATTATTAAAATAACCCCCTATACTGTGTGTGGTACACTGTAAAAAGTTTTCACCAGTTTCAACTTAAAAATGTAAGTTTAGCAGCTGCATTAAATTTTTAAGTTAAATCAAATTAAAAGTGCAAGTAATTTTAACTAATTTTATTGTCGTGAGTTAAAATGAATAGTAGTTTTAAGTTGATTTAACTTAAAATGTTAAGGCAGCAGCTGAACTTATGTTTTAAAGTTGAAACTGGTAAAAACTTTTTACAGTGTAACCTGGATGATCTTTAAACAGTTTTTTTTGTTTTGTTTTGTTTTGTTTTGTTTTGTTTTGTTTTGTTTTGTTTTGTGCTGGTTGTTCATGAGTCCCTTGTTTGTTCTGAACAGTTAAACTGAGCACTGTTCTTTAAAAAAATCCTCCAGGTCCTGCAGATTCTTCAGTTTTCCAGCATCCTTTGCATATTTATACCCTTTCCAGCAGTGACTGTATGATTTTGAGATCCATCTTTTCACACTGAGGACAACTGAGAGACTCATATGCAACTATTACATAAGGTTCAAACATTCACAGATGCTCCAGAAAAAAAATGCATTAAGAGCTGGGGGGTGAATTATTTGAACAGGATGAAGATGTCAATTTTTTTCTTATTTTGTTCAAATATCTTTTTTTCCCATTTAGTACTGCCCTTCAGAAGCAACAAAGATACTTGCATGTTTCCCGGGAGACAAACTAAGTACAACTTTCCTTTGTATTTCAAATTTAGCACTTAATGCATCATGTTCCCTTCTGGAGCATCAGTGAATGTTTGAACCTTTTAATCGTTGTTCTTGAGTCTCTCAGTTGTAAAGACAGATCTCAAAATCATACAGTCACTGCTGGAAGGGTTCAAATAAGCAAAAGATGCTGGAAAACTGAAGAATCTGCAGGACCTGGAGGATTTTTCTGAAGAACAGTGCTCAGTTTAACTGTTCAGAACAAACAAGGGACTCATGAACAGCCAACACAATACAAAAAAAAAAAGTAGATCATCCAGGTAACCACACACACTATTATAAGAACCAAGGGTTCCCAAACTTTTGAAGGGGGTTATTTCAATAATTTTATTGTGGACTATAAACATCTTTTTCAGTAAAATATCTTACTCAGGACAGTACCAAATAGAAAATAACATGCGTTTTGTAAGATCTATCTTATTTTGTTAAAATTATTATAAGATTCCGCAAACTTCTCGCATGTCACTGTATTTCAACAACTAGAAAATTCGTCAAATGTTTAGACACTGCTACTTACTTTATTGTTACTATTTTCCACACTATTTCCACACATCAAAACTATGAAGTAACACAATGGAAGTGTGGGAATTGTGCGCTGAATGAAATGTTAAACAACTCTAAACTATCTTACATCTGATATCTTCAAAGTAGCCATTCTTTGTCTACTCTCCAGCTCCGCACATTTAAGACTTCTCTCAACTAACCACACATGTTGCCTGATTTTCCATCATCTGGTCCAACTCATCCATTAAAGAAGAAAAAAAGATAAGACAAAGCATACTGGCCACAATTATAATATTTATCAGTCATTATGAATATAAACATTTTAAATGTAATCATATATCCAATCTATCCCCGTCCATTTCCTATCCTCTTTCCCACTGTTGTACAAATAATATATAATATATTTCAACTTTGGCTCTGCAACTGTTGTGCTGTTTCACATTGCATTCTTTTTACTTGGCTAGAGATACAGATAAAGATAAAGTGGAATTTGTTGTGTACTATTTGAT
>NC_133363.1:52921018-52957964 GCF_049309525.1 Garra rufa
AAATAACTGCTTTCTATTTGAATATATTTTAAAATTTAATATTAATAAATAATTTATTCCTGTGATCAAAGCTAAATTTTCAGCATCATTACTCCAGTCTTCACTGTCACATGATCCTTCAGTAATCATTCTAATATGCTGATTTGCTGTTCAAGAAACATTTATTATTATTATTATTATTATTATTATTAATAATAATAATAATAATAATTATTATTATTATTATTATTATTATTACTACTACTACTACAAATATTTAAAACAGTTGTGTCCCTTTTTTTATTATTTGATGAATAGAAAAATCCAAAGATTAGCATTTACCTAAAATAAAAATATTTTGTAATGTTATATAAATACTTCTATTCAAAAATGATGATGAAGAAATTTATAATGTTACGAAAGATTTCTATTTCAAATAAATGCTGTTCTTTTCATCAAAGAAACCTGAAAAAGATCCGCTCTGCTGTTTTCAACATAATGATGATGATAATAATAATAATAATAATAATAATAATAATAATAATAATAATAATAATAGTAATAATAACGTTTTCATGTGACCTAAAATAAAAATTCAGCTTGGAAATCACAAGAATAAATTACATTTTAAAATATATTCAAATTTAAAAATATATTTACAAATTTATAATTTGGGACATTTAATTTAATTTATTTTATTCTTTTTTTTTGGGGGGGGGGGGGGGGGGGATTTTCCTGACACAATTCCCTCCTTTAATGATTCTATTATTTATAGAGATGGTAATTTACTGATATTTTTGGCTGATTTGCCATAAATAATTGTTGTCTTTTTGAATTAAATATGATTGACCCCAAAGGTTTTGTTATTGTTTGTTTTATCCTTTGCCTGACTTGCATTTCATATAGACAAAAATAACACACATGTGCTGGACCCTTGAGAGCGAACAGTAAACTATTGGTTTAACATTTTCCAAGCACAATAACAAACCCTCAGAGTTTCAATCCAAGGCTGTTTTGAATGCACCATTTAAAATTATTTACATTTTTGACAATTAAGTTGAATGATTACTGTATTCAAAAATTATAGAAACATTTGTGCTTGAAAAATAGTGAACCATAACTGTACTATTGCCCCTAATTTATATACAGTACAAGCAAGGCCAAGAGTAAAATACTTCATCTGTCAAGTGGTAAGCCATTGTTCATATATGAAACTCATTGCATTGCAGCTTTGATTCTAAAAAATTCTCATATTTTTAGTTTGAACAGCGTTCCACTACTTATCCTTCGGCGTTTAATCATGTTAATGGTATGTCACCAGCCCTCTGTGTGTAACATAGGTCTTTTCAGGGACCTCTCTCTCTCTCATTTGTTCATGATCTTTTGTTCGCTACATCTGAGACCGCTGGATAAGAGGTTTTGTTTTATCTGAATCATCTGATGTTTTTGGACACTGCGCATGTTTGCTTGGCAGTTCGACAAATTGTGAGGACACAGTTGTTGACAAGAAAGGATACAACACAGGTTTTCATTGTCTGTGTCAATGCCTTGATCACTTATCTTTGTACTTCACAATGTAATGAATATCTGACATCAACACTTGATTTGAGGGAGACCGATTGTGATGCATGTGTACTGCAAACACAATATTTTGTGTGGGTTGCACTGCACTTGAATGCTAATGGATCAATGTATTGTTTACCTGCACTGAAAATAAGCTTTGCGTGAATAGTGCTTTCAGCTAGGTCAGGTTTATGAATACCTTATGCACTGTCAGAAAAAAGCGTGTCTCTAGGGCAGTAGTCTAAAATACAAAGGTGTATCTATCTATCTAGACAGTTGAGGTCAAAAGTTTACATACACTTTGCAGAATCTGCAAAAATGTTAATTATTTAACCAAAATAAGAGGCATCACACAAAATGCATATTGTTTTTTATTTAGTACTGACCTGAATAAGATATTTCACATAAAAGATGTTTACATATAGTTCACAGGAGAAAATAATAGTTGAATTTATAAAAGTGATTCAATTCAAAAGTTTACATACAATTGATTCTTAATACTGTGTTGTTACCTGAATGATCCACAGCTGTGTTTTTTTTTTGTTTGTTTTGTTTAATGATAGCTGTTCATGTTCTTCAGAAAAATCCTTCAGGGCTCACAAATTCTTTGGTTTTTCAGCATTTTTGTGTATTTCAACTCTTTTCAGTAATGACTGTTTGATTTTGAGACCCATCTTTTCACACTAAAGACAACTGAGGGACTCGTATGCAACTATTACAGAAGGTTCAAACGCTCACTGATGCTCCAAAAGGAAAAACCATGCATTAAGAGCCAGGGGTGTAAACTTTTGAACAGAATAATGTGTACATTTGTCTTATTTTGCCTAAATATTATATTTCTTTCATTTAGTACTGCCCCTCAGAAGCTACAGAAGATACTTACATGTTTCCCAGAAGACAAAATAAGTAAATTTATCCTGATCATCAAATTCAAAAAGTTTTCACCCCCCGACTGTTTATGCATTGTGTTTCCTTCCAGAGCATCAGTGAGTATTTAAACCTTCTGTAATAGTTGCATATGAGTCCCTCAGTTGTCCTCAGTGTGAAAAGATGGGTCTCAAAATCATACAGTCATTGATGGAAAGGGTTCAAATACACAAAAATGCTGAAAATCCAAAGAATTTGTGAGCCCTGAAGAACATCAGGCCGTTTAACTGTTCAGGACAAACAAGGGATTCATGAACAACTATCACTAAACAAAAAAATACAGCTGAACTTTGCTCATTTTGTGTAGTACTGATCCCTATGGTGCTCCAGTTGGTAATTTGGAGATAAAGTCAATTATTTCCATGATCTAGTAGTTTCTGTGCTACAGGTAAGATGTGAACCATGTAATTGCATAAGCTCTAGTGTCATTTCACTAAGGGTGGAGAGGACGATTTGCTAGTTTTCAGTGTCAGGCTCTGCTGAAAGATCTAGGAGAATCAGGACAGATGACAGGGTGCTTGTTCTGGCTATGTTCAGTTTCTCTAATTGTGTCAGGAACAGATAGGAGGACTAGTTGTTTCATAACCAACATTCTAGCTCTGTGGGAGAGATTCAAGGGAACATAGGCAACATTTCCCCTCATTCTTATTAAGCAATTGTCATCCTCCCTTTGGTGTACCTCATTCTATAAGCTATATATCTTAGATTTGACAGTTCAAGATGATATTTAATCAATGGCGGTGATGGGTAGTCCAGTATTTCATATCTCATTAAAGTGTTGATCTGTTTTGATGATGATGTTATTCCCTCAGAGCAGGAGATCTGAAACAATTGATGAGACAACACTGGCTCAGCAAGGAACCCAACTCCTGGAGGATTCCTGGCAGTTAAACAAATAGCAAAAAATAACAGGGAACACTTTCAGCCTAAAGCTAGAAGAAAAATGAGGGATTTCAGTTGGTTTGCACACAGTAATAGACTGATGTTATTTTTATACTCTACGTCTCTGGAACAAAATTAATTGGAGCGCAGAATAGGTCAGGATGGTCAACTGGTCAATCGATTCATGAGGTCGACATGGTCGCTTCATTTTGTTCCTCCTCATTTTTGGTGGAGATTGAATATTTTGCATAACAAGAGGATGAGTTTATATAGCTGCAACTTTTCTGAGTGGATTTTTATGGAAGCCAGTTTTCACCACTGAATAAACAATAAAAAATGTTAATTGTGAGTGTTTAGCTCACAATTCTGACTTTTTTTTCTCGCAATTGAGAGTTTACATCTTGCAAATCCGAATTTTTTCTCTGAATTGTAAGATATAAACTCGCAATTCTGACTTTTTTTCTCAGAATTGCATAGTATAAACTCACAATTGTGAGTCATAAAGTCAGAATAGTGGGATTTAAACTTGCAAATCTGACTTTTTTCTTAGAATTTTAAAATATAAACTAACAATTGCGAGTTATAAAAACGTACTTGTCAGAATTGCGAGTTTATATCTCACAATTCTGAGAAAAAAGTCAGAATTGCGAGTTTGTATCACTCAGTTTTGAGAAAAAAGAATTGTTTATAACTTGCAATTTTGACTTTATTTCTCATGTGAGTTTGTATCACGCAATACTGACTTTATAGCTCATGACTGCAAGTTTATATCACGCAATTCTGAGGAAAAAAGTCAGAATTGCAAGTTTATATCTCGTAATTGTGACTTTATAATTTACATTTGAGTTTGTCACAATTCTGAGAAAAACACAATTCCTTACTCAATTCTGACTTGTTTTCTAAGAATAGCGAGTTTATAACTTACAATTCTGACTTAACTCACAATTGCGTGTTATAAAGTCGGAATTGTGTGAGAAACTGATTATATCTTGCAATTCTGAATTTATTTCTCACAAATGCGAGTTTCTATCACGCAATTTGGAGGGGGAAAAAGTCAGAATTACGAGTTTGTATCACTCAGTTCTAATAAAAAAAGAATTGTTTGAGGAATTGTGTTTTTATCTTGCAATTCTGACGTTATTTCTCAGAATTGCGAGTTTATATCACACAATACTGACTTTATAACTCACGACTGCAAGTTTATAGCAAGCAATTCTCAGAAAAAGTCAGAATTGCAAGTTTATATCTCGTAATTCTGACTTTATAACTTGCAATTGTGAATTTGTCACAATTCTGAGGAAAAACAATTCCTTACACAATACTGACTTTTTTAAAAAAAATTTTTACTTATTACGTTATAAAGTTTGAATTGCGAAATATAAACTCAATTCTGAGAAAAAAAGTCAGAATTGGGTAAGGAATTGTATTTTTATCTTGCCATTTTGACTTTATTTCTCAGGATTGCAAGTTTCTATCATGCAATACTGACTTTATAACTCACAACTGCGAGTTTATATCATGCAATTTGGAAGGAGAAAAATCTGAATTGCGAGTTTATATCTTGTAATTCTGACTTCATTACTTGCAACTATGATTTTGTCACAAATCTGAGAAAAAAAGTCAGAATTGCAAGTTTGTATTACTCAGTTCTGAGAATAATTGTGTGAGGAATTGTTTCTATCACACAGTACTGACTTTATAACTCATGACTGCAAGTTTATATCACAATTCTGAAGAAAAAAAAATTCAGAATTGCAAGTTTATATCTCATAATTCTGACTTTATAACTCGCAATAGTAAGTTTGTCAGTTCTGATGAAAAAAGTCAGAATTGCGAGTTTGTATCACTCAATTTTGAGAATAAATCTGAATTGTGTGAGGAATTGTTTATATCTTGCAATTCTGACTTTATTTCTCAGAATTGCGAATTTATATCATGCAATGCTGACTTTATAACTCATGACTGCAAGTTTATATCATGCAATTCTGAGAAAAAAAGTCAGAGTTGCAAGTTTATATCTTGTAATTGTGACTTAATAACTCGCAATTGTGAGTTTATCACAGTTCTGAGAAAAAAAAAAAGCCAGAATTGCAAGTTTGTATCACTCAATTCTGAGACAAAAGTCAGAATTGTGTGAGGAATTGTTTATATTTTGCAATTCTGACTTTATTTCTCAGAATTGCAAGTTTATTGTATATCATGCAATACTGACTTGTAGTTGTGAGTTTATATGTCACAATTCTGAGAGAAAAGTCAGAATTGTGAGTTTGTATCACACAATTCTGAGAAAAACGTCAGAACTGCAAGATGTAAACTAGTCTAGATTATGAAAATACTCTATATGGATTTTAGGGCTGCATGATATTGGGAAAAAATTACATTGCAATATATTTTTTTCTTGCGATATATATTGCGATGTGTACAAATTCATTTATGTTCATCAGGTTGTTTTGAACTGCTTAAAAATCAAATAATAATTCAAGAATGGTTGGGGTAATTTTGTAAGCATTTTCAAAGAATAAAAAAATGTAAAAGTACAGTATAATCAAAACCCTGAAATAAAATACTTTTTAAAGCTTATTTTGGGTAGTTTCATAAACAGTTTGACTCACCTTATTCACTGTCAATTCAGGCAAATCAAGGCTCTAATATGAAATTAATAATGAATGTTGCTTTTACCCTGATGAAAGGGAAATCAACTTCTTCCTTTCACGGAAAACATTAAAAGCTTAGCCAAGATGGAGGAACAGCTGATCATAGCTGTTACAGGGATAACATTTTTTAGCAGCAGAGTTACTGCAAGCAATTTTTAGTTTTGGAAATCCATTTATCTTTGTTTATTTATCTTTGCCGAAACTTCCGCGTCTTTAGGAGAGCGCGGGTCATGGTTGCTTAGCAACGACAGACGACACTATGCCACTCAAGTTACAGAGCGCTTTGGAAAGAAGGAGAAAGCGGCGCGCCTAGCGTTTTCCATGCGTTTTTAGGCGCGACGTGTGAACGGTCCCTTAAATTCATAATGTTTCCGCGAGTTGTGGCAACAACTGCCAGGCACTCCCGACAAAGCACCTGTTTTTGGTCAGCAGCATCCTTTTTGTATTCAATATACTTCCATATGACCGACGTTGCGTTTCTTTTTGCGACCAAATCTTCCATTTCGGCGCTTTTCTCCCGTCCCGCTCTCATTTTGCCATGCGCACGCAGAGACTGCATGCATGAAGTAGGTGAAGCAACGTGTGCATTGTAGTTTTTAAAGAACCTTTAAACGTGAGTTAATTACTTTATTTTAGACAAATATAGATCCGTGAATAGAAAGTTTAGAAATATAGAAAGTACATTTTTAAATCAGACACACATAATTTTTTTTTGCCCTGCATCGTGACTGCCACGATGTGACTATCGCGCATGCGTACATCACGATGACGATGCTGAAACGATCTATCGTGCAGCCCTAATGGATTTGCACTCCTTTAGTAGCATCATTTAGAGTACAGGAAGAAATAAAAGGGCAGAGAGAAGGAAGACCAGTGGAGGTGGAAGAAAGGAAGAGACCTGCATATTTTGTGGTGTACTGGGAGGCAGAGATTGGGTTTCAGCTCAGCTGAAACAATAGCACCATTCACCCACAGTGGGATCTGAAATCATTCGCCCTCTCTGTGTGAGATTTAAACTGCTGACCTACAGGAACGTCCAGCTGCTCCGGAGAACATCATCCATGTGACAAGATGACATGTTTGTCTCATCTCAGGACCTCTCTGTTCCGCAAAGATCAAACGTCCAGAGAAGGGCTATCTGAGGCTAGATGTAGGAGCACCATGGGTCATTCCCAGAGGAATGCTGAACACTAAAGCCACAGTTTGGTTGGAAATATCAGGCGTGTTTTAGTCTAGACATATAGTGGATAAGAATAAGGGTGCCGCTGTAAGTTCTAATTAGATTTACAAGTTCTGTAGCCCAGTTTGTTTCCCTTGAGACTCAGGGCTTTGTTTGAATAGTTCGGATACACTAGGAGGGTGTTCTGGGAGTGCTTTATGTTCGCAGAGGCCATCTGAGGTTGACAGTCAACACCTGTTTAAACTTCCACAACTTCACATGACTTACTTTTTTTGTTTTAAAGCTAAACAGTACATCCCTGGTGCTGTTCTTAAACGAAAATGGATAGTAAACATTCATTAAGATGGTTTGTACATTCACACATGTTCACTTCACAGGATTTTATACTGTTACATTTTTAATGAGTTTACTACTGAAAGACATTCCACGCCATTTCCAAAAAAACTAATTGGAAATGAGTAGCGGCCAGCTAGCAGGCTAACCCCATAAAAAAAACTTTTAATCTGTGGTGTTTTCTTGTTGTTTGTTCTCTGCCAAGAATCCATTAGTTCTCATGTGAAGTATTAGACAGCGCTGGGGTCTTCAGATGTTGACAAGAAATTGAAATTTTGACTTTGAACCTCAAGAAACCACACTAGGCTAATGGCTAATATGGTGGGATCAATGGTTCTTCAATGAGGCTTTGAAATACCAGTCTCAGGAAAGATAGTGGTGGTGACTTTAGCTTTGATCTTCCTTAAGATGAACTGCATATTCATGAATGTTAAGAGGGACCACGTTAATGAATGACTTGACCTTTGCTAATCATTGTAATGAAGGAAATTGGCAAGTGTTTTTGTGCTTTAATGTAAAGACTAAGAAGGAAATCTTCAAAGGTATAATTCAGCATGGGGTTGGGTCTCTCAGACTCTGTGAGGAAGCAAAGGACATCATTTAAATCAGGGATGCTTTTTGAAATCTCCAATATTTTTAGATTTCATAGTGCATTAAGATTTTTGCTCTACTTAATAAAAAAAATCAAGAGATGTAGATCTTGAATCTGCATTACGGACCCCTTCATTAGCAAAATCTTCTTGTCCTAACATGCATTTGAGCGCTGTCTTAGCTGCAAAATTCTGTCTGTAGGCTACCTCTGATTGTCTTAGTATGCAGTCGCATTTCAAAGATGTAATAGCACTCAAAGCTACAGTTGAGCTCAAACGTTTACATACACCTTGCAGAATCTTCAAAATGTTAATTATTTTACCAAAATAAGAGGGAGAAAAAAAAAAAGCTCACTAATGCTTCAGAAGGAAACACAATGCCGTAAGAGCCGGGGGTGAAAACTTTTGGAATTTGAAGAGCAGGGTAAATTTAACTTATTTTGTCTTCTGGGAAACATGTATCTTCTGTAGCTTCCGAAGGGCAGTACTAAATGGAAACAATATGATAGAATGATACAATATTTAAATAAGAAAAATGTACACATCTTCATTATGTTCAAAAGTTTACACCCCTTGCATACGAGTCTCTCAGTTGTCCTCGGTGTGAAAAGATGGATCTCAAAATCATGCCGCCATTGTTGGAAAGGTTTTAAATGCACAGAAATGCTGAAAAATCCAAGAATTTGTGGGACCTGAAGAATTTTTCAGAAGAACATCGAGCGGTTTAACTGTTCAGGTCTCATGAACAACTGTCACTAAACAAACAAAAAATACACAGCTGTGAATCATTCAGGTAACAACACAGTATTATAAATGAAGTATATGTAAACTTTTGAATGGGGTAACTTTTATAAATTCAGCTATTATTGTCTGTCCTAAATAAAAAATAACATGCATTTTGTATGATCCCTGTTATTTTGGTAAATTAATTAACATTAATTAACTTTTCCTCTCTATATCCAGGTAAATGTGCTTTTTCTGAAGTCTCTGTGGCATTTCCTCTCACAACCCATATCCCAGATCAGTGTCATCCCCAAGGATGTGGGTCATTTCTTGCCACATTAAAGTTCCCATGAAAGTATGACTTTTTTTCTCACCCTCTGGGAAAATTTGGTGGTGTGATGCAAGAGTTACTCTCTTTGACCTGTCTATGCCACCCTAATTTTGTAAATAGTTAGCCGCTTCACGCGATTTTGTGACAGTGGTAACCTGATTTGAGTATGTGGGACTTAAATGCAGGATGAAAAAAAAAAATCTGAATCTGAATTTCTGTTTATGGATGTCCATTTTATTTCATGCAATTACACTGTATATTTGGAATTAGGAATTTACTATGAATCTTAGTCAGTCTTTAGAATAGAATAGAATAGAATAGAGAGTAAAGTGGAATAGATTAGACCAGCTAGTAATTTGCATATCTTAAAGCCTGATTTATAGATTTAAAGGGATAGTTCACCCAAAAATGCCATCCTGCCTGGCTGTATATGACTTCCTTCTTTCAGACAAATACAATCAGAGTAATATTAAAAATGTCCTGGCTCTTCCAAGCTTTATAATGGCAGTGAATGGCTGTTGAGATTTTGAAGTCCAATGAAGTGCATCCATCCATCATAAAAGGTGCTCCACATGACTCTGGGAGGGTTAATAAAGGCCTTTTGAAGCATATCATTGTGTTTGTGTAAGAAAAATATCAATATTTAACTTTGTAAAGTGTAATCTCTTTGCTATCTGTCGTAAGCATGTTCATGAGAGAGTGGCATTCCAGTAGACGACATAGGATGTAGGCATAGTCCAAGCTGTACATCATCCACTGGAACGTTACTCTCTTGTGAACGTGTGATTGTGGTTTATAAAGTTGTAAATATGGATATTTTTCTTACACAAATGCATCGATTAACTTTATTATTTATTATTTATTATTAACCCCCCAAAACCATGTGGAGTACTTTTTATAATGGATGGATGCACTTTATTGAGCTTCAAAATATCAACACCCATCCGCTGCCATTATAAAGCTTAAAAGAGCAAGGACATTTTTTAACATAATTCTGATTGTCTGAAAGAAGAAAAATCATATACTCCTAGAATGGTTTGAGGGTGAGTAAATCAAGACGTCATTTTCGTTTTTGGGTGAAGTATCCCTGTAAGTATGTTAAGAAACAATCATAAAAGCAAACAATCTTTAAGTACACAATATGTGACTTACTCCATCATTTTCAGTCACTTTGTCCTAGAAACATGTTTACAGATGGATTAAGATTGAGTCTCAGCTTTGACGGTTTTCATCTTATTTCTGGTATTTCTTTTTCCAATGTAAGATTGAAAGATTTATCCTTGATCTGGCTTAAATATTTGACATTCTTCATCATTTTAAATCACTTAAATGACCTAGAAACACACTGAGTTTTATGCATTTTGCACGCAACATCTCAACTTTCTAATGATATTATGTATCTACTGCAAGCCATTACCAAAATATAATAATTTAAATAATGGCTGAGACGTATTTGTGGGTTGAGGTGACATAAACTGATGAAGCAGGTCATGTACTATAAAGTGTGAACAACAATGTTGTCTAAATAAATGAAGAGCTAAGCTTTTGTCTGTCATTTCAAGGTCTTGAATGAAATTTGAAATGTAATTAAATGTAGAATGCTCCTTCTGATTACAGCAAAAAGCTAAAAATAAACGTTCGCTCACACAAATAAATCATGTTTCCACTCGAGCAACAACCCTTTCTCAGTGGCTCACTAAAAGCCTTCAGCAAATTACAGAAAGGCAATCATAACAGCACCCAGGGAGGTCACTGGCTTTGACACGTGACAGCGGTTTACTGGTCTCCGCTCTGCTGTTTGGTTCCCACACTCTGGCAAAGTGGACTGGTCAGTGTCAGTTTAGCTGTAATGGCTTTACAGTTCTCATCCACTGGTGTGTGGAGAACATTGAAAGATGTTTATGCCTTTCATTCTCCCCTTTGCTCAGTGTTTGTACAGTCCTAAAGTGGATGCCGTTGTGTTGTTTCTCATATTTTCGGAGGCACTCCTACACTTCTAATGGGTGTGCCTGATAAAAATGGGTCTTTGGTATGAAAGCTAAAAGCGAAGGGGTTTAAGAGGTCACCTTTGGCGGGACCTGGTCTGTGGGAAAAAGGGAAGGCAGGAGTTAATTTATCTCTGTTTGTACGCTGTTATGGAAAGTAGGCACGGTTTTGTTTTATCTTGAAAGTGAAAAAGCTATTACAAGTTATCTTTCCATTTAGTCTGAAAAAGCTCCTGAAATCTTCAGTATATCCAGGTTTGTGAAAAAGAAGTGTGCTTAATTGTACTGAATGTTCACTTTTAGAATATATTTTTGTAAGTATATTTTTAAAGCTGTGTTTGAAAGTGAATATAATTTTAATGAAATTAGATAGTGTACTTAAAGATAGTATGCTTTTATGACTGTTTCTTAAAGTGATAGTTCTCCCAAAAATGAAAATGTGCTTTATAGAAGTATGCTTATTTTGTTAATATACGCTTATTTAAATGCACTAAATAGCAACGTCACCATTACAAATGCGTATTTGCAAATATATTTAAATACATAACATACAAAGTTTCAATATTAAAGACACTGAAGTATATTTTAGTTTACCATAAATGCTTGTCAGTGCTTTTAGCAGTGTTTTTTTAAGGATAACAAAGTAATTAGTAAATGTAATTATTTATTTACATAAAATGTACTCAAATCCCACATGGGTCAAAAAAGCACTCTAAAGTTCAGGAATATGAATTAATTGCAATATAAATTAAAACTATAATATATTTTTATATATCATTTACGTGCAATTAATGTGTCAGAAAACGTTCAGTTGAAACCAAAGTTAAAAGGCATTATAATATGTGACCCTGGACCACAAAAACAGTTATAAGGGTACATTTTTTAAAACTGAGATTTAAACATTTATTTATTCATACATTTATATAAGCTGAATAAATAAACTTTCCATTGATGTATGGTTTGTTAGGATAGAACAATGTTTGGCCGGGATTCAACTATTTGAAAACCTGAGGGTGAAAAATTTTTTTTTTGTGGTCCAGGGTCACATATTTGCAGATTATAAAATTGGTTGTTTGTCATGTGTTTTAATGCATTGCAGTTTCTAAAAGTGTTCAATTAATATACAAGCATAACAGTGTATTGTAACTGTGGTTAAAACTGTGGTATTAAAATACTTCTATAATGCATAAAGGTGTTAAGTAAAGTGTTACCATATATTCTTTTGAAGTGTATTATTTCTGTAACAAGTACTCTTTTTAAAAGTATGCTAAAGTGTACTTCTTTTTCACAATAGTAGATATCTGATTGTCAGAAAAATAAGTTGTTTGTCCCTGTTTCCAGAGCTTTGCCTCAGCTGTTTTGTTTAACCAGCTGACCGTCTGACAGTCAGATCAAAACAACATTTGAATTGGATTTTTCGAGTGTAAACACAGCGAGCATGACTCTGATAAAGTGTGTCAGGGTTGGTTATTTCTTCTTTGATCATTTTTATGTGCACAAAAAGAAATATGAAACCCTTTGGACATGTTATGAGATAAATCTAGATGTTACCGTAGCTACTCTGAAGATCAAAAAGAAACAATGGGACAATATGTAAGTGATCTGATATCAGATAAAGGATAATCATACAATGACCAAGTTTAACCCATATACGTGCTGTGTCTGTCTAAGTAATGTAGAAAAGTAAGGCAGGCATATGGTTTATGATGGCTGCTTTTCAAAGCCTCCACCCACTGTCTCCAAACGCTAACATATCATGTTATAGAAATCCATTTCAAAAGTCTCTCGCAGGGAAGAACTCCATTACCCTTCCCCTCTCCTTTCTTTTTCTCCTTCGAGAGAGTGCGAAGCAAAGGTATGCGTGGCTTGAACAAGAGCCAGAAATGCATCTATTGTTCTTCCATGAGCAGGTTCTGATGGTCATAAGCGTTTCTAGATCTGTCGTCTTTTGGGAATTGCAGACACATACGCTATCTCCATCAGAACCTCTAAGGGAGGACAGAGGAGGAGAGGTCACAGAGAAGGATATCTTCTCTGTCTCTCGCTCTTTCTCACTTCTTGGCTATAGATAAGGAGGGGTTAACTGCTGCAGACACACAGAGCCTGCTGATCTGAAAGCCAGACGTGGGTTTAGAGGAGAAGAGATGGGGGTGAGAAGAAGAAAATGAGTGTCTGTGTGTGTGTGTGAGAGAGAAAGAGAGAGAGAGAGAGAGAGAGAGAGAGAGACAAACAAACACATAAATAAAACAATATTGCTTTGTTCATTTTTAAAACATGAGGTTTAAGCCCCCCACAGCAATAATGTTTGTGGTGTGTGTGTGTGTGTGTGTGTGTGTGTGTGTGTGTGTGTGTGTGTGTGTGTGTGTGTGTGTGTGTGTGTGTGTGTGTACCTGGTATTCATCACGTTATGGGGACCAAATGTCCCCACAAGGATAGTAATACCAGTAGATTTTGACCTTGTGGGGACATTTCTCAGGTCCCCATGAGGAAACAGGCTTATAAATCATGCACAATGAGTTTTTTTGAGGAAGTAAAAGTTTGCACAATCTCCTGTGAGGGCTAGGTTTAGGTGTACGGTAGGTGTAGGGCAATAGAAAGTACGGTTTGTACAGTATGAAAACCATTACGCCTATGGAATGTCCCCATAAAACATGTAAACCCAACATGTGTGTGTGTGTGTGTGTGTGTGTGTGTGTGTGTGTGTGTGTGTGTGTGTGTGTGTGTGTGTGTGTGTGTGTGTGTGTGTGTGTGTGTGTGTGTGTGTGTGTGTGTGTGTGTGAGCGTGTAAAGGTTTGGCTACACTTTTTCAAAAACCATTACACTCTCTGGCCATATTTCTTAAAATGTCCCCACAAGTATTGTGAAACATGTTGAAAATCAACTTGTGAGGACATTTAAAATGGTCATAATTATTTGATATATTTATAAACTGGCTACATCATGTTTTTTGTCAAATCTAATAATGTAACAAGGGAGAAAAATAGATTTTTTAAATATAATGTAGTGCTGTTGTGGGGGTTGCTATGGCTTTATTATGTTTTAGTAGAAACCTGGTTCTGGGTGGTTGGTAGGTGTTTGCTTATTTGCCATCATAAGAGTCATAAGAGTATACCCACAATAGCTAGAGTTTGGAGTAAGGAGTCTCTTATACAACTTTTTTAAAACAAAAAATACATAAAAAATAATCACGATTCCTCAATTCAATTTGAGTACTCGATTATAAATACAAAGTCCTCCACTGCAATTTGCCTGTGTCTAGTAACCGGCAAAAATCTAGAAGTGGCGCATTCTATGGAGGAGAATCTACAGATTTATTATAATGTTCAGCTGGGAACCCAACCCTGCTGAAAAAAACAGCCTAAGCTGGTTGGCTGGTCGTAGCTGGTTTAAGCTGGAAGTAGCTGGTTTTAGCTGCTCTCCCAGCCTGGTTTTAGCTGGTGGTTTCCCAGCCTGACCAGCTAAGACCAGTCTGACCAGCCTGGCCAGGCTGGGAAAGTGGCCAAACCCCTCTAAAACCAGCCTGCTGACCAGCTATGACCAGCTAAAACCAGGCTGGTTGACCAGCTAAAACCAGCCAACCAGCCTAGGCTTTCACCAGGGAATGTGCGCCATCAAACCCTCACTCTTGAGTTTACAAGTTTTGATGTCCACATATTCATGAAATGATAATGGCTTTAGCACTGCTGTCATAAAGAAATTAACAAATATTAAAGATTAAGTGGACAATTGAATTAAATGCGGTTTAGTCAATATTAAACAAGAATTTTTGTTATAATGCAAAATATAGGCTAGTTCTATTGTTTATAATGCATTATTTATTTTAACAGTTTTGTTCAATAAAACCATATGATTACTTGGTTTTGATTAATTATTATTATTGCCTCATTGCAGTTGTAAATGTATTTCAAATAATTTTAAAGACTATCGCTCGCGGTCTATTTTTATTACCACAAAACAGTTTTTTTAATTATTCGACTTAATCAAATATTATTCAATTATAATTCATTTATTCGAGAAACACATTTAAGAACTTTGAGTAAATGGTGTAAAAAACTGCAGTTTTAGGAGTTTAATACTTTCAATAGTACAATTGCAAGTTTACATACACCTTGCAGAATCTGCAAAATGTTAATTATTTTACCAAAACAAGAAGGATCATACAAAATGCATGCTATTTTTTATATGTAGTACTGACCTGAATAAGACATTTCACATAAAAGAGATTTACATATAGTCCACAAGAGAAAATAATAGTTGAATTTATAAGCCCTAATATATATATATATATATATACACACATGATACTTTAGAAATTACACTAATATGCTGACTTGCTACTCAAGAAAGACTTCTTATTATACTAACTTTTACATGTTTGCAGTTTCATCCTACAGGAAGTTTTTTTTTCCATACATTTCTTTAAAGGAAAGGAAAGCACCACAAGTGGGAATATATATATCCTATATCAGGGCTGCTCAACCCTGCTCCTGGAGATCTACCTACCTGCAGATTTTTGTTCCAACCCTGCTCCAATACAGCTGTCTGTAATTATCAAGTGCTACTTAAGAGATTAATTAGCTGGTTCAGGTGTGATTCTTCAGGGTTGGAGCTGAACTTTGTAGGATAGTAGACCTCCAGGAACAGGGTTGGGCACCCCTGTCCTATATTATCCTAAGATAAGAACAGGTATTCTTTTTGGTTTTAGGACAAATTTGATGAAAGGTTTTGATCCACCTCGAATGTTGACTACTATATATATATAGTCTCGCCAAGAGACGTGAGTTGGCCTTTTGTTACTTCAAAGAGCTTTTGTTATCATGGCCATAAGCTAGGTTTAGGGTCTGTCTGTCTCCATGAAAGCAAATCGCTTTTGTTGTCCACTAATAGCCTCAAACACAATCTAGTGCATGGCACAGATACAATGCATTCTGTTCAGTGAATGAAACTGCATACTGTGTGAATTACGTTTTCCGCCGGCCGGCTGCCCACCAGAAAATGAATTCATTAAAATAATAGAATTACAAATTGCAAGCACCCAAAGAACAAATTTAGAAGCCTGCTCAGTTTTTGCATTGTGAAACTCTGTGACTAGGGGAAACATAGGAAAGTCTGTGCCGAAATGTCTGATGAAAGGAGAAAAAGCTTTATTCTCAGCTTGCCTCTTTGCTTCACTCATTTCTCTTTACCAATTCTCTCTCTTCTTAGTGTCTGATATTTATTTTATAGCTTCCCTCATCTATCTAGCTCTTAAAAGCTCTTTCAGGAGCAGAAAATCTCCTGTGTCCAGCTTTTAAAGTTATTTGCTTAAGCTGGAAATCCATCGCTTTGTATTACTGTTTAAATCGATTCCATTTGTCTCCATGAAGCTCTTAAAAACATATATTTAGCCCTTTATAAATGGGGCCCTATGTACCAGATCTCATGTATATTTATTGTTTTATCTGATGTATTGAGTGAATGATGAATGTTTAAGTACATTTAGGATGACAGACTCTTAAACAAAATATTCAAAACACGTCAGCGGGACACTTAGTGAATTTGCTATGCTGAGCAGACCATATACAGTAAGTTCATGTTCTGATGAGTGATGGTTTGTGTATGTGTGTGTGTAAATGCATCTTGAATGAGCTAAAGTTATAAGCGGTGTGTGTTGTGAAGCCTGAAGCGTTTTGGAGAGCTTGTTGAAGGATTTGTAGCCTTTAGTGTTTTCTGAAGAGACTAATCAAGAGAGAGAGAGCAGCATAGAAAGACAGATAGTGTTGAAAATATGCTTTGGCATTGTTCCACGTTATAGAAATAGTTTTGCATCCCGCTCTGAATTAAGATTAAGAGTTTGGGCTCTGCTGCTATTCTGAATGCAGGGATGGAAACCCCCTCTCTGGCTGGGATTAATGGCGTAAGTGTTTGTGCAATCACATATAACGAGTTGTTAGTGAGGGTCATTGCTATTAGCTTCATTACAAGTAATGATGTATAGAAATGATAGCATGGGAAAATCCATTTTCCCACTCCCCCGGTGACTAAACACTGACCTCAAGAACAAAAATACACATTTAAGAATGTTTAGAGTATCTGAGTAAATGGTCTTAAAACTGCATTGATTAAAATGACGTTTAGGAGTTTCAGCAGTACAGTCGAAGTCAAAAGTTTACACTCACCTTGCAGAATCTGCAAAATCTTAATTGTTGTTATTTTTTTTATTTAGTGCTGATCTGATAAGACATTTCACATAAAAGAGATTTACATATAGTCCACAAGAGAAAATAAGAGTTTAATATATAAAAATTACCCTGTTCAAAATACACTTGATTCTTAACACTGTGTTGTTACCTGAATGATCCACAGCTGGGTTTTTTTTTTTTTTTTTTTGTTCAGTGATAGTTGTTCATGAGTCCCTTGTCAAGAACAGCCATTCTTTAAAAAAATCCTTAGGCACTCATATGCAACTATTACAGCAGGTTCAAACGCTCATTGATGCTTCAAAAAAAAAAACAAAAAAAAAACACAATACATCAAGACTTCAAATTGAATTTGAAGATCAGGGTAAATTTAACTTAAGGGTAAATTTAACTTATTTTGTCCTCTGGGAAACATGTAATTATTTTCTGTAGCCTCTGAAGGGACGTACAAAAAAAAAGATATTTAGGCAAAATACGAAAAATGCACATCTTCATTCTGTTCAAAAGTTTACACCCCTGGCTCTTAATGCATCGTTTTTCCTTCTGAAGCATCAATGAGCGTTTAAACATTCTGTAATAGTTGCATATGAGTCCCTCAGTTGTCCTCAATGTGAAAAGATGGATCTCAAAACATACAGTCATTGTTGGAAAGGGTTCAAAAACACAAAAATGCTGAAAAACCACCGAAATTGTGGGACCTAAAGGATTTTTTGGAAGAACAGTTTAACTGTTCAGGACAAAAAAGTGATTCATGAACAACTATCACCAAAAAAAACACAGCTAACAACACAGTATAGATCATTTTTATATATTCAACTTTTATTTACTCTTGTGGACTATATGTTAATGTTAATGTAATTTATGTGAAATAGCTTATTCATATCAGTACTAAATAAAAAATGACATGCATTTTGTATGATCCCTCTTATTTTGGTCAAATAATTAACTTTTTGCAGATTCTGCAAGGTGTATGTAAACTTTTGACTTCAACAGCATGTCATTTTTCTTGTTTTAAGGATGTTGTTTTTGATTCTGCTATTCTTCTGGTTGTCATATTTTTTAGTAATTCTTTCGATTAGTAAATAGATGTTCGCTCTTTGAAAGAACACGAAAGCAATTTGGTTAAATTAAATATAAATAGTTTCTATTGACAACAGCAGCAGCCAAAAATAAACCAGTATGATCTCATCTGCAATCATGGGTATTCATATTTAAAGTGTGGTTCTAGCACACAGACATTTTCATACATTTGCGAAGATAATGAAATGTATGACATTAACATATTCACAGCATCTAAAACATACAGTAACTTTAGAGAAGTACAAATAATCATTTAATTCATATTGAATATTGATTTCATAGATTGAATAGGTTGATTTTGTTGTAATTAATCAATGACATTTTCTGACACACTGTATTTACCTTGTTTGACAATGGAAATGCAAATTTTAAGATGTTTCATTTTATATATGTGTCTGTGTGTGTCTAGTCTGGTAATGAAAGTATTTGTCACTGCCTATACATTAATATGTTATTATATTGAGTGATTAGGCTTAGAGTAGGGGTAAGGTAGGGAACTAAAAATATCTGTATAATAGTAAATGATAACTAAACAAATACATTTTTAATACAAATAAAAAATTCATCTATATAGATTTAAATATTTCTTAAGCTGTGCGTAAGTAAATACTTCTATGTTTTACATGCTGTCAGTACGTTTCAGTGCATATCCAGATGTATGTGCAAACATTACATATGAATCCCTATGAATGCCAATAAGATCAGGCTGAATAAATTCACAAACGCATCTTGCACAATTCAAAATATAGCTTTCCATCACTGTGAACCTGAATACCGCTCTTGACTCTTGAGTCAATACACCCATTATGTTTCACAGTGAGACTCGTGCAGTGGAGGGGGTTGTTTTTGGGCCTCAGTCTAGGTCTATTTTCCTGCTCTGGATAGTAAGAGCTCTGGCCCTGAGGGGTGTAGGGGAGGGTACACAAATACTCTGACATTTCACTCACCCCAATGTTAATCAGACTTTCTCCTCACTCTCGTAACCAGGGCCAGATTGTAGTTGGTGGACTTAGTATAGCATCTTGCATCAAAGCCACTCTGCTTTAGCTTCTTCGTGTGTGTTCTGTTGAAGTAGCGCTCACAGAGACTCATGGTCTTTTAACTGCGACCACCACACTCTGTTTTGTGCCTTTAAACTCTAAGGATTGGTTTCCCAGACGAGCATTAAAGGGCGTTCTTGTCTACAGTTTGCCGTGTGAAAATATTTAACATGCCCGCAAACACAACCTTTATTTTGCAATGAAACGGAAGTACAAAGAGATATTTTTTTCTTTATTGTAATGTACAGTTTAACATCATGAAAAAGGAAAAAATGTAGGGTGGGGACTTTGTTCTATGTGGGCCATTCTTGGAAACATCTTGAAAAAAAATTATTTTTCCAAAAAAATTGTATGTATGCAAATTGTATAATATCAAAGGTACACATTTTTAGTAATTGTGCAGTTAATTCTCATAATTTATTTTCAGAAAGTTTTGGAATATTTGTCCTCTCCCCGAATTTGTCACTACTAAAACACACTAATAATAATTTAATTAGAAGGGTTATGTTGACCTATTAAGATTTTGCTTACATCTACATTGTAAATATATTGTTATGCTATTTTATTTAACATTTTTAGAGGTAAATCAATAACAGTTCAACTTTTTACAATATTACAAGTGTGATTTCTGAGATTTGTTGTATTTAGTCTTTTGTATAAGGCAAAAAGTTGATAATACTGATTTGAAATGTAAAGATTCATTATACACTGAACCAAAAACTTAGTTGATAATTCAATATACTTTATTTTTGACAAAACATCCAATGTTCCAGTTGTGACTGCATATTTTTTGGTTTTGGTAGCAACCACATCACATTACAGAATTTTAACTTGCATACTTAAATCCTACTAAAACATACTAAAATACAAAAAAGAAAGGAATTTCATAAATGTACTCAAATTTAGTTAGTTTCCCCCAAATAAAGGATTATGTGTTTCCTTTCATTATTATTTCGGTAGTGACTGTTTCAGTACTGACAATTTTTTGGGATAACACACAAAAAAAACTAAAATGTCAGTTGAATTTGACAATGTTGGATAATTTTGAACCTATCTCAAAGATGCTAATCAGCACATGGTTAGCTAGCACAGTTCTCTCATATAAAAACTAAATTTTATGGAATAACTCCCAAAAAAGTGTGCTTAATTGCAGAAAAAAGGTGTTTGGTATTTTTAGTGCTTAAGGTTCAGGACAGCCATATCCCAATTGAGAGTACCCAATAAATTATGATTTTATATATATTAAGCGTACTGATATTTTAAAAATGATTGTTGGTTTTAATAAGCAATAGAAGGATTTTTGTAAACATCAAAGATTTGAATACTTATGCTTTTTAAATGTGTTTTTGGGTTGTGGGACAGCAGTTTGCACCAATTCTGTAGAATGGCCCATATATCAGTTGTTGATTGGATTTTGAGAAGTGGGCATTTCGCTCAAATTGAAGGCGAATGAACATGAATTTGCATGGGGGGGGTTTAGGCTGACTAAAGCTGCATTCACATTCTATCAGAATTTTCATAAATACAGTAGAAGTTTCCTGTATGTTGGAAAATGTTTATAGAGTATTTAGATTCTAGGGTTTCTGAGTTGGGCGAGCCAACTTGAAACATGGCAGAGGGGAGAAACCTAGCTACTGTAAGGTTTTGTTTTTTTCCCACAACATCTACATTGCTTTCTCTTGCTGTTATAGTCATGTATATTTCTATTAAACATGGTGAAAACAGCATTTATTTGAATTAAATTTCAGAAGTGTGACCAAGGTAAATATCTAGATTGCGCTGTGTTTACATGGTTTCCAATGAATGGGACACTACATTTTATACAAAATCTCTTGGATTATTGACTAAATATCTTTTGGCTTTAACAAGATTTCCCCAGAGAATGCAATCACGATTGGGACATCTTCCATGATTCCTGTTCTTTCTGACATCAAGCATTTGAACGCAACAAATTCGTGATTACGACTTCAGAAGTGGGAAGTTTCACATAGTTTGTGAAGGCAGCAGAAATGATTGGAGAAGTTTTGCATATGTCACTAAAGGTTAGTCTGTTGTTTTCACCAGAAGGTCAAGCTATTATTACATTACGAGGTCAGAACATTATGAGGTTCTAAAAATGAAAGATGTGCACAGATTAATTGTTCACAATGATATGTAACATGCCTTTGGAAAACAGATGAGGTGAATTCTTATTTCATGCTGAGTTTAACAGTAGTAGGCCAACTGGGTTTAATGTTGTGGAAATCTGCCCAAAGACAAGTAGATTTTTGGGCAGTAAAATTGTCTGGTGAGATAATTCTTCCAAGTATTTCCAAGTATTTTCAGAATCCACTGTAAGCCTAAGCAAAAACGATACAGGTGACAATCCTTATCTAAGATATAGGAGGACAGTGTTTATGTATGTGCAAATCTGTTGTGCCTTTCTAGCATTTATCTGAATCAAAAGATGATCTCCAGATGCTCTAATACATAAACATAGATGTCATGCACAGTGTCTGAACGTGATGTATGTGATCCACATACATCTGTGTCTGTTTGCTTTATATGTGGAAGTAATTCCTGACCCAGAAATGTATCTTTAGGATGACCGCTTCAGCTAAATTGGATTTGAGACGACTTATGGTTCAGGCAGAGGGCTTTCCGTAAATGCTATCAAAGACTGAATTATGAATTTTAAAAATGTCAAACAAAGCTGCATAAGACTATACATCCTGCATCAAGATCCTTCTTTCCAAACACAGCTGGGAATGTTGATTAGTAAGGTCATTGTAACATACAACATGGTGTCTCTTAAGACTATGGAATGATTAGTAGTCTATATGGTGCTTCCATTTGCATCAGTATCTTAAAAATGATAACATTATGTTACAGAGGAAAGCTAAATGAGCAGTAATGTCTTCTGCCAAGTACATGGCCACTGCCAACAGCATGAGAGCATAACAAGCTTAAAATGTGAAGACATGAATGTCTGTTCCACATTTAACATCTCATCATTCTCTTCTCAGTGCTAATCACAGCTCTAATTCATATAATTATCACATGCAAGAATTAGGGACACTTTTTACAGAGCAGCTAGTGGGTGACCGAATTCAGTTCTGCATGATATAAAGGATTGGTGGATGCAGCATGAGACCGGAGAACAATATTAAGAACGAGGGATCTTGAGGGCGGAAAAGAGCGAATGAATTTTACAGGTGGTGGGTGGACGGTTCCAGGAAAAAAAAGGCAAATAAATGAAAAAAATACCCTGAGGATCTTCTGTGCTGTCCTGAAGATTGACCTCTGTTTCACCTCATTGTACCTTAGATATGGAGTTGTGAGATGAACAGGTACGTTAGCACTGATGGTGAGATGAAAAAAGATGACATGAGTCAAGTAAGGTGTTTAAAACATGCCCTTTTCCTAGCAATGCAATCTTCAGGCTGGTTTTATATATTTTTGAAAAAGACAATTTTCATATTATTATCAGGACTTTGCAGGCCTGTGCATTCTTGAAATCTTATAACAAAAGCTTCCTGGAATTGTCTTGCAAGTGAAGCTTTGCATTTTTCACATTGAGTGTTTCCATGGAAATGATTGATGTTCTTATAGAACATCTGCACAGTGCATGATTAGATTTGCCTATGCTCTTAGGATTGTTAGAAGAATCTCTGTTTACTGCCAACGACTTTGACATTGTGTATGCTTATCATTGTGCATATGGACTGAAAAAAAAATTCTTTACGGATTCCTTAACCTTTAGACACCTCTCTAAAACATTATGATGTGATATTTGCTTTTAATGATCTCCACAACAGGAGTCAAATTGCTTGGTTCAAGGGTGTGACAAGTTTTATGACCCTTTCGCCTTCATAAAAGAGTAAAATAAAAACTCTCAAATACAGTCATGGCCAAAAGTTTTGAGAATTACATAAATATTGGAAATTGAAAAAGTTGCTGCTTAAGTTTTTATAATAGCAATTTGCATATACTCCAGAATGTTATGAAGAGTGTTCAGATGAATTGCATAGTCCTTCTTTGCCATGAAAATTAACTTAATCCCAAAAAAAACTTTCCACTGCATTTCATTGATCATTTCAGTAATCGTCTTGTTAACTCAGGTGAGAATGTTGAAGAGCACAAGGCTGGAGATCATTATGTCAGGCTGATTGGGTTAGAATGGCAGACTTGACATGTTAAAAGGAGGGGGATGCTTGAAATCATTGTTCTTCGATTGTTAACCATGGTGACCTGCAAAGAAACGCGTGCAGCCATCATTGTGTTGCATAAAAATGGCTTCACAGGCAAGGATATTGTGGCTACTAAGATTGCACCAAAAAAAAAAACAATTTATAGGATCATCAAGAACTTCAAGGAAAGAGGTTCAATTCTTGTTAAGAAAGCTTCAGGGCGTCCAAGAAAGTCCAGCAAGCGCCAGGATCGTCTCCTAAAGAGGATTCAGCTGCGGGATCGAAGTGCCACCAGTGCAGAGCTTGCTCAGGAATGGCAGCAGGCAGGTGAGAGCGCATCTGCACACACAGTGAGGCCAAGACTTTTGGAAGATGGCCTGGTCTCAAGAAGGGCAGCAAAGAAGCCACTTCTCTCCAAAAAAACCATCAGGGACAGATTGATCTTCTGCAAAAAAGTATGGCGAATGGACTGCTGAGGACTGGGGCAAAGTCATATTCTCCGATGAAGCCTCTTTCTGATTGTTTGGGGCATTTTGGGTCCATGGCCTGGAAACTCCCCAGATCTTAATCCCATTGAGAGCTTGTGGTCAATCCTCAAGAGGTGGGTGGACAAACAAAAACCCACTAATTCTGACAAACTCCAAGAAGTGATTATGAAAGAATGGTTTGCTATCAGTCAGGATTTGGCCCAGAAGTTGATTGAGAGCATGCCCAGTCGAATTGCAGAGGTTCTGAAAAAGAAGGGCCAACACTGCAAATACTGACTCTTTGCATAAATGTCATGTAATTGTCAATAAAAGCCTTTGAAATGTATGAAGTGCTTGTAATTATATTTCAGTACATCATAGAAACAACTGAAACAAAGATCTAAAAGCAGTTTAGCAGCAAACTTTGTGAAAACTAATATTTGTGTCATTCTCAAAACTTTTTGCCACGACTGTATACTGATACACCATCTCTACTTCATTCAAAATTCATACAGGGTGCTTAAAGTGCTTGAAGTACTTGAATTTGACTTTTTGAAAACTTGAAAAGTGCTTGGATTATTGAAAGGCATTATCATAAATGTTTAATTTTTTTCAATTAGCACATATCTTTTCACGCAAAATTCAACAATTAAAAAAACATTGTTTTTTGCTTATTTTAGTTAGTCATAAAAGTAGCGAGCTAAGCCAGTAGTAGTACTGACAGTGTTGTGTAAACATGGCTGAAGACTCGAAAAGAGGAACAGATGAACCTAATCAATTGAGTAAATCATTAAACAGCTCCAATTGATTCGTGATCATTCAGCTCAAGCGATTCAATAGCAAAAACCAAATCAAATTATCGACATCACTCGTAATGATTTTAAAGAGCATGTATATTAATGAGTGAAACTGAGCTTTTCAAAATTCAGAATCATTTAAACTATTGTGTGGCAAAATGAATCACTGTTTTGAAGTGCTTCAATCAAATTGCGTATCATGAATCATTTGATTTAGATCAAGACTTCAAATTGTGTATCATGAATCATTTTGATTTGATTGATTTTGTAGCGGGTTTGTGAATCTGTTGCTTTAGATTGGAACTTCAGAGCGAGTTTGTGAATCATTTGATTTAGATCAGGACTTCAGTTTGCCTATCATGAATCATTTGATTTAGATCGGGAATTCAGAGCGTATATCGCAAATCATTTGATTTAGATTGGAACTTCGGAGCGAGTTCGTGAATCAATTTTCAAATTGAATGATTTGCAATCTGTGCTCCGAGTCCTGATCTGAATCATTATTCAGATCAAGACTTTGAAGCACGGATTGTGAATCATTTGATTTAGATTGGAACTTTGCAGCAAGGTTTCCGAATCATTATTCAGATCAAGACTTCGAATCACAGATTGTAAATCATTTGATTTAGATCGGAACTTCGCAGCGAGGTTCGTGAATCGTTTGATTCAGATCGGGAATTCAGAGCGCATATTGCAAATCATTTGATTTGAATCAGAACTTCGGAGCAGGTTCAAAAATCATCATTCAGATCAGAACTTCAGAGTGTGAATTGTTTGATTCAGATCGGTAATTCAGAGAGCATATTGCAAATCATTAGATTTGAATCAGAACTTTGGACCGGGTTCGTGAATCATTTTTCAGATCAGAACTTCAGAGTGTGAATTTTTTGATTCAGATTGGGAATTCAGACTGCATATCGCAAATCATTTGATTTTGGATCAGAACTTCGGAGCGGGTTTGTGAATCATTGAATGATTCAAATTAAATGATTCACGCTCTGCAGTCTCGGAGTCCTGATCTGAAATGATGGCTTGCGAATAATTAGTTGCAGACTTTATCTATTTATCTTTTTAAAATATTTAAAGTATTGTTTGATTACATTTGCATTTTAGTAATTTAGCAGACGCTTTTATTTCGAAGTGACTTACAAATGAGGACAATAGAAGCAATCAAAATCAACAAAAGAGTGCTATGACAAGTCTCAGTTAGCCTAACGCAGTGCATATAGCAAGGTGTTTTTTTGTTTGTTAATTATATAATAAATAAAAAGAAAAACAGAATAGAAAAAGAATAGAGCAAGCTAGTGTTAGAGGCCTTTTTTTGTAAATTATATAATAAAAAAACACGAATAGAATGTTGTTATTTTAAAGAAAACAAGCAGTTAGAAAATAAACAGTTTGATAATTTGAAAAGTTTGATAAGTAAGATCTCTGTTTGAAGTTCTTGAAAATCAAAAAAGTAGTGCTTGAAAAGTCCTTGGAATTAATTTTACAGTGTCTGTACAAATCCTGTTCATTGTAATGTCGAAGTTAACACAAGTGTTTTTTTTTTTTTTTTAAATGATCTTTTAGAGAAATCCAGCCATTTCCTCCTCAGGCTGCTCCTGTTTAACCCCCCACAGAACGTTATCCCCATTACGACCATATACAGCCTGAGACCCCATCTCAGTCTTTCCTCCTCTCTGTTTTCTTAACAAAGCTAGACCTGCTTTCGTTCCTTACGGCTGTGGATACTTTAACCTCTAGCATAACTAGATCTATTATTGTTCCGGTGCACAGTGATTGTTGATGTTGCAGTGTTTTCACAGGCAGCTGGCAGACTTCAGGTAATTTGAGTTTTTCTATGCTCCAGTAGTCAGGTATGAACAATACTTGTTTCATTGAACAAGTTTGTATATTTACACAACAATGTTTATAAGACATTGTTAATCACACGTGATTGCATATTTTTCATTACAGTCTGTGTGTAATTCATTCATCAAATAAAATGTGTTAGTACAGTAAAGTAACATACTTTATTTTTATACTATGTTTCTGTCTTTCATTTTTATAGGCCAGGTTTTAGAGAAGTGGGGGACATTTGGAAAATGTCCAGATTCAGACCTGCTTAAGAGCACAATAGCTTTTATATGTTGTGATAACCCACAGTGTCACAGCTCAAATAGATCCAAGGACTGACCAAATGCCCAGAAAGACATCACAAACAAAATGAAAGTGCTGACAGATGCAAGTGGAAATGTTATAGAAGACACAGCCTTTGTTTAAATTTTCTTTAGTTTTGTACATGGGTAAAAAACAGAAGTATGTTATAAGTTATCCACCATTCGGAGTTTGGTGGGGGTGGAGAGTTGTATTGGGTTGCGGGGGGTCGTGGGGTAGGGGTAGAGTCCCAAACCATTTCCATGCGCACTCTTATGAGAAACATACGTTTCGTTCTGGTGAAGAGGCACAGAGACTGCTGCACTTCCCCCCAGTCCCCCCAAAATACACACACACATTGGTTCTGCCTGTGCCAAAAACATCTTTTTTCAACTCCCCACTTTTTCTTCAGTCACTCCTACCCTCCTTCCATCACTTCAACCCTCCCTCTCTCTCTCTCTCTCTTGCTGGAACGTCAAGGGTGAGATTGTAGTACTCAGCTTAGGCACAGATCACCACTGGACAGGACAGAGAGAGGAGGGTGGAGAGAGAGGAGAAGAAGGGAAAAGTTTGTAATACCGGTACAAGCAGAAGAAATATGGGCAACTAAGACATTAAACTGTATTTTAGCATGCTTAAGCCTTTTTAAAAAGGGAAAGTACAATAGAAAATAGAGTAGGTGTGAGATATGGGCTGTCCAGTTCTTTGTGTTATTCTGCTATCCTCACTACTGTGCCTCTGCGGGGTGCAGACTCAGGACTTGAATGAACAGGATGCACTCTGCAGCGAGGATGGGTGCTACGTGCTCTATTTTCAGCGCAAGATCTTCCTGGACGCTTGGCGGAGCTGCAAGGAACAAGGAGGAAACCTAGCCACCATCCGGCATCCAAAGGAAGCAGCAATGGTGAAGGAGCTCTTTTTGAATGTGGAACTGAGATCACACCACAGAGGCAGGGCAAATATCTGGATTGGCCTTCAGAGACAACCCCGACAATGTTCGCCCACCCGACCCCTGCGTGGCTTCTCGTGGATCACTGGAGATCAGGACACCCAGTACACCAACTGGCTGCAAGAGGACTCGGCCAGTACCTGCTCATCCCCACGATGTGTGGCGATGCCTTACAGCACCGCGGCCCATGAGCAAGAGCATAATCTGAAATGGAAAGACGGACCTTGTTCGGTTTCAGTGGATGGCTACCTGTGCAGGTACACCTTCCCTGGCATGTGTACAGCTATTGCTAGTGAAGGTGGTGGGAATACATTGTATACTACACCTTTTAACCTGCTGAGTACTATGTTAACACATATTCCGTATGGATCGGTTGCAGCTGTACCTTGTCCTGCTAAAGATGACCAGTCAATTCTATGCACACAAAAGGAAGATGGAACTGTAGGTTGGCAAAGGAAACCACCTTTTTGCTCTGATATGCCTAAGACCAGCTGGTGCGATAAAGACAATGGAGGTTGCCATCATTTCTGCGTTGAGGATGACTCACACTACTACTGTGATTGCAATGATGGCTTTCTCCTGGCTGAGGATGGGGTAAGTTGCTTTCCGCCTGACCCTTGCAATGGGGCTCCATGTGAGTTTGAGTGCTTGCCTGTGATGGATGGCTACCGCTGTGCTTGTCCTGATGGCTACATGCTGGCACCTGATGAACGGGGCTGTGTAGATGTCGATGAATGCCTACAGAGTCCCTGTGAGCATATCTGTAAAAATGCTCCTGGAACCTTTGAGTGTCACTGCCGCGATGGCTACCGACAAGATGAAGATGGTACCTGTGAAGATGTGGATGAGTGTTTGGACAATCCATGTGAGCATGCGTGTGAGAACACACTGGGCTCACACATTTGCCACTGCCATCTTGGTTATGCCCCTTTACAAGAAGACCAGAGTCACTGTCATGACATTGACGAATGTCAAATTGAAGGAATGTGTGAACAGATGTGCGTCAATTATGCGGGAGCCTTTGACTGCTACTGTGAAGAAGGTTACACTCTTCAACCTGACCAATATTCCTGCAGTCTCGTGGGGGAAGACCTAGAGTCTCCTTCAACCACTGTCTCCAACCCATGGATTACTCACAACCCCATTTGGGAACCAGAGGATCCTGTATACCCATGGCACACTCCACCTGATTCTGATTTGAACTGGCAGACTGAGCTGCCCAATGTGGAGACGGTTCCGACAGACCTGATTTGGACAACTGAAGAGGAACCTGAAACAACTACGCCGACTGAAAGCTCCCCTGAGGTCACTAATGTTGATGGTGAGCTTAATCCCGAACAACCAGTTCATAATGCTTTTTTTCCACCAACAATTCTGACGCCCACATCAGACTATTATGAGGATGAGAGCACCACGGTTCCCACAGTCCACCCTTCCTCCACAGCTTCAGGCGGAGCTTGGAATTGGCTCTGGTTCAGCTCAACCCAAACAAAGCCTGAGATACAGGAAACTGCAAAGAACCCTCTTGACCTTTTTGGAGAATATGAGTCTTATGAACAAGATCGTGATAATGTTGACGTGTATGATGATGAATCAACCACCTTTGGTCCAGGGCAACAAATGTCCACCCTGTTTCCAATGCAGTCCAGAGGAATAGAGGAGGTCATCATTGATGATGGCAACAGCAGCGACCAGAGCCAAGGAACTAGCTGGTTGCTAGTCGGATTGCTAGTGCCACTTTGCATCTTCATTGTGGTTATGGTGGTCCTGGGCATTATCTATTGTACGCGCTACACAGATAAACCACAGAACAAGAACACTAGCGATTGCTATCACTGGATTGCTGGTGCTGGTGATAAAGCGGCTGCTGACATATCTGGTAGCGTAACTAAATCCCATGTTTAAGCAAGTTGGACTATGACAGGACAGTGTGAAATTGTAAATAAACTTTGTTTTGTAACTTCACAGTAGCGAGAGTTTCAAGAGGAATTTGATGAATTGAGGGTAGCACCCCATCCTTTCCCTTTGACATTTTGAATCCATGATTATTTATGGATGTTTATCTGACAATCTGCTAAGTGAGAAATGTGAGGTGGGGGGCAAGGAGGAATGACTCTAAAACCACTGAGCCTCATTCTCTGCTGTCCTCAAGAGGCAATAAATGTTCTACTGTTGGTCACACTGATCTCTTAGTTTGCGAAACAGTTGTTCAACAGTCACATAACAAACAAGAGAGCATACTGCATACATGAGGATACTTGGTTGAGTAATGTGGGTTATTTATTTTTAATTTTGAAGGAACTTTCCATCTGTGTCATCCAGTCTTAAGAGATTTGTTCTCTAAGGAGCCATAATTTCAGTCCATTTTGACAATGTCAAGATTTTTATTCCCTGTTGTGATTTCAGTCTGATCCAGACTGAGAAAAAGGCTTTCTATCATGTGTGTTAAATGTTGTTTTTTACCAAACTGTGCCTAACAAATCTTGTAACAAGATGATTTGAAAATGCTTTCTAAGCATGACAGTAATCTGACAAAAATTGCTCTGAAATCAGTTCTTTAGCGGTCAGCGTGCATGTGGACAGTCTGGTCATTATGCCACACTGTGAGAGTTAAGTTGGTCATAATTCACAAGCATTTTGAAATGCCAGACAATCGTGTACCAGTGACTTTCCTTGGGGGTTTGCAGTATATGTTTTGATATTCTTGAGGCTATATGAAGGTACAGTAAGGTACTGATAAACTTGTTTAAACTACAAACCACAAAATTTCCTGCTCTAACTACTTCTTGATTTTTTAAAAACTCTTTATTAAAGTGCTCAATAAGGTTTAAAGGTCTGTCTTCATTGTTTGAGACATGCAGTATTTTTTTTTTTTTATTTTTTTTATGCTATGGGTAATGCATGCCTATAAAATCAATAGGCAAGTTGTGGTTTCATTTGTAGGTTGCAGCTTTGATAAAAGTAAGGGTTTACTCAAGTCTGTAAAAGTAATTAGACCCCAGTTTTATTTTTAATGTGTCCTTTCAATACTTCTCATCTCATGCTTTCCCTTTTCCCTTGTTCCACATGTACACTGAGAGATTTTCAGTGATTGACGGTGGTACTATGAAAGTACAGAACACATGTTCTGTAGGTTGTTCTGTACTCAGTACCAGCTGATTATCCAATCAGATAAATCTGGCCAGACATCAGAGAACTCCTTACTGTCATGCAGTGTTGTGGATAATTGGCGTGCTCAGCCTTCACATCATCACAGGAAAAGCACTCTGGTGTAATCGCTTGAAAACTGACAGCTTCCTACATGTTTTGCTGTTGTGGGTACGGTTCTGTGTGAGATTACTTTAGATTCCTCTTTGGGTGGTCAGATACACCACTGTTCAAATGTCTGGGGTCAGTAAATAGTAAATTAATTGTAAATTAATACTATTCAACAAGAATGCATTAAATTGATCTTTCCACAAACATACAGTTCGTCGCCTTAGAATTATAAGGTTCTATCTGACATTTTTGTCAAAATTGAGTTATTCACATATTCTTATTCTGTGACAACTTATTTACATTATGTGATGTTTTTTTTTAAAGTTGTGTACATTTTAGGACTTTTTATTTAGAAAAGAAAAAGGTTCTATCTGCAGAGTTGAACTATAACTTGGTTCTATAAGGTTCTATCTGTGAGCCAATCAGCACTTCGAATGCAAACAAGAGGACCAATCAGGATCAACTTTCTTTGTCATGTCACCGGACTGCTCCATAACAGCAGGAAAGATTAAGAATCAATGAGTGCAATTCACATTTATTCCTCAAAGTGGCACTGTTTAAAACATAATGATGGCGTGATTTTTTTTACTCATAATTACCGCTACCGGCATTATATACATTACCGGCATAAAACAAATAATAGTATCTGCAACTGGCTTGAATGGCTTTACTGCAGAGCAATTGCATAATGTAAAGTACATAATGAAATATAAGTGTCACTGTCGTTTGATGTTGAATGTGGTCAATAGCGATCAAACTGTTGTTATTAAAGATGTTGAAAACGATAGTTTTGCGAATATGGTTGAATATGGCTTTTTGTGGAATAAAGTCCTGGTCAGATGGATTAGAGAAGCTGATTTTTTTAACAGTTTCTGCAATAATGTCTTTAATTACCCACTATAATTATAAAATTAACATCTGCTCTGGACAAAATATTCAGCACTGCCTTTTATGCCTAACTTAAACAAGAAAAAAATATTTGTCCTAAAATATTAAATAAATGTGATAAAGAAAGCATTAAAACATTAAATTCTCATACATGTTGACACATTGTTAGAACAGTAATTTATGTTTTAAAACAAATTATAAGTAAACTACATTTATTTCTTGAAAATTGTTGCTTTAATTAATGTTTTGCAAGATAGAACCTTATAATTCCAAGCAGAAAACGACTTTTTAGAATTAGAAGGTTCTATCTGCATTTGACCTGTTCCCAAAATCCCCATTTAAAAATCTGAGAGGATTTTGATATTGTACATTTAGAATACATTTAGGGTCTCTGTCATTCTCATGTAGGAAAGAGACTTGTTCCCCATATCATTTTTACTATATAGAATGCAAAAACTTTGAAGCTCAATATCTCAAAACCACTCGGAACGCAGATAGAACCTTATAATTCTAAGGTGACGAGTTGTGCTCATAAATTTACACACCCCTTGCAGAATATGCTAAATGTTAATAATTTTACATTTTAAATCAAAATAAGAAGGATCATGAAAACTGTGTTATTTTTTAGTACTGTCTTAAATAAACTAGTTAACATAGCATACGTTTATATATACTCCACAAGACAAAATAATAACTGGATTTATAAAAATGGTCCCTTTCAAAAGTTTACATACCCTTGAATATCAATACTGTCTGTTGTTTCCTGCTCCTGCACATAATTTGGTTTTTCCAGTATCTTCTGCATATTTGAACACTTTCCAAAAGTGACTGTAGGATTTTGAGATCCATCTTTCTTTTCACACTCACTGAGAACAGTTGAGGAACTCATACATAACTATTACAAAAGGTGAAACATTTACTGATGCTTAAGAAGGCAACACAATGCATTAAGAGCCAGGGGTGTAAACTTTTGAACAGGATTATGTGTCAATTTTTCTTACTTTGTTTACTTTTTTTTTTTTTTTTTTTTACCATTTAGTAATGCACTTCGGAAACTACATAAATATTTAGTCTCCCAGAAGACAATATAAGTACAATTTACCCTGATCATCCAATTAAAAAAAGTTTAAACCCCCCGGCTCTGAATGCATTGTGTTGTTTTTTTGAGCATCAGTAAATGTTTTCATCTTTTGTAATAGTTATGTATGAGTCCCTTCAATTGTCCTCAGTGTAAAAAGATGGATCTCAAAATCATATATCATTTTTGGAAAGGGTTCAAAAAAGCAGATGCTGCTGGAAAATCAAAGAATCTGCAGGAGCTGGAGGATATATCTGAAGAACAGCAGGCATGTAAACTTTTGAATGGAGTTATTTTTATAAATGTAGTTATTATTCTTGTGGACTATATGTAAAACATGTGTTATGTGAAATAGCTTATTTAGGACAGTACTAAATAAAACATAACATGCAATTTTCATGATTCCTATTATTTTGTTAAAATGATCAACATTTAACATATTCTGCAAGGTGTATTTTAAACTTATAAGCACAACTGAATTTACAACATTGATAATAATAAAAAAAATGTTTAATGAGGACCAAATTAGCCTATTAGAATGATTTCTGAAGGATCAATACTAGAGACTGCATCACAGGAAGAAATTACATTTGAAAATATGTTAAAATAATAATAATAATTTTCAATTCTAATAGTATTAAATTAAATGCTGATAGTATTTAGAGTGCAGACTTGGTGACAATACAGTAAGAGACTTTAAAAACATAATAAAACGTTTTTGAACATATTCCGACCTTGTGGGGAAATATGTTTGGTCTCCATCAGAAAACAAGATTGTAAACTTAACTTTTTTAAAATCTAAAATAGCAAAAAGTTTTGTGTGAGGGGTAGGTTTGGGAGCAGTGTTAGGGGAAGTGGATAAAACATACAATTTGTACAGTATAAAAATCATTAAATCTATAGAGAGTCACCATAAAACATGTAAACCCAACATGTGTGTGTGTGTGTGTGTGTGTGTGTGTGTGTGTGTGTGTGTGTGTGTGTGTGTGTGTGTGTGTGTGTGTGCATGTGAGAAAGAGTGTCTGTGTGTGTCCTATCTATCTTTAAAGTAAATGCTGCTATTTATAATTTAATGGCATTCATACATTTTATGTGTCCATATACTTTTGGGGTTACTGTACTTGTCTTTTAAGGGATATTTCTCCCAAAAATTAAAAAGTAGTTTCAAACCCGTAAGACCTTCGTTCATCTTCAAAACAAAAAAAATATATATATATATTTTTGATGACATCCCAAAGTTTTCTGACCCTGCACAGACAGCAACATGACTGACATGTTCAAGGCCCAGAAAGGTAGTGAGGACATTGTTAAAATAGTCCATGTGACATCAGTGGTTTAATCTTAGTTTCATGAAGCTACAAGAATAATTTTAGTGCACAAAGACTTTTTGTTTTTCTTTGCACACAAAAAGTATTCTCGAAGCTTCATGACATAATGGTTGAACCAATCTTATGACTATTTTAACAATGTCCTTGCTACCTTTCTGGGCCTTGAACGTGTCAGTTGTGTTGCAGGGTGAAAAAGCTCTTGGATTTCATCAAAAATATCTTAATTTGTGTTCTGAGGATGAACAAAGGCCTTACTGTATGGGTTTGGAACGACATGAGGGTGACTAATCAATGACAGAATTTTTATTCTTGGTTGAACTGTTACTTACATTCTGCAACTGATCATAAGACTACTGTTCAAATGTTGCAAAGAGCAAAGGTTTATGACTAAATGTCTGTCTCTGATACACATAATTGTCTTTATGCAAATTAAGAAAGCCTAATTTTGAAAGCCTAATATTATTTCTTAGGAAACATACAAAACAATTTATAGCCACAACCAGAAATCATTATGCTTTCGTAAAGGCATTTATCTAATTCTTCAAGTAATCACTTTAAATATTCTAATCAACCCTCTATAATAATTACTAATGTCAGTTTAACAAATGGTTACAGTAATGAGTTTTAATTCAAAGGCTTGCTGATTATTTGTGTTTGCTTTGTGCCCTCAGGCACGCTCACTTTCAGCCCAGTGATAAGCAGCTGGGCGAAGATTTCAGCAACAGTCTCTTCAAAGGAAAATGTTGGAGTATATCATGGCCTCTCCTCATTCCATATTCCAAAGACGCCTCTTTTAAATTCAGCAGTGCATTAGGAGAAGGAATAGACGATTTATGTTATGTAATCCAGAGAGTGTTCAGCATCACTGGCTTAGCTATGTGTCTGTGTGTGTTTGATTGCATGCAACTAGTCTCCTGCCTTTCCCGATAAACAACCTGTCAGCTATATTAATTAAGGAAGAATTATTATTGGAGCACCGTTCCTACATTCCACACACAGTATAGGATCCGAAGTCATTTTATGCCTCGTTTCCAGCACCTATGGAGGCTGATATGGCTCATTAAAAACGCCCTGTTCCATATCCTGTCAGACATGGAATATTGGCAAATGTGTTTGGCATACCTTTGTGTATTGGGGTAGAAAGTAGCAACGTTTTATTTATCTTATTTTCTCAGGATAGAGAAACCTAGCAATCGTTGTCACCCAAAAAAAATCCCTGTATTTGAAGTTTAAAATCTTGTGCAAGAAAGTATTCACAAGAGTGTTTGATGTCAAGGTGTTTTTCTTCATTCTGTTCATTTTCCTCATTCCAGTTCTTATTGATTCATATCCGAATGTTCAGTTCAGCTGTAGGACTTTCTGTAAACTTGCTGGCAGTTTACACAAATCACGTCTGGGCGAAGCTTGGCTGTGCTGTTTGTGGCCAATGTAAGCAAATCGTAGCATGTATCCTTATGGACTCGCTTGGCTGCCTGCTGTAATGCTTGTTCTTTGGTCAGTCATGTGTGAAAATGCAATGTGTCAGAAATTTGAGGCAAAGTGGGAAGAGAAAAGCAGATCTGGTAGCCAGGGAATCCGAGAGAAGATTCAGAGAAGGATGGAGAGATGAGTTCTGGGAATTGTGAATTTTGCACTTCCATCCCTAATTTCAGTAATATGGAGCCAGGCTGAATATCTAATGCCCGACACCACAGACGTTTCAAACTGGGCTTTTCATATATTAGGTTTGAATCTTTGTTTTATCTTTAGCTTTCAGTGAATTATTCAGAAATGTAAAAATTTACATTTTGGCAGATACTCCCTTAACCAAAGGACTTTTAGCGTCATGCATTATGCATGTGAGTGAGTAAATGTAGCTATAAAGGGATTGCAGAAATAAGACAAAATGAGACATAGCTCTCTGTGAATGTTTATGATCAGTGCATTCATAATACCAAGAAATGTGTGATAAGACTTCACAGTTATTTCTCAGCAATATACATAAAGTGGCAATTTTATCAGGTACATGTGATTGTGAACAGCCCACTTAGGTGCATCATTATGCCCACTGTAGCTTCACATTTTTTATTCAGATGTGTTTTTCTGTGCAGCAATATTTGTCTACTTGACTAAAACAACAACCGCTGAACATCTCTGCAAGATCTACATATTGCAAATTTAGCAAATGGTTTTCTATTTAAAGTTGAAGTCAAAAGTTTACATACACCTTGCAGAATGTGCAAAATGTTAGTTATTTTACCACAATAAGAAGGATCATACAAAATGCATGTTATTTTTCAATTAGGGAATGACCTGAATAAGATTTTACATAAAAGAGTCCACAAAAGAAAATAATAGTTGAATTTATAAATTACCCTGTTCAAAAGGTTACATACTTGTATAATTCCCACAACGAAATCCCACTGTATGATTATGAGAGCCATCTTT
>NC_133363.1:52958464-53150433 GCF_049309525.1 Garra rufa
TTTTTGCAGCCTGGTGGCCAATCTTCACTGACTGCACATTCCACCAGTAAGAACAGGTGTGAACGTTGACTATGTGCACCCAATGGTTCAGACATTGTACTCTGAAGGTGGTACCATGTATCAGGATGATAATGCACCAGTACACACAGCAAGACAGGTGACAGAGTGGTCTGATGAACAAGAAAAGTGAAGTTGGACATCTCCCATGGCATGCAGTCACCAGATCTGAATATTATTGTGCCACTTTGGGGTGTTTTGGAGGAGCGAGTCAGATAACATTTTCCTACACCAGTATCATGTAGTGACCTGACCCCTGATCTGCAAGAGGAGAATGGCTCAAAATGCCTTTGGCAACTGTGCAGGACTTGTATATGACAATTCCAAAGACGAAATGCTCTATTGGCCAAAAAAAGGAGGCCCAACACCATACTAACTGTGGTCTAAAACCAGGTGTTTCAGTTTTTTTGTCCAACCCCTGTATATATATATATATTAGGGCTGTCAAAAATAAGGCGTTAACGGCGTTAATTATTTTGTTGTTGTTAATTACGTCAAATTTTTTAACGCATTTCACGCATGCGCAGAGTGACAAATTATTTGTCAGGAAAGTGGTTGGGGAGCTAGAGGCGAGATGGAGCAAGGTGAGCCTATGGACGGATTCAAATATAAAAAGAATGATGATGGTACAGTTAACAAGTACAAGCCTGGGCGACAGCCCCTCTGCAACTGGAGTAGCCAAGCTTAGGCCCGGTTCTACTGCGGTAGACGGTGCTATATACCCTCAAACGAAAGCAAACAATTGAAGATCTGGCAAACAATCCAGCCTTGTTCATCTCCTGACTAAGTGTAGACGCGATGTAAATAAAACATTCATTGTGTAGTTTAGAAAGCTTTATTGATTATAACGGAACGTTGTGAGATGTCTATGAACTAAGATTTGTGACGCTTTTAGTGATAATAAAGGGAGCGCGCTTTGCACTTTCCATGCCATAATCCATTCAGAATTTGTATGAAACTTTCGTTTTTCTTATGTTTTGGGAATTAAATCTGCATAGTTATGCTGGGTTCATTCTCGAAAGAGCGGTGACTGACACAGTGACAGAGTGGAGAGTGGAAGATACATGAAGCCGCTTTGCAGGTCATCGAGGCACCAGCTCAATCATTTGCATTTTTTCAGTGGAAGCAATTTGAAATTATCCGTCATTTTTGCTCACAAAGGAAAAAGTAATACACCAAAAAATGTTGCAGTGTTTTTATAAAATAAAGAAAACAAAAATGATGCGCTTTCTGTCATCTCGTTCTTGAATAGGAGTGCTTAACAAAAATAAAGCTAAATGCATGCCTCACAGACATGATAAACATATCTATAGACAGCTTTAAATTATTACTTAACGAAATAAAACAAATCGAAAACAAAAACTTGTTTAATATGTAATCCTTAACGATAAATTTCTCTCTCAAGGCGCGTCCAAAAATGAGATTGCAGGATCTTTGCGACATTGACTCACATTGACTCACATTGACTCACATTGACTCACATTGACTCACATTGAATACACTTTATTAATAAATAATTCAGATATGTCTTTACTCTTTCCCCGACACATTTATTATTTATTTTTGCCGGTATTTTGTGGTAAGTTTCAGCCTACTGCGTGCGATTGAACGCGGATCTCTTCCAGTTGCGTCATCCGAGCCGTTGTCGAAAGTAAAAGCGAAAGTCTCGTGTTGTTTCCACCAGCGCGACATAATTGATGGATGTCTAAAATATAAAAAATAAGGAGTAGCCTAAAACAGGCCCGATGCGGGCCCTGGCATAATATGAAAATGTGAAAATTATGTATCTGTGTCCTGTTATTTATATTTTGGTATGCATTTCAGAAAAAAAAAAATGGTTAGGATTCAGGTGTCGTTGCAAATAGTGATTAATCATGATTAATCCACTGAAAAGTCTGATTAATCTGATTAAAAATTTTAATCATTTGACAGCCCTAATATATATATATATATATATATATATATATATATATATATATATATATATATATATATATATATTAGGGGTGGGCATAGATTAATTTTTTTAATCTAGATTAATCTAGATTAAATCTTGGAATTAATCTAGATTAATCTAGATTAAAATGGCTAATTTGAATTCTGCTGAAGGCATTCAGAATATGTGTGCTACCCAAATAATGACTAAAAGTAAGTCTTCGAGAACGGGCCAGGTGGCGCATTAGACCAGGCGCTCATCTCCTGTTTCCAAAATGCATCACAAACTGCTTGACAATTGCATTTACAACATAACTACCTATACAAACTTGTGTAACCAAGTACTTCTGCGCAAAAGGCTGCACGACGTGCGCGTTGCCGTTAAATACACAGATGTGCACGCGCATGGATTTCTGCGTGCATAGTCTTCCATTAAACTGCGTTGCTTTTAGAAGCGTCAATTCAGTTGTTGCATATAGTTTAATGTCTTTATATCGGCATTATCAAAGTACATTATAACTCAAACTTGAGATTTTACTGGGGCACAGCAGATTTTCACTGGGGCGCGTGCCGCAGTAAAAAGGGTCTAAGAACGCACCTGCCCTGAAGCGGCTTCATAACTGCATCCATGTCAGCACGTCTCATTTGATGTGGTAATTTCACAGAAGTTGAAGACTTGTTCTCGCCCCCTACAGTGCAATTCGACTAGGTATACGTCATCCGCGCTAAAATATCAAGGTGAAAGTCATCATATCTTGCGTAGTTTAGACCCAGCTCCCAACCCAACTTTGAGAATAGATTAACGGCGATATTTTTTTTATCGCACGATAAGAGTCTCACGTTAACGCAGCACGTTAACGCCGGTAACGGCCCACCACTAATATATATATATATATATATAAAGGTTTTTGTGCTAATATGTGATGTATACCTAGTGCAGGTTTCAAGGTAAACCACAAGATTACTGTCTTACTGAAATAGTTCTGATAATTCATTGTGAGCCCACTATTTCCTAAGAATATGTCAATTAATGTAGACTGTCATTGTTCTAATAACTTTGTTTAATAATAAAAAATGTAGACATATTTTGGTTTACAAACTGTATTGTTTCATCAGTTAGTCATGTTAGCACTTGGCTAAAGTATCCATTATTATTGTTTTGTGTAGTGTTTACAGTTTAGCAGCAGTTTAGCAGAAAATTACAATGACTCCAACATAATATTAGGACACTTTAAAATAGCACATGTCCTGCTTTTTAACAAATGGAATATTTAAAAAAAGGATATAATATCATATTTACACTATGTGAAAATAGCATAATTTCTTAGCGATACATTCTATTTACACTTTGAAAAAAGCAGTATTTTCTTTGCAATAGTATTAGATGCTATTTATACCACTTAGTGCAAGTGGCAGATATTTGCACCTCAGTATTATAGTACATTATAAAACAGTATGCAATATAACGTATTGAGTGTAAATTATAATTTTTATCAATTATTTTCTTAATTTTATGGAAAATAAATTTTTCGATCTGAAACATGATGTGAAAAGGGAGAAGAACGAATTCGGCAAAAGGCGGATTCAAACTCGGGTTAATTGTGTTAAAAAGTCACTAGCAATGTTTCCATCACTGTTTTAATGCGCCTTTTGAAGTAGCACATCAGAAACAAGGGGGAAAAAATAACAAATTAAAAAAATAAAACTTAAATGTTTTTATGCTCACTTGAGGTGGTTTTTGACTTGTGCGAAAAAGGGTTAATGCAAATAATATGAGATGGAAACGCATTTACTGAAAAAATTCCTCCATGAGCATCAAAAAAATCATGTGACTTTGTGCTATGGGGCAGGATAACTTGACTATCCAGCATCCGATCTCGTTCCACAGCATTTGAAATGTTGTTATGGCCATTCTGAAATGCCAGAGCAAAATCTGTCAAAGTATTTCTGTATATTTTCTCCTCCAGGCCTCTTACACCAATGAGTTTTCAAACAGCAGGCATCCACCTCCAAAAGCAATGACCGCTTTTTAGTTTCACCTGCTTGTTCTGAGTCTGAGGTAATTTATATTATATATTACAATTATTATATTCAGTGGCCTCTCCTACTTTTCTTAATGTATAGTGCCAGTTTATCAGGAAGCAATAATTTTGTTATTATTGTTTCATTATAACACCACACTTGTACTTATTACAGATGAGGGAGTGATGGCAAACTTGACATCGTTCTCTGCTGACAAACATACACCAATCTCTATATTTTTTCCTCTTTTGTAAGGTCATAGAAATGCTATGATTGATGTTTTTTTTCTATTGGAGCAAATGGGAACACAAAAATGATATCCGTTGTAATTTCAGTAAACTCAGTTCACCACTGACTTTCACTTCCGACAGCCATGAAAATGTGAAAAGGGACCACTGGTCAAAACAACTACTCTAACGGATGAGTAATTGTTGCTATTAGTCACTTCTAGTTGTTTTTGTACATTAAAGGGGCATAACAGTTTAACCAGTGTTATTCTTGCCGATGCCGTTTCACTTACCAGCTGCAGTTCTGAATCAAGAAGGGGATTTTTTTTTTTTTTTATAGCTGGGACCGCTCCATCTTTCAGTAAAAAATGATGTGTAAATCCAGCGTCGAACTGGACATTGTTTATAAAACTTTCGGCAACTAACACGTTTACAAAACTTAGTTTCTGCCCCGGAAAAAGAAACTGCATCTAACGTTACTGTTCATGTTACGCTGGGTTCTTCGGAAAGTTAAGCAAGGTTATTTTTACCGTACAACCAAAACCACACTTCTTTAGACATTCTTCCCGAGTGAGTCACGAACTTGAATGAAACCCGGAAGTTTGTATTTGGCAGAGAAATACTCTGTTATTCGTGCAAATCGTTTTGTTTTGTTTTTTAACTTTGGCCATGTTTAGCATGGGAATCCAACTCTTTAACAGTGTAAATAACCCCTTAAAGGGGTCCTGTAATTTATTTTTAATGTTGTTGTCCTGGTATTATCCCTTAAAACTGTAGTAAAGTGACCTCACTGTGTGACCTGGAAAGTCAATTTTTGCAGTTTAGTTACAATAAACTGCAAATTACAGTATGTTTTCACAATACATCAAGTACAAAAGATCAAGGGAAATTTGATTCTGCATAATATGGCCACTTTAAATTAGATTTTCTCTGAACAATTATGCACATCAGCTTAAAGTCTGCTCAAATGGTATCTTGGAAGTCATTTTAAGCTCGATGACAAGAACTTCTTATCATGGGCTATATCTAGTTTTCTTTTTACTGCACAACCACACACAGAAACATCAATACTGGAACAAAACCATTTTAATTTGACACACTGTCCAAAGTATTGCACATTAACTGATGTCATCTTTTGTTGATATTACCCTAAAGCAAAGCAGGGGTGCCCAATCCTGTTCCTGGAGATTTACTATAAAGTTTAGCTCCAACCCTTGATAAAAACACATCTGAACCAATTAATTCATCTCTAAGGTAGCACTTGATAATTACAGACAGCTGTGTTGGAGCAGGGCTGGAGCTAAAGTCTGCAGGTAGGTAGATCTCCAGGAACAGGATCGGGCACCCCTGCCCTAAAGCATTGGCTTTTAAACTTTTGCTATAGTGGAAGACAACTTTAACAGCAATGAAAAAATTGCAGACCACCTAAAACCCTACATACATATTTGTTATCATTAATGAATTAGACTGCTACTTTATGCTGATTAACCAAAACTTTAAGTTACATTATACTAAAAATCAAACAAATGAGAAAATAATAGTTTCTTTGTCATTTCTTTGTTGAGAAAAATGATCCAAGATTGCAAAAGTATGTGAATCTCTAGGATTAGCAGTTAATTTGAAGGTGAAATTCTCCATCTGTCCATCTGTTCTAAGGTGTTTTCATTAAGTGGAATGACTGTCAGGTGTCAGTGTCTGCCTTGTTTTATTTAAAGAACAGGGATCTATCAAAGTCTGAGCATGTTTGTGGAAGTGAATCATGGCATGAACAAAGGAGATCTCTGAGGACCTCACAAAACGAGCTGATGTTGCTCATCGAGCTGGAAAATGTTACAACACCATCTCTAAAGAGTTTAGACTCCACAAATCCACAGTCAGACAGATTGTAAATAAATTGAGGAAATTCAAGACCACTGTTACCCTCCCCAAGGACTGGTCAACCAACAAAGATCACCCTAAGCACAAGACTTGTAATAGTTTACATCACAAGGTTGCAACTAAAAGCCTTTCTCACATTGGCTAAATGTTAATGTTTGTGAGTCCACCATCAGGAGAACAATGAACAACCATGGTGTGCATGGCAGAATTGCAAGAAGAAAGCCACTGCTCTTCAAAAAGATCATTGCTGCCCATCTGCAGTTTGATAAAGATCATGTGGACAAGTTAGAGGGCTATTGGAGAAAGTTTTGTGGAAGGATGAGACCAACGTAGCACTTTTTAGTTTAATTGAGAAACTTCATGTTTGGAGAAAGAGCACATTGCATTCAAGCATAAGAATCTCATCCCATCTGTGAAACATTGTGGTGATGGTATCATGGTTTAGGTCTGTTTTGCTGTATCTAGGACAGGATGGCTTGCCATCATTAATGGAACAATTAACTATACCAGCAAATTCTAAAGGAAAACGTCAGGACATCTGTCTAAGAACTGCATCTCAAGAAAAAGTGGGTCATTCAGCAAGACAACGACCCCAAGCATACAAGTTGTTCTACTAAAGAATGGTTGAAGAAGAACAATGTACATTTTTTGAAATGGAAAGTCGAAGTCCAGACCTTAATCCAATTAAAATGGTGTGGAAGGACCTGAAACGAGCAGTTCATAGGAGGTAACCCATCAACAATCAAGTGGTTCTGTACTGAGGAATGGACTAAAAGTCCTACAAGTCATTGCGCAGGACTGATCAGCAGTTACAAAAAACACTACCTGTGGTCATTGCTGAAAAAAAGGCATCAGATACTGAAACCAAAGATTTACATATTTTTGCAATGCACAGATATGTAACACGGGATAACTTTTCGCAATAAAATAAATGACAAAGAAAGTATTTGTTCAATCAGGGTAAATTAAAATGAATATCTTCTGTAGCTTCTGAAGGGCAGTACTAATTGGGGAACAATATATATATATTCAGGCAAAATAAGAAAAATGTGCACATCTTCATTCAGTTCAAAAGTTTACACCCTTGGCTCTTGATGCATTGTTTCATTCTGGAGCATCAGTGAGCATTTGAACCTTCTGTAATAGTTGCATATGAGCTCCTCATTTGTCCTCTGTGTGAAAAGATGGATCTCAAAATCATACAGTCATTGTTGGAAAGAGTTCAAATACACAAAAATGCTGAAAAAACACAGTATTTGTGGGACCCGAAGGTTTTTTCTGAAGAACAGCGGGCAGTTTAACTGTTCAGGACAAACAAGGGACTCATGAACAACTATCTCTAAACAAAAAAATAAAAATAAACAGCTTTAGATCATTCAGGTAACAACACAGTATTAAGAATCAAGTGTATGAACGGGGTCATTTTTCTTTTGTGGACTACACTCTTAAAAATAAAGGTGCTTCACAATGCCATAGAAGAATGTTTTTTGTTAAAATGGTTCCATAAAGAACCTTTAACATCTGAAGAACGTTTCTGTTTCACAAATGGTTCTTTGTAGCAAAAGAATTCAGAAAAGGGTAAAAAAGAGATGGTTCTTTAAAGAACGTTTGACTGAATGGTTCGTGGAACTAAAAATGGTTCTTTTATGGCATCGCTTGAAGAACCTTTTAAAGCATCTTTATTTTTAAGAGTGTATATAAACATCTTTTATGAGAAATATCTTATTCAGATCAGTACTAAATAAAAAATAACATGCATTTTGTATGATCCCTCTTATTTTGGTAAAATAATTAACATTTTGCAGATTCTGCAAGGTGTATGTAAACTTTTGACTTCAACTGTGTGTATATATATATATATATATATATATATATATATTACTGACCCCAAAAGTTTAAACAGTTTAGTATGTTTTTCCTCCGTCTTCTGCAAAGAATTCTAGTATAGGCCGAATTATTTTGCATGTCATGAATCAAAGATGGCAGCCACCAGAGCTGCGGCTGAGCAGGTGTCTTAGAGATGAATGGGAATACGCTTGTCACAAAAATATAGTAAAAGTGAAGAACTGAATAGTGTTTAGACATTAGTTACAGCTGTTGTAATTTGCAGAACAGCTTGCCAGTGTACAGTAAAATAAAGCAAAAAACAAAGGCAAAGAAGTGATTTATTGGTAAATTTAAAAGGGTCTTTCTTTTGCAATCCTAAACATTCATAAAATAAACATTTTGTTCTTTCAGTGCACAGTCTTCACTTATCCGCTTGGTCTTAAACTTGTCAGTTTACACAGCTGGCTACAATTTCTTGTTCTTTGCAATGAGGCCAACCAAAACAACCCCCCCCAAATAGATTATCTGCCAGACAGAGGGGTGGGGTGACGTGTCCCCTCAAGTCATAATGACTGCTGTGCCTAGTATAGAAATCTGGAAACAAGTGTTGGCTGGCATTTTAAATTGCCCTGAGAAAGGCTTGTGTGCGAGTTTGATATATTAAATGCAATATCCTTAAGATCAAGGCAGCATCTGTCCTCAATAACAACACAAATAATATATGACAAGGAGTCATATCTCACACAACATTTTCATTGTTGTTATAAACATGTACGTCACATCTTTAAGATTTAGATCTTGTCCAGGAGGACACACAATAGTGGCTGAGGCAATATTGGACAATAATGCTGTCACTAATAAATCATAGTGATTGTAGTAAGTCAAATCTAAAATATTATGTTTAATTTTTTCTTTTGTACTGCATATGCCCTGTAGACACAGTATAAATTAATTCTTGAATCAGAGGGAAAAGCCTGCATCTGCTGAATAATGTTTTACATGACTGAATTACTCCTATGAATTCTCATATGATTGTTCCAGAAATACAATGTTGATGTAGGAGTCCAATTTACTGATTTATAAAAACCTAAATAAATAACTGTCAATTAATAATGAATTTGTTCTTTATAGTAACGTAACTTATGTTACTTGTGTGAAAATCTGATTATGTTTTGGGTCATATTTATGCAGAAATATAGAACTTTCTAAAGGGTTTACAAACTTTCAAGCAGTTACAAACTTTCATTGCCTCTAAAAATGTAACTACACATAAAACTCAAGTTCTATAGTGAACCTGGTAAAACACTGCACTTGCACTCGCTCGGTTATGAGTCCTGTTTGTGATGACACTCAATAAAAGAGTACAAAGACTTAGAAACAAGCTAAAACAATAGAGCTAACCTTTTATGTCCAAACTACTCAAATACGTACAAGCAACATATACATTTCTTCTTCTTTTTTTTTCAAGAAAAATTGAATATGCATTTAATGTCACTCATTGGACATTTTAGTGTCACAAAACATGCAAGCAGCAATCATTTTGCAGCGATTTTCCAATGTGTGTTGAAAAGAAAGCTTCATCAGTGCACAAAAATTCATACGACCACAACAACTGAGAAGGTGAGCAAGATAATGAAAATACCAGACAGGCATTTCTTCAGTCTGAAAAGATCATTGCAGGCGACCTTGCGAGAAAGAATGACAAGAGGTATGAGGTACAAAAACTGACATAAGCAAAGATAATGACAGAGACAGACAGAGGAAGACAAAGAACTTGATGCTTTGTCATTCATTACAAAAGGCACGGAGACTATCTTTACCAGAGTGCAATAAATATAAGTAAAAATGGGCAGGACATAAAGAATAAGAAAGATGGAGGAGGGGGTTTGTTCCTGCTGTGTGTATATATTTCAAAAGTTGTCTGAATGCTGAATTTGGCACAAGTTCCTGACCCAGTTTCCACAGACTAATTATTTTAAAGTACACTGACAAGCAAAAGAAGAGCACAATCTGTGAGTACTTCCAAAATCAGTGTCATGGTACACTAATAATTCAATTTGCACTTTTTATTACAGTATTCATGTTATACTACACTGTAAAAAAAGCCGTAAAATTTACAGGAAAACCCTGGCAGCTGTGGTTACCAGAGTTTTACTGTAAAAAATACGGTAGCAATGTTTTACATTTTACGGTTTTCACTTAAATATACAGGTAAATACCGTAATTTCTGATTTTTTTAAATTGATATAATGGTGATGTACCAACCTTTTGAAGTACTGAAATCTGTTTTGTACCTTTGCAATACACTGATAACCACCAAAAGCAGGTGGTGATGACAACATCACATGATCAACCAAAGCCCATTACAAGGGGATTTTAAATAATAATATATATAGAAGGTGCACAGTGTCATTCACACAAACACTAAACACCACCACGGTAACACACATAAAACTGATTTAAGGCAAAAAACATTAATTTAACAGCATTATATGTAACATATAACCCTAATGTACAAAACTGGCAAGAAAAATCTAAGAAGAAAAAGTTATTTCCACAAAAAACATCGAACAAAAAAAAAATGAAACACAGGGAATTCTGGGAATGTCAGTTTACGGTTATTCACTGTAAATTTTACCTTCTTTTTCACTTAAAAAAACGGTATACTGCCGTAAAATTACATGCAATGTCCAACACAGTTTTTTACCGTATATACAAGGGGAACTTACCGTTAACCATATCACAGGTTTTTACCGTAGCATTTTTACAGTTTTTTACCGTTAAATTCACGGTCATTTTTTAATAATGAATTACTATAATGACAGAAGCGTGTACTTTTATTAACGTTTGGTTATAAAGTGCATGCAAAAAGTTCAATTCCCATTGAATGCATGATCTGGTAAAATACTTAATGTTAATGCAAAGTCATTGAAGATAAAAGCATCAGTCAAATACCTAAAATGTACAAAAAAGGGAACAGTTGCTTTAGTAAACACCACAAATTATAATGTGCCTGTTGTTATTTAGAATAATTATAAAGTGTGACCTTGATTTTATGGTTTCCTATTTAGTTAAATTCTTTCTGAGTATCTAAGAGGCCACATTATTGCTCTATTGTTTCTGAAAACAATTACACTCAGTAGAAGAACATTGAATTATAAAACAGAAGCCAAAGCGGATTCTAAAAATACATTTTCACCATGTGGATTGTTATGTAGGACACTTCTGCAGCTTCAGATTAAATCTGTACATCATCTCTGAAAAAAGCTTTCATTTTATAAAGAAAAAAGTACTTTTGTTGGATCAGGACACAGTGATATGTCAGACAGTAATACCAAGTACTTTTATAAATATACCATGGTAATAATTAATTACATTTGCATTTAATCATTTGTGACCCTGGACTACAAAACTAGTCTTAAGTAGCACGGATATATTTGTAGCAATAGCCAAAAAATACATTGTATGGGTTAAAATTACTGATTTTTCTTTAATGACAAAAATCATTAGGATATTAAAAGATCATGTTCCATTAAGATATTTTGTAAATTTCCTACCATAAACATATCAAAACTTAATTTCTAATTAGTCATTTGCATTGCTAAGAACTTCATTTGGACAACTTTAAAGGCAAATTTTCTCAATATTTAAATTTTTCACACCCTCAGATTCCAGATATTCGAATAGTTGTATCTCGATCAAATACTGTCCTATTCTAACAAACCATACATCAAAGGGAAGCTTATTTATTCAACTTTCAGATACTGATTGAATCTCAATTTTGAAAAACTGAACCTTATGACTTTTAAGGTCGGGGCCGGGGGTCACATTTAGCAGACACTTTTATCCAAAGCGACTCACAAATGAGCACATGATATCCATTCAAAAAATCTAAAGTGCACTATTGGGGTTGAAGATTTTGGCAAAAGGGAACACTGCAGCCCTTATTTCTCCAGTCACATAGCACATATTGTTTTATTTAAAGCCAATCATGTTGGTGGTGAATTCCCTCTTTAAAATACTTACTCAGCAAACATGGATAATATTGAGGAATTGCTTTTAGATTATCAGATGAGTATGGCAGTCACACAAACTCTGTAAAAAACAAAGGACACTTGTTGGTACAGCTGCACAAATGAGTAATTATCTACTTGTATGAGTTAGTGGATACATTGAGACAGCACATATGCTCAACATATTACCTTTCACAGTAAGTGTCACATGTGATAGTCATAGCTCGTGATCACTCTCATGAGGGTTAAGGTCTCTATTGGGGCATTATGTGTTATGCAACCTGTAAATTCTTACCAACTTCTGCTCTTTAGGGCGAGATGGTTAAGTTATGGCATCTACTATGAGCCTTGACCCTATGGTTCAAACAAACAGATCAATGTTTTGAAATTGTCACTAGTGTATGAGAAAGTATTATATATTGGCCATTCTACAGAATTGGTTTGAAGTCAAAGTTGGAAACATCTTGAAAAAAAAGTGTCTTTTTCCACAAATTGTGCATGTATGCAAATTTTATAATATCTAAAATACACATTAACACGTTAATTGTCATATTGTACTTTTGGAAAGTTTTGAAATATTTTTCCACTCCCCAAATGTGTCACTACTGAAACACAGTAATATATAATTTAATAATAAGGGCTATAAAGTGGCCAAAAGTTTTGAGAATTACATAAATATTGGAAATTGGAAAAGTTGCTGCTTAAGTTTTTATAATAGCAATTTGCATATACTCCAGAATGTTATGAAGAGTGATCAGATGAATTGCATAGTCCTTCTTTGCCATGAAAATTAACTTAATCCCAAAAAAAAAACTTTCCACTGCATTTCATTGCTGTCATTAAAGGACCTGCTGAGATCATTTCAGTAATCGTCTTGTTAACTCAGGTGAGAATGTTGGCGAACACAAGGCTGGAGATCATTATGTCAGGCTGATTGGGTTAGAATGGCAGACTTGACATGTTAAAAGAGGGTGATGCTTGAAATCATTGTTCTTCATTTGTTAACCATGGTGACCTGCAAAGAAACGCGTGCAGCCATCATTGCGTTGCATAAAAATGGCTTCACAGGCAAGGATATTGTGGCTACTAAGATTGCACCTAAATCAACAATTTATAGGATCATCAAGAACTTCAAGGAAAAAGGTTCAATTCTTGTTAAGAAGGCTTCAGGGCGTCCAAGAAAGTCCAGTAAGCGCCAGGATCGTCTCCTAAAGAGGATTCAGCTGCGGGATCGGAGTGCCACCAGTGCAGAGCTTGCTCAGGAATGGTAGCAGGCAGGTGTGAGCGCATCTGCACGCACAGTGAGGCCAAGACTTTTGGAAGATGGCCTAGTGTCAAGAAGGGCAGCAAAGAAGCCACTTCTCTCCAAAAAAAAACATCAGGGACAGATTGATCTTCTGCAAAAAGTATGGTGAATAGACTGCTGAGGACTGGGGCAAAGTCATATTCTCCAATGAAGCCTCTTTGTTTGTAATAAATTGTTTGGGGCATCTGGAAAAAGGCTTGTCTGGAGAAGAAAAGGTGAGCGCTACCAACAGTCCTGTGTCATGCCAACAGTAAAGCATCCTGAGACCATTCATGTGTGGGGTTGCTTCTCATCCAAGGGAGTGGGCTCAATCACAATTTTGCCCAAAAACACAGCCATGAATAAAGAATGGTACCAAAACACCCTCCAACAGCAACTTCTTCCAACAACAGTTTGGTGAAGAACAATGCATTTTCCAGCACGATGGAGCACCGTGCCATAAGGCAAAAGTGATAACTAAGTGGCTCGGGGACCAAAACTTTGAAATTTTGGGTCCATGGCGTGGAAACTCCCCAGATCTTAATCCCATTGAGAACTTGTGGTCAATCCTCAAGAGGCGGGTGGACAAACAAAAGCCCACTAATTCTGACAAACTCCAAGAAGTGATTATGAAAGAATGGGTTGCTATCAGTCAGGATTTGGCCCAGAAGTTGATTGAGAGCATGCCCAGTTGAATTGGAGAGGTCCTGAAAAAGAAGGGCCAACACTGCAAATACTGACTCTTTGCATAAATGTCATGTAATTGTCGAAAAAGCCTTTGAAACGTATGAAGTGCTTGTAATTATATTTCAGTACATCTCAGAAACAACTGAAACAAAGATCTAAAAGCAGTTTAGCAGCAAACTTTGTGAAAACTAATATGTGTGTCATTCTCAAAACTTTTGGCCACGACTGTATACTGATCTATAAGCCCTTACAATTTTAACAATATTTCAAGTATGATTTTTGAGATTTGTTGTATTTTGAATCTAATCTTTTTTGTAAAAGGCATAAAGTTGATAATGATTTCAAACTGAAGGATTCATTACTGAACTAAACACTATCATAAGGCCTTAGTTGATAATTCAGTATACTTTATTTCTGACAAAACAACTCATGTTTCGGTCGTGACTACATATTCTCGCTAGTGACAGTAATGTTTTGGTAGCAACTACATCACATTACAGAATTTGCATACGTGAACTTGCATACTAAAACAGTACTAAAACTAAAAATTTGCATAACTGCCCCAAAATTTTGTTTATTTGCCCTAAATAAAGAATTACGTGTTCCCCTTTTGTCACTATCGAAACATGTTTGTGTTGTGACTGTTTTGGCAGTGACAACTTGAGGGAAAAATACCCAAAAAACAAGGATGTCACTATTAAAACTGTTTTGGTAGTGACAATTTTAGATACTTTTGAGCCTACCTCAAAGAGGCTAATCAGCACATGGTTAGCTAGCACAGTTTGGAACAGTTGTACACATAAAAACTAAATGTTATAGAATAACTCCCCCAAAAAAGTGTGCTTAATTGCAGAAAAACATGTTTAGTAGTGACGTTCCTTATGGTTACACACAGATTTTCAGACTTTTGAACACATTTACCTCAAAATGATGGGACCTATCTACTCATACCTTGTATCTATGAGAGAGAGGGACACATGAATATTTCCTGATCATAAATGGCTCTACGCACACTTTTTTTTAAGTGCACTTGTGCTCCTAACTTCAAAAATTTATAAGCAGTCAAAATTTCAGGAGCATCTTCTCAATCAATAATCAAAAAAACCTGCCTTCCCGTTACAAAGGTGATATTTGACTCTGTAAAGTGATTTCCCGGGGAATTTTGTTTTTACCTTTTTAATGGCATTTTTAGCAACTTTATTAAAAGTATGTAATCTTTTATGTCAAATAAAAAATATATATATATATATATTTTTAAGCTTTTTAAAAGCTCTAATTAAAACAGCAGAATAAGAACAAGTAGAATAAGTTACCATTTACCATCAAACAAAATCAGTATTAACAAAATTTATTTGTACTACAGAGGTGGCACAGAAGAACACAAAAGTGGCTTGTAGGTCTATTTTCATATGTTTAATGAGGCTCAGAGGTGGCATGAGTGCAATCAAATTCATGTTGAGATTAATGTTTTAAATATAAAATTTTGAATACAGAAATATTAAATGATTGAAATAACTTAAAGCAGCTCAGTTGTGACTTGTTTCAGACCACTTTTGACAATAGATCAAAATCAGGAAAAAGTGTTATAGTCAGACAATGTAAGTCACTTAATATTAACTTCTTGTTTGTTCAGCTGTTGTATTAAATCAATATCTCATTTACAAACTCTCTTAAATCATTAAAAGCTGTCACTAATCTCACAAAGTTCTATTATAATCAACAACGCTCTCTAGACTGCACAATGAATCTCTTATTTTCACTCTTTCTACACTTTTATGAAAGTATTTGTGTGATATGTCTGTGATACATTACTTAACATTGCAAAAACACAGAAACTTTTGAAGCTCCCCTCAGCGCAAACACAAATTGCTGATCGGGTCAGTCGCACATGGTGCTCCTAAATATTTTTTTTCATAGTCACACAGTAGTTTTCAAAATACAAAATTAAAATACAAACCTTTTTTTCACTATTGTTTTCATAAGTTGAAATTTAAGGGTTAGTGTTGGGGACACCCATCTCCCAATTGAAAGTACCCAATAAAAGATGATTGTACATATATTAAGCCTACTGATATTGTAAATATTATTTTGAGTTTCAATAGATAATAGAAGGATTTTAGTAAACATCTAAGATTTGAATTTTTAAACGTTTTTTAAATGTGTAGAATGGCCCATATTAGGGTTTTTCTGTTATCATTTTCTAGCTAACTGGTTTCTAAAATAGCACTAGTGCACAGATCATCATTAATAATAAGTCTCCTTGTGGCTGCATATAAGTGTCAGACTGATCCAGCTTCATTTGCATCCACTTTTCGCACCTGATTGCTGATTGGAGGATGAGAGGTGGCTGTAATGTGCAATCTGGTCTCAGGAGTAATTGAACGCAAACGCATCTTTGACTATTTCTCGGGTTGGACTTCAGTGGTTCATTGTAAAACGTTACACGTCAAGTTTCCTCAGCTCTAATCACAGTGGTTTTCGCATAACATGCTCTCACATACATGCAGTGTGTGAAGACTGCGAAACGTACAATCAGGCCAGCCGTGAATGGGCATGGCAATTATGTTGATAACAATTACTCTGTGTGCCTGGGGTACTTTATGCCCTGAACGTGCACAAGTGGTTGATTTGTGTGGGCATATCAGGGCACAGACTAACACAGGAGAGGCCACAGTGTTTGCTGATCAACTAAAATAAGCACAAACCACTTGCATTCATGCTGGAGCCCGTTTAAAACAAGATGAATTGTGATTTTGGTCAATGCTCTCGTGGAATTACGATGAGAACTAAAGTCATGCATCTCAAGTTTAATTCTGAAGCTGGCAAAACAGAACAAGACCCTTGAAATCTACAAAATGTAAATTATTTGGGGCATGCAGATAGAGATGACCTGAAGGGAGAATAGAGGCTTTTCCCGTTCAAAAGTTTACATACACTTTATTCTTAGTACTGTGTTGTTACCTGAATGATCCACAGCTTTGTTGTTTTTTTAGTCATAGCTGTTCATGGGTCCCTTGTTTGTCCTGAACAGTTAAGCTGCCCGCTGTTCTTCGGATAAATCCTTCAGATCCCACAAATTCATTGGTTTTCCAGGAGTTTTGTGTATTTGAACCCTTTCCAACAATGACTGTATGACTTTGAGATCCATCTTTTCACACTGAGGACAACTGAGGGGCTCATATGCAACTATTACAGAAGGTTCAAATGCTCACTGATGTTCCAAAAAGAAAAACAATGCATTAAGAGCCAGGAATATCAACTTTTGAACAGAATGAAGATGTGTACATTTTTCTTATTTTGCCTAAATATTTTTTTCCCTCATTTAATACTGCCCTTCAGAAGCTACTGAAGCTACTAGATACTTGCATGTTCCAGAAAACAAAATAAGTTAAATTTACCCTTATTGTCAAATTCAAAAGGTTTTCACCACATTTCCTTTTGAAGCATCAGTGAGCTTTTAAACCTTTTGTAATAGTTGCAAATGAGTCTCTCAGTTGTCCTCAATGTGAAAAGATGGATCTCAAAATCATACAGTCATTGTTGGAAATGGTTCAAATGTTGAAAAAACAAAGAATTTGTGGAACCTGAAGGATTTTTCTGAAGAACTGCATGCAGTTTAACTGTTCACGACAAACATGGGACTCATGAACAACTATCACTAAACAAAAAAACACAGCTGTGGATCTTTCAGGTAACAACAGTAGAATCAAATGTATTGTAAACTTATAAACAGGGTCGTTTTTTTTTTAAATGGGGTCGTCATGAATAAAAGAAAAATCATAATTTAAATTGCAAAGTAGAACTGATAACTGCCTTGAAAATTACACAATGAAAACAATCCTTTAAGGGGACTAAAAATAGATTTAATTTAATGTACACAAATCAGAGACATAGGAACAATCTAAAACCAGAACACAAATTATAACGCTTATAAGCTTGGCTTATAAATATTAATTAGGTGATTATTTGTTGAAAGGAAGGTAAATGGTCTCTATATACTGCTTGTACATTGATTTAGTCTCATGCTGAAATGATAATGGACTGCTAAATCCATGATCCAAAATATAACTTTTAGGGGTGGGAATCTTCAGGCACTTCACGATCCGATCCGATTCCGATTCTGGGAGTCACGATACGATTCCAAAACGATTCTTGATCTACATTTTTTCCCCAATTAATTCTTCTGCTGTGCAAATACAACTTTATTTTAAAAACATGTAAAATTGCAGTTTCTATGCTTTTTGTTTATAGTTGGAATCTCTGTAAAAGTAGGTGTGTCAATCTTCACCAGTTTCAAGATTCAAGTTAATTACTGTTTTCATTAACAACTAAATATCACAATGAACACATTCTCAGTTTTCAATAGTACTGCACATGGCTACATTTTCATATTTGTTTTATATCAAATGTAATTTGGGCCAACTTTACTTTATTTTTTAAATTATGTAAGCAAGGTACTTTTTAAAACAATTACTTATTTAAAATAAGTTTTCTTCAGGTATCCGAAAGTTTACAGACAATAGTTTTTCTTTTTTCCTCAGCATTACTGCCATTTTATTATTACTGATGAGATCATAGAAAGGCAGCTTTAACAGGCTGCATTCAAACTAATGCACAGCAGTGGCGAGAGGTGACACTTTTATTTACCAGGTATGCTGAGTGCTAAAACCACCAGTAATACCAAAAATAATAATATCTTTACATTATTTAGACACCAATAAAATCAGAGACGAAATCATATTTTAATATTTCCTCTTTTTCCTGTTTATTATTATTTTGAAAAATATATATACATTTTATATGGGCTATTTTTTTCTGTGGACTTTAAACTTTTGAATTGTTGAGAAATTATGAAAATATACATATTATATATAATATACAAAAATACAATACATTTTTGGCAATCAGGATCTGGCAGCAACAGCGCGTTTTTCCGCTTGGGCGAGCGCTTCTCGGACAGCTTACCCCGCGAATGAAATCACGCGCATGACAGCGAAACAGAATGCGCATCAATTCTGAGGAGTCGAGGAAGATACGGAGAATCTGCTTGCCCAGAAGATTCAAATAAGGGATTCATTTATAAGCATGTTTATATTATTTAACACGTGAACGCATTCTCTCTGACAGCCTGAGTATGCAGGGCAGCAGCTTACTGTATATGGAGGGAACGCCAATGATGCACAGATCTATTTCAATATATCAGATGTTTTGTCCTGCTCTGAAAACATAACTGACTGTATGTACAGTTTCGTTTGAAACTATTCCAAAATGCAAGTGCATTTAACCGCATCTGCAATCGAGCTTTAGGACGAACAAACACAAACCGCACGTGAGTCTGTCAGTGCAACAGTTTCTTGCATTCCAGACGGCAGAAATGAATGCATATCTAAAGTAAAACAGGACAGATGGAAGCACACTGTCAAGCATTATGCGGACGTGTCTCACAGTGCAAATTCTGTGCGCTGTAGCCAGCCGCGTCTCTCTAGCGCGCACACGTGCCATATGCACAAAAAAAAAACAAGCTCAGAATCGATTCTGAAATATTAGGAATCGATTCAGAATCGTTGAAGAGAGAATCGCGATGCATCGATTTTTTCTCCCACCCCTAATAACTTTTGATTTTTGGGGTGAAAAATTATTATTTGAACAACATTTCTTTCAAAAATGAGAAATTTGATTAAATTACCATCACTTAAAACCATTTTAAATACATTGCCTAATGCACATGGGCTAAAATGCTAATTAATCAGATATTTAAAACCATCACTGACATTCACTAAAGTTTTCTCCATGCTTTTGGCCCGTTGCACATTCTTGCTACGAGTTCCCAGCAAAAGAGGTATTGTGTTACTGTCTTTCAAGGAGGATTTTGTCAGTATGACTTCTGCGTTTGTGTGCTCAGCGTCTCTGGAGGACGATGGAATTAGGCCTTCCACATTTGGTCTTCCTAATTTACCCTTCACCCTGCAGTGTCCGTGGCCCTAGACAGCAATAACAACAGGAAACGTGAAAAGCGGTTCCGAGTGACATGAGAACGAACAAGGCCAAAGTACTGCACTGCATGGGCGGCACAACTCTGCTTTAAATTGAATTAGAGCAAACGTACTGGTTGATTTCAGAACACAGCACTTAAGAAGTCAAAGCAAAGCAGGTTGCTCATACTATCTGTTTCCAATATCTTTATGCTGCTCACTTTGGAGTGCTAGAGTAATAGCTTAGATTTCTCTCCGAGAAACATTTCATCTTAGTAGCTTATTTCCTGAGCAGTTTCTTTGCATTTTATTCCATTTGAGTGCCATTTTTTGTACCTTCAGGGTACAAGGAGATAGTACGATATGTCTCAAGTGAGCATATAGCCTGAGTTTAATAACCGTAGTTTCAATTCACTGGTGACCTTTAAAAGTGCCCTTATCACCTTCTCTTTCACAACTATTGAAAGAGAAGCGCTTTCAGCTGAAGCTTGACATTCCACGTACAAATTTATCACAGACAGCAAAGCTAGTGGTCAGTTTTATCACGACAAGGTCATGTGAACAGACAAAAACCTTATGCCCTTAGTAACATCAGCTGATACTCAGCCACTGACATTGAAAAGCAAGTTCCTAGAACCACCACAAAGAGTCACGACCAAGACCATAATCTCACCTCACGACAGCTGAAAAATATACAAGTGTGAGGGATTGAGTGTGTGCTTATGGATATGCACATTATTTATTCTCGTACCTTCATAAAATTAAGGTTAAATCACTGATGTCACATGGACTATTTTATCAATGTCCTTACTACCTTTCTGGGCATTGAATGTCTCACTTGCGCTGCTGTCTATGCAGGGTCAGAAAGCTCAGATTTCATCTGAAATATCTTAATTTGTGTTTCGAAGATGAACAAGGTCTTACAGATTTGAAATGACACAAGGGTGAGTATTCAATGACAGAATTTTTCTTTTTGTGTAAACTATGCCTTAATGTAAAACTGAAGCATTTTCACAAATGCATTACAGACATTTTAGTTTAAAGGATTAGTTCACTTTCAGAACAAAAATTCACAGATAACGTACTCAACCCCTTGTCATCCATGTCTTCTTTTCTTCAGTTGTAAAGAAATCATGTTTTTTGAGGAAAACATTTCAGGATTTCTCTTTATATAATGGATATGTATGGTGCCCACAAGTTTGAACTTCCAAAATGCAGTTTAAAGGAACACACTCCACTTTTTTTGGAAATAGGCTCATTCTCCAACTCCCCCTGAATCCTGTTAGACCAATAGCATCGCGTTCAAAAATAACCAATGAGTTTCGGTATTTGTCCTATTTAAAACTTGACTCTTCTGCAGTTATATCGTGTACTAAGACCGGCGGAAAATATAAAGCTGCGATTTTCTAAGCCGATAAGATTAGGAACTACACTCCATTCCGGCATAATAGTCAAGGAAGTTTGCTGCTGTAATATGGACACAGCAGGCGCAGTAATATCACACAGCGCCTGAAATTAGTTCCCATCTAGGTAACTTCCAACGAGGAACGCTCCCTGTGCATGCAGTTGGTCACGTTGTGCTGTGTGATATTACTGCGCCTGCTTCGGCCATGTTACAGCAGCAAACTTCCTTGACTATTACGCCGGGATGGGATTGTAGTTCCTAATCTTATCGGTCTAGAAAATCGCATCTTTACATTTTCCGCCGGTCTTAGTACACGATATAACTGCAGAAGAGTCAAGTTATAAAGGACAAATACCGAAACTCGTTGGTCATTTTTGAACGCGATGCTATTGGTCTAATAGGATTCAATGATCTATGCTAAGCTATGCTAAAAGTGATATTGCTAGAACAGGAGAAGGGCTGAATGGATTTCAAAACGGTAAAAATCAAATTACTACCTCGGGGGGAGTTGGAGAATTAGCCTATTTCCAAAAAAATTGGAGTGTTCCTTTAATGTAAAACTAAAGCATTTTCAAAAATGCACTACAGATATTTTTAGTTTAAAGGATTAGTTCACTTTCAGTACAAAAATTCACAGATAAAGTACTCAACCCCTTGTCATCCAAGATCTTCATGTCTTTCTTTCTTCAGTTGTAAAGAAATTATGATTTTTGAACAAAACATTTCAGGATTTCTCTCCATATTATAGATATGTATGGTGCCCCCAAATTTGAACTTCCAAAATGCAGTTTAAATGCAGCTTCAAAGGGCTTTAAACGATCCCAGCCAAGGAAGAAGGGTCTTATCTAGCAAAACGATTGGTTATTTTCGAAACAAATTGACAATTTATATACTTTTTAACCTCAAATGTTCATCTTCTCGTCTTTGCGATACGCATGCTTATTCATTATATGGAGAGAAATCCTGAAATGCTATTGGAGAGTTATGTGGAGAGAAATCCTGAAATGTTTTCCTCAAAAAACAATTTCTTTTTACGACTGAAGAAAGAAAGACATGAACATCTTGGATGATAAGGGGGTGAGTACATTATCTGTAATTTTTTGTTCTGGAAGTGAACTAATCCTTTAAGGCATAATTAAATAAGCCAAAATATTTAATAAACAAATACGCGGGGGGTCAGGGAGTGTAGTAGTTTGTGAAAAATACATAATCCAGTTCAGCATGTGGGATGGTTTATACCTCAATACCTCAAGTGGTAGAAAAGTGACAATTATATGAAATACAGGCATGACTTCATGCTAGCATGCGGCAAAGGCATAACGGAGCGATGGTACACGCAGTGCTGCTGTCATTATTTTTCTCTGTGGGAAATAACACTGCCTAGAGATAATGTCTCATATGCCACTGTAACTGCAAAGCATAAAAAACATCAATGGCTGGAAACTCTTCCATCATTGTGTCCCTCATTGCCCCATCATCAGACATGCGGCAAATACCGTGAAATGCAGTGCTTCAGTTTCTGGAGATAAACTGTCTTCAGAGACTGTGAATCTATTAAGATCGTCGGAAATGTGCACTCAGCAAGAGCACCTTCATTACAGACAACGTTGTCTCTTCCACCCCTTCAATCTCACGACCATCTGTTTTCATATGAGACCAGAGCGAGCACAAGAGGTATATTGCTTTTGGAAAAAAAATAAAGTGTGAATCAAAACCACCACACAATAGGAGGTAATATTACAAACTTAATGGGAAAGTTAGAAGGCAATTGAAAAGAAATGAAAACGTACTTAAAATATCTGAATGCCATGGCATTAGATACAAAATATCAAAAGTGGCTTCTGCAAACAAATTATAAATGACCTTTTCTCAGAATTTACTTCACTGCTATCTTACAATTGCCTTTAAAGTTCACACAAAAAAATTGCTTAAAATTTACTCAGCCTTAGGCCATTCAAAATGTAGATGACAGTTTTATCAGAGCAGCTTTAGAGAAATTTAGCTTTACAGCACTTGCTCACCAATGGTGCAGTGAACGGATACCGTCAGAATGAGTCCAAACAGATGATAAAAACATCACAATAACCCACACTAGTCTAGTTCATCAATTAATGTCTTTTAAAGAGAAGAATCTGCATGTTTGTTAAAAGAAGAAAAATCTATCATTAAAGCATTTTAAATTTAAACCATTGCTTCTGACCAAACTTTGTGTGAAAAGGAATAAAAGGTGTCGGAGTTTTACTGCCTCTAGTGTTCATTTCTTTTGGAAACTGCAGTGATATGTACTTATTGGTACGTTTTTCGTGTAAGTTCTTGTCATGAGACCTGGTAGTAATATTTTCTTCCTCTGTGAAATCATCACTTCTCATAAACATGTTTAAAAAGACTTTCACATTTCTGTTATTTCATGCATTGGCAAACCCAAGTGTTTTTCTGCGAAAATGCACACTCAAAAAAATAAATAAAATAAAACTCTTGAAGTTTATACACCAGACACACCTGTGAGTTTAGCAATGGTAATGTCCTTTACAGCTGAGCGGATCCTCTCTGTAGTCAGACCTTCACCCTAGAGACAGGTTTGCTGAAAGGTCACCGCAGGACAACGCTCCAGCCTTCACTGCCTCCTTCTACAACCACTGCATGAACCGCTGAATCAATAAGGTCCTTCCTTGCAAAGAATTTAGAGAAAGTTACCAAAAAAAAGTACAAAATGCAGACTGCAAAGTGGAGTTTTAATTTTGAGTAACAGTAAAGGCAATTCTACAACCCTCAGCACTGCAGTAGAATATAACTAGTGAGTTTGCATGAGCCTCTGCTTCCATTGAACTACATATAGACAGTTATAATAAACAGAGTACAAATAAGAGCATGAGACAGAGAAAGCAAGAAAATATAAAATATGAACAGACGGTGTATAGCCGTATAAACCTGGTGAAAGACATTTGGAGCTGCATTCCTGTTGGAATAGTTTTACTGTTAAAGTGATCAAGAGGTTTCTATGAGGGCCTCAAGACAATTCTGATTTTCCATCAGATTATTTCTCTTTTTTTTTTTTTTTTTTGAAAAATCAAAGTAATCCCTCTCCGTATTTTATTAATTTAAATATATTCCAATGAAGGAACTGAAGGAATGTGATCCCAGTAATACCCAGCTTTTTAATAACAAGGGCCAGGTGTGATATTTACATACATGAATTTACATACTTTCTCCCGTGTGATGAATAGCATCACATAAGAGAATATGAATATGCCAAATGTTCCTTTCTGTGCAATTATCAGCAACATATTCATTGCTGCCAAAATGTTGAATAATGCATCTGACAATTTCACCGCTTACAGTATTACAGCCACATAGTCTAACGTGCTCGGATTTCCAAAGAGACTTATATAATGCAACTAATGTCAGGCATGCAAAACACAGGTAAAGAAATGCTCCGCTTTTCTTTGCTTTGTCCATGAAAACACCTAATGCACAGTGTTTATGCAATGGACATGACTGAAATTGTAGGAGAACTCTACTGTTACTTTCAGCAAATACAAATTTTGTATGGTGGACAAAAGCGGCCAAAAACTACCTATAAAATTGGATCAGTAATGGTCCATGTATGAAAATGGCCACATATTAAGAGTCCCCACTTTGGTGGCATAATGCTACATTTACAAGTAATAGTCCATTGTGAAGGCCACATCAGTGCAAGCTCGGCACAAGAACATCAAGTATGATATTTTGGACAAATCCATAGACTTACATACAGGCTCTTTTGACTTGAGCCCATAAACAACCACCCAGCAACAAAACAAATTACTACTCTTTTCATGCCCCCAAAAATCTACCTGAATAAAGACAAACAAATGAAAACTTGCAACATAAATCTATCGAAGCCAGAAAACCCTGATGTTTGTTCATCTATCCAAATGAATCATCACTAGTTTCTTCCCTGCAAGGGCACCTGCAGGGTTTTCTACATCCAACAGGTCGATATTAATAACAAACATTGCGTTCTTCAGCTCATTTGTTTGTATTGATATTTCATGTCAACAATGCACTCTCACCGGGTTAAATCAAGCATGAAAAAAGCAAAAACGGCTTTACTCGTCATCAAGATAAGCACTCGCATTCATTTGGATTAAATTAAGATTTGACTGAGAGAAGCTTTTATGAGAATTCATGCAATGGATGGAGTTTTACTCTTTAGTTACAGCAGTTTTTACAACTCTCCATTCAAAAGCTTTGGCCAAGCTTTTGAAAAAGACAGATGCCCAAAAGAGATTGAAAACAGAGCGACAAAGAGAAAGCAAAGCATAGAACAGATACATAACAGTGAAGCAAAAGAAAAGACCTCCTGCTATCTTTTCAATGTCATAAAAAAAAAGTTTTTCTTTTTTTATAGAAATTAATACTTTCATTCAGCAATGGTCAAGGTGCATTAAATTATTTGAAAGTGACAGTAAAGCCATTTGTGACCCTGGACCACAAAACCAGTCATAAGGTTAAATTTTACAAAACTGAGATGTATACATCACATGAAAGCTCAGTAAATAAACTTTCTATTGATATATGGTTTGTTGGGATAGGATAATATTTGGCCGAGATACATCTATTTGAAAATCTGGAATCTGAGGGTGCAAAAAAATCAAAATATTGAGAAAATCACCTTTAAAGTTGTCCAAATTAAGTTCTTAATGCATATTACTAATTAAAAATTACATTGATATATTTATAGTAGGAATTTTACAAAAAATCTTCATGGAACAGATCTTTACTTAATTTCCTAATGATTTTTGGCATAAAAGAAAAATCAATAATTTTGACCCATGCAATGTATTTTTGGCTATTGCTACAAATATACCCCAGCGACTTAAGACTGGTTTTGTGGTCCAAGGTCACATTTGTGGTGTTACAAAATATTTCTATTTATAATAAAGGTGGTTCTTTTAAACTCGCTATTCACCAAAACACAAATAAAAAAGCATATTAAAAAGTCCAGACAAAATGTAGTAATAATAAATGCTTCTTAAGCAGTAAATCAGCATATTAGGATGATTCTGAAGGATCATGTGACACTGAAAACTGGAGTAAGGATGCTGAAATTTTTGCTTTGCCATCACATTATATTACAACAGAAACGTTTTAAATTGTAATACCTTTTAACTAACTCAGTCATCAAATGAATTCTTGGTAAGCATAAAAGATTGTTTCAAAAACATGAGACTCATACCAACCCCATTTTCAGATGTTGAGTAGACCTGTAATGAAGAAAATGAATCATCACAGATGAGATAACATGATTCAGCGTTAACAGTTATCCATACACCCACTTGTAAAGAATGCCAGGCCTGCATAGAATGATTCTATAAATCCAACCTCCAAAACATCACACATTCAAAAAATCTAAAAGAGTGGGGCGAATAGATACATGTCTTGACATCTCTCCTGTGGCTGAACAAGAGACCACAATAGCACTGTCAGTCTCCAAGTGTTTTTTGGCCCAGTTTTGTCAACGCTCAAAAAATGTCTCATGCGATGAGCTGTCACTTGTACTGAAATGAAGAAAAATTAGGGTGGAACAGGAACAAGGAACAAGAATGTTCAATACAAACATATCTTACATATGCCTGAATGTAAAATCATTATAATAACACCTCTCCCTGGTGGTCAAACACTGGTAACACAATTTGGAACAAATAGAAAAGAACTTAAGTTTGTTATATTTTGTAGATTCGATACAAAATTCTATATTTCTATATTCTGTAGAAACATATAAAAAAAAATTCCACGTTAAACATACAGTTGAGGTCAAAAGTTTACATACACGTTGCACAATCTGCAAAATGTTAATTATTTTACCAAAATAAGAGAGATCATACAAAATGCATGTTATGTATTATTTAGTACTGACCTGAATAAGACATTTCACATAAAAGATGTTTACATATAGTCTACAAGAGAAAATAGTTGAGTTTATAGAAATGACCCAGTTCAAAAGTTTACATACACTTGATTCTTAACACTGTCTTGAAACCTGAAAGATCCACAGCTGTGCTTTTGTGTTTAGTGATGGTTGTTCATGAGTCCCTTGTTTGTCCTGAACAGTTAAACTTCCAGCTATTCTTCAGAAAAATCCTTCAGGTCCCACAAATTCTGTTTTTTCAGCATTTTTGTGTATTTGAACCCTTTCCAACAATGACTGTATGATCTTGAGATCCATCTCTTCACACTGAGGACTACCGAGGGACTAGCATGCAACTATCAAAGAAGATTTAAATGCTCACTGAAGCTCCAGAAGGAAAAACTGCATTAAGAGCCAGGGATGCAAACTTTTAAACAGACGAAAACTTGTTTTCATATTTTGCCTAAATATCTTCTTTTTTCCTCATTTAGTTCTGCCCTTCAGAAGCTACAGGAGATACTTATGTTTCCCAGATAACAAAATAAGTTAAATTTACCCTGATCTTAAATTCAAAAAGTTTTCACCTTTCTAGCTCTTAATGCATTGTGTTTCCTTCCGAAGCATCAGTGAGCATTTGAACCTTCTGTAATAGTTGCATAGGAGTCCCTCAGTTGTTCTTAGTTGGAAAGGGTTCAAATACACAAAAATGCTGTAAAACAGAAAGAAAAGAAATTGTGGGATCTGAAGGATTTTTCTGAATAACAGCAGCCAGTTTAACTGTTCAGGACAAACAAGGGACTTATGAACAACTATCACTAAACAAACAAAAATCATACAGGTAACAACACAGTATTAAGAATCAAGTGTAAGTAAACTTTTGAACAGGGTCATTTTTATAAACAACTATTATTTTAACTTATAGACTATATGTAAACATCTTTTTTGAGAAATATTTTTATTCAGGTCTGTACTAAATGAAATATTACATGCATTCTGTAAGATCCCTCTTATTTTAGCAAAACAATGAATATTTTGGAGATTCTGCAAGGTGTATGAAGGCTGTATATACATAAACCTCCATAACTATATCACTCAAAGCTGAAGTGTTGAACATTGTCAAAAAAAACTAGTTTAACATGCAAAGACAATTACAAGTTCTAGAGATAGTTCATCCAAAAATCATAGTTCCAAACTCCTAAGACCTTTGTTCCACTTTGGACCACAAATTAAGATATACTTGATGAAATCCAAGAGCTTTCTGACCCTTGCATAGACAGCAATACAACTACCACATTCAAGGCCCAGAAAGGTAGTAAAAACCTCATTAAAATAGTCCATGTGACATCAGTCGTTTAACCATAATGTTAGAGAACTATGAGTACTTTTTATATGCAAAAAATAACTAATTTATTCAAGCGTCAGTCACTGACATTTACAATTACATTGCTCTCTATGCAGGGTCAAAAAGCTCTCAGACGTCATCAAAAATATCTAACCAACCTGTGTTGAGTAAGGCAGGATTACCTGTTTGCCCAAAAAATGGCAGGAGTGTTTTGGAAACCGTTCTGCTTGGGTGGTGCAGAAATGAGACACTTCACCTTTTGCAGAGATACAGAAATAAAGATATACAAAGAGAACACAACTTCAAGTGAGGTGTTTAAAGAACCTTTAATTTATTTACAAAGGGCAGAGTTTTGCAGAGTGGATTGAAAGACCCCCAGAAAGATTGTCATAAAACATTTGTCCATCAGTGAATTACAGAAAATTGCATTGCACGTTAGTCAAAAACAACTAGCATGCACATTATTCTCTGAGTCACCAAAATAGATTTGATTATAAAATATAGCTCTCAGTATAAACATCAGGCTTGTTTGTAATCACCAATCAGTCAATTCATCTGTGTAGAGATTCTCAAATACTTTACATCTCTTCAGGTGATGTTTCAATGAGCTAAAACAGCGCTCAGCTACTTTTCACATTTGCAAAAATAGATTTAAACGTCTATTGCTCCTCCTAACTGTAAATATGACGTTCAAAGCATCTACAAACGCAAGTCCACCTCTGGTGTGCATGTTTTGCTTGCAAACAACCAGATTAAAGAAAGAACTGTGAACTCATAAAGGGGATTATAAATGATTGCATACTAATTGAACGCAGTAAATTCACAAATTAAGAAAGTGAGGATAAGAGTGTTGGACTGTGACAACTAACAAACTCCTGACACAAACAAACATTCTCCTACTAAAAATTACATCAGTTATCAATCACAGTGCTGACAGGAAGCCTATCCTCGACTCCTCGCCAGAGCACCTGTGCATTCAGCTTTCCCTAAACTATCACAATTAAACATGGCATTTAATCCAAACATCCCACAGTGCAGTTTAACCACTAAACTAAGCTAGCTCCATCTCAGCTCAATTCTAGAACAATGAGTGAATTTTCACAGATGCAAAATAAAGTCTACTTTCTTCAACAGGTTCTTTGCATATCAGGGCATAATTTAATCTTAGATTAATTAAATTATCTAATAACAGGATTAAATATGCAAAGCAATACAGATAAAGTTGCTTAATAAAAACACAGAGGTGACTGCTTCTTAATCATGACAACAGCGAAAATACACAAACACACAAAAAAGGTCCTCTGGCGCCCTCTGTTGACCACAACCACAAAGCAACTAAACTAAAGCAGCATTCCGCGTAGCCAGTCACAGTTTAAACAGTGCTTACAGAAAACATCCTCTCATTGGGTAAACGCATACACACTATGGCACACACTTCTTTCAACGCTAGAGACTAGTAAACCAGGCTAACTGCAGTAAGTCAAACAAGTTGCGATAAATTCTTACCATAACTTTGGCTGTTCAAGTGATGTTATACATATCACTGTTTTCTTTGTAGCGAGCCAAATAAGAAATTATTTTGGGAATGAATAAAAGAAACATCCAAAACAAACCTCTTATGTGGCAGTAGATGGAAATCCCTGATTTGTTCCTGTTTGTGAGACTATTGCTTAAAAGGTTCACTTTGCATGGTCTCTCACAACACAGAAAAGCCTACAAATGACCCTATTATTAAACACATAATGAATGTGAGGGCAAGCCATGCCAATATATTAATTAACAAATTACAAGCAATAAAGATGATAGTTCTATATACTCTTTCTATATACTCTGCTTTTTAATTAATGAGAATCGAAACCAAATACAACTATATGACATTAAATGTTCTGCACTAAGCAGCCTCTGTTTGCTGACTTAAAGGGATAGTTCATATAAAAATGAAAAATAATTTAATGTACTCACACTCATTTTGTTCTCTTTCTTTTTAGGAGCACAAAGGAGATGTTATGCAAATTTCTGGATGAGCTAAATTTATAGGTGCATATTCAAACCACACATATGAGAAATACAGTTGAAGTCAAAAGTTTGCATACACCTTACAGACTCTGCAAAATGTTAATTATCTGACCACAATAAGAAGGATCATACAAAATGCATGTTATTTTTTATTTAGTACTGACCTGAGTAAGATATTTCACATAAGACATTTACATATAGTCCACAAGAGAAAATAATAGTTGAATTTATAAAAATGACCCTGTTCGTAAGTTTACATGCACTTCTTCTTCTGCAGTATTTGTTTTTTCAGCATTTGTGTATTTGAACCCTTTCCAACAATGACTGCATGATTTTGAGACCCATCTCATATGCAACAATTGCAGAAGGTTCAAACACTCACTGATGCTTCAGAAAGAAAACATTTCAGAGCCAGGGGGTAAAAAACTTTTCACATTTTTATGCTCCAAAGTTTTCACCCCTGGCTTTCAATGCATAATTTTTCATTCTGAAGCATCAGAGAGCATTTGAACCTATTGTAATAGTTGCATATGAGTCCCTCAGTAGTTCTCAGCATGAAAAGATGGATCTCAAAATCATAGTCATTGATGGAAAGGGTTAAAATAGACAAAAATGCCGAAAAACCAAAGGATCCGTGGGACCTGAACGACTTTTCTAAAGAACAGCGGGCAGTTTAATTGTTCAGGACAAACAAGGGACTCATGAACAGCTCAGTCAAGTAACAACACAGTATTAAGAAACAAGTGTGTGTAAACTTTTGAACAGGGTTATTTTTATAAATTCAACTACTATTTTTTTTGTGGACTATATGTAAACATCTTTTATGTGAAATACTAGTACTAAATAAAATTACATGCATTTTGTATGATCCCTCTTATTTTGGTAAAATAACATTTTGCAGATTATTGAAGGTGCATGTTAACTTTTGACTTCAACTGTATAGCACATACGTCATACGGGCTACAATAAATTAATGGAAATTATATGGAAAAGAGCAACATGAACATTCTGCCTAATGTCTCCTTTTGCAGTTTTCGAAAGAAATGACGTGAACGAGTAAATGATTACAGACGTTTGGGTAAACTATTCCTATAAGCTGTTATGAGAGTTGTATTTGGTGTTTCTGTATCAATCATCATTCGAACATCCATATGTCACCAGTGTAGCAGCATGCAGATCAGTGGTATGAGTTTTCACTAACACTCCATGGTGAAGGAACCCGCATAAAAATTCATGAAGCCATGACCCATATCATTTGTAATATATAAAAGGTTTATAAAAAGCTTAATATTTTGATTTAGAATGTAAAACATATCGTCCAAAGAACTCAAAGTGTAATTCTCCGATATAGGTAGTTTCGATGTTGTTGCAGGCGGTTAATAACATGTTGGAATTTCGACCATTACTAAAGCAGATGCGTAGAATTTACCTCAACATCCTTCAGTGCTACCATACTAAATTAACAAGAAATTAAACTCCTACACTGATGTAAAAAAAGAATGTCTTTAGCTCTGCAATTAATATGAATGAAATACCGTTGGTCAAAATCCATCAATGAATATCCACTATACAATATAAACACTAATTGGTATTTCCTCTTTTTTTTCTAATTAGCAAACGGCTGAGGCAGGATGGATCAATGCTTTAAAAAGACCTCATATTTGAATCATTGTGCATGAGGCCATAATGTAATATAGACCTACACATAAAGCTGTGTTCAGGGTTTTTCAACTTACACTCACTACATTTTGTTACTCTTAATAGGTCTATTGCTCCAAAAGCGTACCTAAAGACATATTTAAGTTTAAATTTAAGCCTACTGACTTGAGTAATGTGATTTTTAGACTATGAAATCATGAGTTAATTAAAATCAAGACTGTAATGTCTATGAAAACAAATGTCAATTTCAAGTAAGAGTATGTGAGAGAGCGAGGCTCTAATATTACAACAAAAAACAGGGATTCTAGCATTTTAGCAATGCACATTTCAGCATACAAATCTTCCTAGGAAACCCGTAATAGTGTCTAATCTTTATCCCCAGCACCAATCTCATGATAAACACACTGAAATATTATCATATAAACATGCAGACGCATATTATCAACTTGTCTTCATCAAACGTAGGCCTGGCTCTTAGCTTAAGTCACTTGATAACACAACAGCGGCTGAATGGTGAAAAGAATGGCCAGTGCAACCTGAGGATGTTTTACATCCACTGAGTTCTTCTACGCACCACCTCACAGAGGCTGCGAATTTTCATACCTGTTCTCCAGCAGTCCCTCGCTCTCCTGGTGAAACCAGCAGCAAAACAGCCACTCCTTTTCAAATGGCTGGAGAGAAGGAATGGATGAAATGCGGGATGGATGTATGGATGGATCAAGAGCAGATGGATCCAGGTGTAGAGGTCAGTGTGCAGACAGGTGTGGGCAAACCATAGAAGAGCGGGTCAGTCATGGGGAAGATGAGGAGGAAGAAGAGAACGACCCCCAGCACGTAGAAGGAGAGAATCGTGAGTCGATATGGGTGGTCCAGGGCCGTGCTGAGAGCTGGAAAACCCATGTAGTTGCAAAAGGAATGGCACAGCACAGGACCCACCAAATGACCTAGAGACACGCACATAGAAAGAGATAATTGCAGTTATTTCTTTGTATGCCGTTACAGTTTGTTTGCTACAAATCTAGTTTAATCAGAGCGATAATAAACATATAAAGCCTCCGAGAGTGTCAGGTCTGTCTGTAAGATTTCCAGGTTACATTTAATAAAAATAAAAAAATATATTACACAAAGAAAACAGAGACTATTTTAGTTGAATTGTGATATTATTTCCATGACAATTTAGTTTAATTCCTTCCCTAATTATCATTACTGTCTGCAACACAAACTAAAAACATAGCCTTAAAACCTTCAACCTTAAAGCTTTTCAAATGATTTAAAACAGCTTCAAACTTAATCTTTAAAACCTCAACCTCAACTACTTAAACTTTATTGCTAGGCTTTCTTAAGCAAACGTTATCCAATTAAATTATGAATCATCATCATGTCTGGACACATGATATTTTTAATAAAAGCAGCATGAAGGCAACACCACACATACTTCCCACCCAGGATAATCCCTTCTCAAGTTGATATCATTGTTAGTAACACAAACTATAAGTTTGCAATTCTCATTAATTTGCATTAAGAACATCCTCATGTCTGGACACCTTAATATTTTTAATAAAAGAAAGGCAATACCACAATTACTGTACTGTTAATTTTTTGTGCATTGCAGTCATAAGACTTGGGAAGAATTGGAAAGTCAATGTGCTTCATTCTCATGAAAGTAGTCAAAATACAAAAATATTTTAGTGGTTTCTTACTATTAACATTTTTAATGCAATTTTTATTTTATTTTATAATTTTTTGTCCTCTTGTGAAGTAGTGTATGCATTAGTAGTATTATAGAAAAATATCGGACGCACCTGTCCTGATGAATATAAAGGCTGTATAAGCTCCAAATACTGCAGTGTAGGAGAACTGGAACACTGAAAAGTACACAAACAAACACAGACATTAGTAATTATGTCTCACAGGCGGCACTCCTCGCACTAAAGATGACAGTAAACTAATGACTCTATTACCTGCAGAGAGGAAAATCCCTGAGACAGTGCCTTGTCTGAACCGCAGGAGCTCAATTACATGGTGAAAATGAGCTGCAGTCACACGCAAACAGAGAGAAAGAGAGAGAAAGTGAGAGAGAGAGATTATTCCACAATGATGGAAATAAAGTTACAACAATGGCCAAAAAAGCTATGCAAATTAAAATATAAACAGTCTTGTTTTTTTGAGCACGTTAGTGGTCAGTCATGCAAACATTATTACAGGTGTGACTCTTTTTGTCAAATATAAATCGAGTAGAGTGAACTGTATGGAATGCTTAGGCTACCAATTACCAGATATCTAGGTAGTGCCAAGTATCAACAATAATTTCCTTGGAGAGTATCCGAACACTTCTTCTTCAAATCTGTTTTTACTATTTGCTGTTATCGCACTAACCTTTATTACATTAGTTGGCATGAAATAAAAACCTTGTAAATGCATACCTGCATACCAGAGTATACGTTTATACTTTAAATCTTGGTGTTTTGGCATCTTATAATTGGCCGTATGTGAAAATTCTGGATGTGTTATTGGTCAGCGTGTCAAAGCTTCTACCAGTTGTCAACCTTGGTAAAAATGAAGTCCTTTCTTTCTTTTACTAATGTTAATAGAGTAATCCATGCTTATTATAGAATAGTCTACCTACTTAAATCAGAACTGCTCCCACACCATCCATTTTTAAATCTAGGTTAAAATAATTTTTATTTGATCTGGCTTATCCATGATTTATAATTGATTCGCTCTATGTTTTGCTATTTTATTTGTGACCCTGCCTTTGTCTCTGTTCTGTTAATGGTTATTTATTTTGTACAGCTCAGTGGTCAGTCATGCAAACACATACAGGTGTGATTCTTTTTGTCAAATAAGACTTGAGCAGATTGATTTCCTGCCAATTTCAGAGAGCTGTATGGCATGCTCCGGTTACTAAAGATATCTAGGTAGTGCCAAGTATGAACAACAATTTCCCAGGAGAGTGTCATAATACTTCCTTTTCAAATCTGTTTTTAGTATTTGCTATTATCGCAGTAACCCTTATTACATTAGTTGCCATTAAATTAAAATTCAATTGATCTTTAGAGATCTTATAGTGAATGATTCATCCATGTAAAACAGAGACTGTGGTTTTTACCCCTATTGATACCCAGAGTATACCAAACGTTAAATCTTGGTGTTTTGGCATCTTATGTTAGGCCGTATTTGAAAAAGCTGGGTGTGTTATTGATCAGCGCGTCAAAGCACGATAGAGAAGTCAACCAAGCTGTAAAGTCAAGCTTTTACCAGTTGTCAACCCAGGTAAAAATTAAGTCGTTTCTTTCTTTTACTGATTTTAATAGAGTAATCCACGCTTAGTATAGAATAGTCTACCTACTTAAAAATGGATAGTGTGGGAGCAGTTCTTATTTAAGTCTAGGTTAAAATCATTTTTATTTGATCTGTCTTATCCATGATTTATAATTGATTCACTCTATGTTTTGCTATTTTATTTGTGACCTTGTCTTTGTCTCAATTCTGTTAATGGTTATTTATTTTGTATCCTAATACTTTTTTCCAAATCTGTTTTTAGTATTTGCTATAGTATCGCAGTAACCTTTATTACATTATTTGGCATTAAATGAAAATTCAATCGATCTTGTAAATGTTAGAGATCTTATTGTGAATGATTCATCCATGTAAAACAGAGATTGTGGTTACCAAAAGTTAAATCTTGGTGTTCTGGCACCTTATGTTTGGCCGTATGTGAAAAAGCTGGGTGTGTTATTGGACATTGCAAAAAAGCTTGATAGACAAGTCAACCAAGTTGTAAAGTCAAGCTTCTACCAGTTGCGAACCCTCGCAAAAATGAAGTCCTTTCTTTCTTTAAAAAAAGGCTTGATTATTGTATTGTTATCTCTCTATTTGGAGATTAGTTAATCTTCTTTAAACCGCCTTTAGATGATTCAGATGTGGCTGCCAGAGTCCTAACAGGAGCTCAAAAGTGTGAGCAAATTACCCATGTCCTACTGTCTTTACATTGGCTACAGAATTCATTTTAAAGTGCTCTTATTGGTTTTACCTCTCTGATCTGTTGATAGACCACCAACCACCATACTGTAAGTCTTTAGACAAAAGTCTAAAGGTGATCAAGCATTTGCCATAGCCGCTCTGAGACTTTGGAATAGTCTGCATACTCAAATAAATGTTTTATTTTATCTGGCTTATTATCCATGATTTATAATTGATTCGCTCTGTTTTTTGTCATTTTATTGGTGAACTTGTCTTTGTCTCAATTCTGTTCATGTTTTTTAATTTTTGGTTATTTATGTTATTCATTAACCATGAAATGTTTAATCAAAATGGCATACCTCCCCTGGATGGTTAAGTTATGAAGTATATAAGTAAAAAAAATTGCAGACCAGAGGTCCCGGGCTCAAATTTTTGATTTAAATATTTTTTCTGAAGAAAGATAAACATGTACGATGATGAAAGCCAACATATTAAGTGTCACAGATGTATATTGTAATCCACTATTTTGCAGAGGAGGGTCAAAACATTGGAGACAAAAAAGTACTTTTTGCCATATTTGAAAAGCCACCACTGGCATATAATGCAAGATTTACTACATTTTACTAATAGACTTACCAATCTGTGTAATAACATAACATCCCATCTTTCTGAGAATATTTTCAATTCCTGCATTTTTGCTCTGAATCTTAGGTGAATATTGCCATTTGGACCCTCCTCTACAAAATTCTGGATTACTCAGTAATATACATCTGTGGTATTTACTATTTAGTTGTTATGTTTATCTTTCTTCAGAAAAAAAAATACTGACAAAATCAAAAATGTGAGCCAAAAAACTTTCTGCCAAAAGTAGCCTAAAGCAATGGGTCTTATACATTAACCATGTGTATGCAAAGATTTGTGAATTAAGTCTGCATATGAGCATCACACACAGCTTCACAGAGCGTTGTATGTTTGCTGAGACTGACAAAAGGCTGTAACTCAAAGGTTGTTTAAAAGCCCGTATATGATCCTAGTTTGGAAGGGATCACTCATTTAAATTACTCCAAATTTATTATCATTAGAACATGGTTAAAAATCTGCACAACATTGGCCAAAAAGCCAAGTTGTTTCAAAGGCAAAACAAATTATAACATTTGATGAAAAGAAACAAGACTTTGGAATAACATGCACGGATGAATAGTTAACGTGCATAAAGAATGTAAATAGTCAGTTCTGATTTACTGTTGACTTCAGGACTTAAAGTAAGAAAGGTATGAAGGTGTGAAAACAAATAATTAATGAATTTACCCCAACTTGTATCAAAGCAAATGGTACGTCACCACTCACCAACACCAAAGAAGAGTGGACACGTAAAAATTGCGGTGGACGGGCCAGCACAGGGTACTAGCATGGGAAGCATGCATGCCCGAAATACCAACTCCTCTGTTAATGGAGCCACAACCTGGTTCCTCAGCCAGCGCATGTCACTCAGACACAGCGACCAGAAGCAAGGGTCTGCAACAACATAACAGACCAATCACATTTACATTAACACTGACACTGAAGCCAATCTCATTCTTTTACAGCAACTTAATCGCTTATTGCAATTCACCAAAACAGAATTGGTTTGGCTGACACTTATTGTTGTCTATAGTAGTTTAGCATCATGACACCTCACTAACAGGTTATTTAAATCCCAGAATAGCTTTATAATTAGAGACATTCACTGGAGAAATCGTCTGAAGGGGAAAAGGCTGCTTACCGACTACAACTTTCATCCCATCAATGAAACCCCAGGGGCAATCCATGGCTAGCTGGATCAGAGGACCCAGAAATAGCACCTGACAGAAAACAGAGTCATAAAATAATTAAATACAACACACAAACACATCAGATCAGGTGTCCAACGGAAAGACTCTTCTACAATCTGAAAGTCTCTCAGAATCTTCAATTTTGATAATATGTTGCTGTAGGCTGAAGTTAATCACTTGTTTTCTATTATCTAAAAAAAAAACACCCAAGTACAGATTTTGTCATTTAATTACCATGGTCAATAGCAGCGGAAGAATGATAGCAGGAATAAGACCCTCAAATCGGATCCCCATAAGGGCCAGTAATGAGGGACCAGGCTATAGGAGAAATCAAAGCAAATCTGAGTAAGTCTGGATTTTTCTGGTAAACACAATGGCAAAGACAAACTACAAAATGTTTCACAGCAAAATTGTATGATGCAGTGAGATCTAAGACCACATATCAAATGTGTTAAATATGTATTGTACACACATACAGCAAACAACAGTAAAGATTAAACATTTGTGTGGCAGTAAACTAACCTGGATGCCTGTGAAATCTTTCCATGCCCACACAAACACTGGAGACAGAGCGGATACAATCAGTACACTGGTGAAGCGCCGCTTTATCACTGCAGGATGATCCCTGATAGTACAAACAACCACACAAACAAACAATCAGTGCATTATAAATAGTGCAGTTCCTGGAGGGCACAGCCCTGCATAGTTTAGTTCCAACCCAGCTCCAACACACAAACCATGTATTTTTCAATTAAGCCTGAAGGACTTGATAAGCTGGACCAGGTGTGTTTAAGAGGGCTGTGTTTGACACTCCTGACATTATAATGCATTATATTATGTATGCATCCTACCACCAGTTTATTTTACAAAAGACAAGACAAACATAAGTAATCAAATAGGTTTGACACTAGGGCTGCTTCAACAAAATATGAATAATATATATAAAAATATAATTAAATAAGTGATTGCTTTTACTTTAACATTATTTTAATTTAACATTTTTAAGATTTAAATAATTATTAGCTTTTATCACTGTACTAATGTTATATTTCTTGCACTTCATGTTGTTCATTTAAAAAAGTGGGAAAGCTGTTGTTCTGAAAAACAGCACCAAACGTTCCATTCGATTAATATTTTTAACATTCAATTTGAAAAGCATTTTAAAACATTTGATTCGAATAGTATTTTTACTGAACGTTCGATCCAAGCTACATTTAAATATTAGATTAGAACTACATTAGAAAGACATTTAGAACAATATATTCGGTTCCCTAATCGTTTGAAACAATGTTTTCGAACATTACATTCAAACAGTATACTGTAAGCGACGTTATAATGCTCCAAAATGCTGTCTAGCTAGGGAGCTCACTAGGTTGTCACACAGCCAAAGACTACGTACAATACCTTGGTAAATCGCTTTTCCAAACGTATAAACTTCCAACATAGGAGCACGCCAGCAGTAGACAGGAGAGAATTGACACCCAGCAAAGTCCATCAGGAACAGACGCCACATTAGCATGGAGTTGACCTGAATGAAAACTTGACTTCAAATCATCGTCGTCGTTCATGGCGAGACAGACAGGAGCTAAAAACCACTAGACGCGCTAAAAAACTGCAGGTGTGGCTGACACATTAAACACCACACGTGTGATTTTGTTTTCGTCCTAGATAAGTGTGTATGTCCACAATGGAGGTACTACTCTGATGAAGCTGAGAGGAGACTGTTTTGGCGCCACAGAATGACGCCATCAACGAGAGACGGTCCTACCGGCCCATATTTCCATTCACAACTCATGACAGCTGATGATGATGCACACTGTATGTTGAATGGAGAGAAGAAAAATGACGATCAATTTCTAAAACACTTAACGGCCCATTGAGACGCTGTACAACCATTACAATATGGCTGCAGCTTATGGCTGCAATAAGTTCTCCCCACTGTGCAATAAATTACATTTATATTTATCTAACCCTTTTCTTATTTACATTTGCTTGCAAAATTATAGATAGATGATTGATAGATAGATAGATAGATGGATAGATAGATAGATAGATAGATAGATAGATAGATAGATAGATAGATAGATAGATAGATAGATAGATAGATAGATAGATAGATTTTGATTCTCATGTGAATACATATTAGATAGCCTACATATTAATTTTAATCTATCTACACTACCAGTCAAATAAGGATTTTAAATGTTTTTTTAAAGTCTCTTCTGCTCACAAAGCCTGCATTTATTTGATCCAAAGCACAGCAAAAACAGTAAAAAAATGAAATAGTTTTACAATTTAAAATAACTGTTTTCTATTTGAATATATTTTAAAATGTAATTTATTCATGTACTTTCAAAGCTGAATTTTAGCATCTTTACTCCAGTCAAGATCATTCTTGAAATCATTCTAATATTCTGATTTACTGCTCAAAAACATTTATAATTATTATGTTGAAAACAGCTGAGTATTTTTTTCAAGTTTTTTGATGAATAGAAATAAATACAGAATCTGAAATAAAAATATTTTGTAACATTATAAATGCTTTTATCAATTTAAAGTATCCTTGCTAAATAAAAGTATTCATTTCTATCATTTCTTTAACAACAACAAAAAAAAAAAAACATTACTGAATCAAAGCTTTTGAATTGAGTATATATAATGTTACAAAAGCTTTTTATTTCAGATAAATGCTAATCTTTGGATCTTTCTATTCAACAAAGAATCCTGAAACAACACTTACCTGTTTTAAATATTTATAATAATAACACAAATGTTTCTTGAGCAGCAAATCAGCATTTTAGAATAATTCCTGAAGGATCATGTGACACTGAAGACTGGAGTAATGATGCTGAAAATTTAGCTTTGATCACAGAAATAAATTACATTTTAAAATATATTCAAAAAGAAAGTAGTTATTTTAAATAGTAATTCACAATATTACTGTTTTTGCTGTATTTTGGATCAAATAAATGCAGGCTTGGTGAGCAGAAGAGACTTCTTTAAAAAACATTAAACTCTACTGTTCAAAAAACGTTTGACTGGTAGTTTATCTATATCCGTCGGATATCTATTCAAGGGACTATTACGGGCTTTTCACCCTCATTACTCTTTGAAACAATTAGTAATAGAGGAATATCATCCCATTGTTAACTTTTTTTATATTATTATTTGTATTCATTCAATTAGAGGATAGAATTCACAATTATTTGATAATGTTAAACTAACCCAAACTAAGAAAAACAGACTTTTGATTCATATTTTTTTTCCACAGCTCTATATTTTTTGATTTCCACAAAGACAGAACTCTAGATTAACAAGTTGCATGTATTAGCTCTTTTTTTTTGGTTGTGAAACTATTATAAAACTATTATTAACTATTATTTCATCATTGCGCAGATGGTCGTCTTATTTAAAAGGTGTCATTGAAAGTGACAGCGCAATCGCTGCATATATTACAGGTGTAAAGGACGGATACAATTCCACAGGTGTATTCCTAAGTGCGGAGAATGCGGAGGATTCCGCGGGCTGTCAGATGCCTCGCTCGAACGTCACTGTGCGCGTATATAACAGCACTGATGTGGTGCCAACCCCACGAACACCACCCTGAGGCGAAACTACGGAGCCTACGCTTAGCTCATGAATATTATCTAAGCGAAAAAATCCTCTAATAGCGAAGCCTAGCTTCTGAATATTGACAACCCACTCCTGACGTTGCGCTTTTACGTTCCAATGGCAAAGGCTTGGCTCATGAATATTAAAAACTCCGCTACCATATTAGGATTCGTAAATTCACATCCGGGGGCGGGGCTTACGCGTGTCGTGGCACCCTGACCAACCGCAGAGGCGCATGATGTGGGCGAGGGCAAAACCCGTCCTCGGATTTCTTTAACGGCAGAGAACTGAGAGGGAGAGATGGGCGTGACAACGGAGTGTCTGGACTAGGCTGAAAACACTCTTCTCCTGGATTAAGATCCGCGCTGTCTTCCGTGAAACTGATGACAACGGAGTGTGGCAATGCAAACCACACGACGTGATGCGTGTGCCATCCTGTTTAAGACCGCTAGTGATGAATTAACAGCACGACGCCCTCTTTTAAGGCCACACGGGGATTGACAAGCCAAGGATATTCAAGGCAGGGGTCTGTAACATCATCAGGTGCGTATTTGGATAGTTTTTTGCTTGGCGTGCTTGTTCACCTAAATATGTTGTTCTTTTAATTATCACTTAAACAGTCTTCTGTTATAGATGCGTGTCTTAATTTGTAGTTGGTTATTTATTTTACATGCAAATCATTTATTATTTAGATTTTTTCAGGAGTAAAGGTGTTTTTAAAATTTATAATAGGTGTAATAAATTAAATTATTAATTAATTAATTTTCTCTTAAATCCCTTGTGTATCTCCCAGGCCTCAGGCAGCCGTGAAATTGCTTAGTATAAATAAGAGCATTTTAATGATATCGTTCTAGTGGGATACAATTGCAGTGATGATTCTGGTGAATACCAAATAGGTCAGGTTTTGATATGATAACGTTATGTAATACGTCCATATGTAATATGCATTTTGAACAGTCTGAACAGACGGATTAAAAGGAATGGGAATACTTACATCAATGACACTTGATCATATAAATCAGCTGTTAAAAAACTGTTGCCTCACTTTTTATATTTCATCTATAGTAAGCGTCTCGCATGCGTGCGTGTATTTCCTGGGGGGAATCAGTATTGAATGATTACGTCGTAAAATTCGAATTAGACATCGAATTATAATTCGGATTTTAGAATTCGAATCTTTTGATGCTGTTCTGCTGTTACTGAGACGCAATCCGCTGCAATCTGTCGTCTGAGAGAGCACGGGCTGGTCCACGGGTCATGCTGTCTCGAGTAAATGAGCAGAATACGAGCAATGCCATTACATAATCTTGCTTATAATATTAGTTTCTGAGGTGTACAATAATCTCGAACGTTTGTAGAGCAGACCATGGGAAAATGACTTTCACAGGGCCTGTTGTAAACCTAAATTGCACAATGTGGTGAAGCCACATCACAAAATGTTGAGTGAATATTAAAACTAAAGAATGTTATTATGACCCTGGACCACAAGGACAGTCATAAGGGTCAATTTTCTTATTTATTATCTAAATGCATTGATGTATGGTTTGTTAGGATAGGAGAATATTTGGCAAATCTGGAATCTGAGGGTGCAAAAAAAATCTAAATATTGAGAAAATGGCCTTTAAAGTTGTTCAAATTAAGTTCTTATTAGTGCATATTACTAATCAAAAGTTAAGTTTTGATATAATTACGGTTGAAAATTTTCCAAATATCTTCATGGAACATGCTCTTTATTTAATATCCTAATGATTTTTGGCATAAAAAATAATAATAATTTTGACCCATACAATGTATTTTTGGTTATTGCTACAAATATACCCATGCTCCCTAAGACTGGTTTTGTGGTCACAATTTAGCATATTGTTTGGATGTTTTGTTAGTGTAAATTTTTCATAATTGCTGAGCCAGTTTTGTTAGTTTGTTTACAACTTGTTTGAAAAAGTAACAAAATTGAAAAGCATCCAATAAGCACAGCCTATATGATTTTTTTTTTAAATATGTTTGTCTCATAAACATATAGGTAAGCTATAGTATTTGTTTGTGTTGAGGTGGGAATGACATGCTTTTCTCGTGAATAATCAATCTGAAGATCATCTTTCCCATTTACTTGTCTGACATTAATTAATATGTGCATTAAGAAGCATTCGTTTAGATGTCTCTTACATTTTGACTGCATGTGATGATGTATATGGATATTAGCCTTAAAACAGAAGTTTTAATCATTATGATTTCCAGTAAACATTTTACACACTGTCCTTAAAATTGAATGGAGATGGATAACGACCCAAAAGTTTTCAGTAAAATCTAGACATAATATATTTTGCTTGTCAAGGAAATCTGGATTCAAGGAAAACAAGACAGTGACTAAGAAAATGATTGTTTTGCATTGTGGATGAAGTCTGAGAGGAGAAATTGCTCAATTCTCATTATATTGAGAGGGATGATCGCTCTTGTTTGGCAAAACATAACATAATTAAACCAAAAAAAGTTCTTCCCAATGTCTTAACTAAGGGCAAGAAAAATATTTAAGTAAAAAAAACACTGATGCTTAGAAGCAGATTTTTAATTAGAGAATGAGACGCTATTGAGGTTGGGTAGGTACAGCGTAATTTCTCTTGATCTAAATTTGATTGTGTTGTGAGATAATTATTACATGTCAGTTTAGTGTGCACTGGTAATGTTTTTGGAATAATATTTTGAGTAGTGCCATTATGCTTGAAGTTTACACGTTTGAAAAATATTCCTGTTCATTCATCTTATTTTCATTTCATTGCCATAGCTTTCTTTATGGGCTGCACAGTATTTCCTCTTAGCAGGGTTTATTCTTGATCGGCATGCTGAAAAAACGAATTATAAACAAAGCATCTTTGCAATGTCACATAGGTGACCCATATACCAGTTTGCTGACGTGCATTTGTAACTGCTGATGTGCCGTTTAAACAGGAAGAGTGTAAATGATAGAGCTTCTGTGGAGGTCCCTGCCTCTGAAGGTCACTATCAAGTTTCACAATCACGGGGAGACGATGTCAACGTGTTCTCGCACTTTCTCTCATTCCCTCTCTTTTGTGGCTGCAGCTCTTTCCACTGCTTACCCAGACAGGAGCAGTGGGGTCAGACAACACTGTAGGACACTCACTCCATCATGGGTCGCGCACACACACTCACACACACCTGCTGCAGACCATGGCTTCACAGCACACTGCCACAGACAACAGCTATGATGGGCATTCAACAAGCTGCAGCTGACTACAGACATACACTGACAGAGATAATGACATTATACGGTACAGTGAGCAACACTGTTATAGATGGTGTTTTCGCATTAATTATGCAATATGCACCATTGTTGCACTGCAGACCGCAGTCTATAGCAGACCTCAGCTAACAGATAGATGGTGTTATACTGTTAAAAGAAAGTGTAATAGACTTGATGCTAATCTAGAACATAGTGTACTGCATATAAAAGAGATTTGCATCATGTTTTGGTGCACAAATATTATGTTCATTTAGTCTAATGATTTACAAGGCAAAAATCAACAAATTTGTGAAGTACTAAAACACAAAACACATATTTTTTTAAGAAACAGAAAGGATGCATTAAACTGATCAAAAGTGACAGTTACAATGTATACAGTTACAAGAGATTTCTATTTTAATTTAATGTCTTGAGCAGCATATCAGCATATTAGAATGATTTCTGAAAGATTGTGACACTAAAAACTGGAGTAATGATGCTAAAAATTTCAGCTTTGCCGTCACAGGAGTAAACTACATTTGAAAATATATTCAAATAGAAAATAGTTATGTTAAAATATATAAGTATATACTTTACAAAGTTACTGTTTTTATTGTATATTTGACAAAACAAATGCAGCTTTGGTGGGCATTAAAGACTGTATAGCAGAATTACAGATAGGAAACAATGACAGAGTCACTCTGGAGACATTTTAAACAATATCTAATAGTTATCTCAAACTATAATACATAAGTAAGGGTTAACATAGTAAGTCAGTTATTATTGCAAAATAAAAACCTTGATATGATCAGAATCTGTAAGAAGTTTTTGAAATACTTAAGCAGCAAATCAGCATATTAGAATGATTTCTGAAAGATCATGTGTGACTAAAGACTGGAGTAATGATGCTGAAAATCAAGCTTTGCCATCACAGGAGTAAAAATACATTTTAAAATACATTCAGATAGAAAACAGTTGTGTTAGAATCTATAATTACACTTTACAATGTTGCCGTTTTCATTGTATATTTAATAAAATAAATACAGCTTTGGTGGGCATTAAAGACTATAAAGCAGAGTTACAGATAGAAAACAATGACTGACAGTCACTGCAGACATTTTAAGCGATATCGAATTGTTGCAAACTATAATACATAAGTAAGGATTAACACACAGTGAGTCTGTTATTATTGCAAAATAGGAGTTTTTGCAGTACTTTAGCAGCAAATCAGCATATTAGATTGATTTCTGAAAAATCACAGGAAACTAAAGACTGGAGTAATGATACTGAAAATTAAGCTTTGCCATCACAGGGTTAAAATATATTTTAAAATATATATATTTAAATAGAAAAAAGTTGTGTTAGAATCTATAATTATACTTTACAATGTTGCAGTTTTCACTGTATATTTGATAAAATAAATGCAGCCTTGGTGGGCATTAAAGACTAAAGTTGTCTTTTAAAGCAGAGTTGCAGATAGAAAACAATGACGGACAGTCACTCTGCAGACATTTTAAACCGTATCTAATAGTTATCCCAAGCTATAATACATCAGTAAGTGTTAACATACAGTGAGTCGTCATTATTGCAAAATAAAAACCTTGATATGATCAGAAACTGTAAGGAGTTTTTGCAATACTTTAGCAGCAAATCAGCATATTAGAATGATTTCCGGAAGATCATGTGACACTATAAACTGGTGTAATGATGCTGAAAATTCAGCTTTGCCATCACAGTAAAAAAAAAAAAAAAAAAATTATATATTCAGTTATGTTAAAATCTATAATTATACGTTACAAGGTAACTAGTTTACAGATAGAAAACGAAGACTGACAGTCACTCTGACATTTTAAACAATATCTAATAGTTATTGCAAACTATAATACATAAGTAAGTGTTAACAGACAGTGATTGCAAAATAAACCCTTGATGTTATCAGAATGTACAATCTGTAAGCAGTTTTTGCAATAATAACTATACGCTGAGAAAATGTTAACCTGAAAATGTATTAACATCACCAAATCAGCCTAAACAAATAAAGTTACACCAACAAAACTAAAGGTAAGATCAGGTAAAAACAGATCCTTAAAGTGAAAAATGCACCATTTTTTACTACTTGTCAAGTGTACATAAAATATTAATTTATCTCAAAACAATTTTATTATGTGAGAAGAGAGTCTGCTAAGAAATATCATACTAGCTGAGTAGGAAATTGCTTGTAATACAATACATTTAACCCCAGATTGCTCCCATTGACCAATGAGAAGCAAGTGATCCAGAGAGCCATGCGATCATAAACAATAACAGACCATTGTAGACACTATAAATACATAATGGTATATCATTGCATTTATGAGATGCCATCACTTTGAGCTGACTCCAGCATACAATACTACTATTCTGCTACCTATACAAATTCACTCTGCTAGGATGCCAGATGTGTGAAAGCACAACACCAATACTATTGTTTGCAGACAGAACAACAATGCAGACAGAAATTTTGCAGCCGTATGAGCATTCAAGATTTGTACTGACAAAACTGCAAAACAGCTAATGATCTGCTGAAAAGCAGATATAGATTTTGAAGAATTAAGTTTGGCAAGGCTGGACTCGAGTAAAGCCTCATAAGTTATTCGTGAGATCATTTCCTCGTGCGTGTATATTTAGAACCCACTTCATCTGGCTCCTGATAGAGATGGATGAGGCAGACTCGCTCTCTGTCTACCCCGCTCACACTCACACGCTCGGTCTCACGCGCCGCACTCGCTCACCCCGCTGCAGAGGCAGCAGAGAGGATTGTGGGAATGAGGAGAGAAGGTGACGGGAGATGATACAGTAACCAGGGAGGACATAAAATCAGACCGGAGGGAGAATGTGGTGATCTGAGAAGTGGAGATGAAGGGAATAAAAAAAGAAGATATTAGAGGTACCTGCACTGTGGGACTCAAGTCTTTTAATAAAGGCACCAGAAGCCAATGAATTATTGATAAGCTGGCCAATAATGTGTGGAGAACAGTTCGAGCTCAGAGACGCTGCTTGTCAATTTATTATACAATAAGCCACTATGCACTAAGGTTGTTGTGTCTAGAAAGATCTCATTCCATAATGGAGCATCTCGTCCTTACCACCACTCCACATTGTTGCATTCCTGTTGATCTCCCTTCCCATATCTCTCTCATTCCCTCGTTCCTCCCCCAGGTTGTGGGCTGAATAGAAAGTGTGTGGCATAGAACAGGCAATCCATCACTCTGCCAAACCTCAGCACACACAAACACACACACACGCAATCTCTTCGTAACTGTGGTTGTTCATCCCTAGTAATCTTGTGTTATCTACAATCTGCTGTTTTGTAAGCACTCCATGTATATTACACCTCTACATACCCTTCTCCATCCCGCTGGCCCTCCCTGCTCCTCTCCTCTCCCCTCCATCACCTGCACCACCATGCTATTTCTATTTTTGTCCTCTCTCAGTTTCCCTCCCTCTCCTTACTCACCCTCTCAGCCTCCAGTCCACCTCTCACCATTGCACACCCACAGTCATGCAGTGCCTTAATAGCGCAGCGATTGGCTCATCTGCGCTGTCCGTCATCTCTAAACCAGTCAGCGTCCTGTGGGTTTGCACTCGGTTCAGATTCATTTGCTGCATAAAGGAGCCTGGAAGAAGCAAATGGACATATAACCAGTTGCTGTTAATGTTTTTACTCTAGAAGCATTACACGTTTTTTTTTTCATGTTGTGTTAATTTGGTTGAACATTATACAGTTCTGCTTAAAATTGCAGAATCTAAAAAAGACACTTACAGCGTGTTTAGTGCGCTGCAGACTAGAGGACGCATCACACAAATATTTTCCACAAGCCAAAACAATACTGAAATAAAGCTGAAATAAAATAAAATGTAAATATACAAAAATAAATATTAGATGTGAAGGTTAACGCAAATTAGAAATGGTTCCTTGGCAACTAACTGAAATAAAGTAATTTTAAGTACTAGAATAAAAGTAGATAGATAGATAGATAGATAGATAGATAGATAGATAGATAGATAGATAGATAGACAGACAGACAGACAGACAGACAGACACACACACACACAGATAGACAGACAGACAAACAGACAGACAGATGATAGATAGATAGACAGGCTGATGATAGATAGATAGATAGACAGACAGACAGACAGACAGACAGACAGACAGATGATAGATATACAGGCTGATGATAGATAGATAGATAGATAGATAGACAGACAGACAGACAGACAGACAGACAGACAGACAGACAGACAGACAGACAGATGATAGATAGATAGACAGGCTGATGATAGATAGATAGATAGATAGATAGATAGATAGATAGATAGATAGATAGATAGATAGATAGATAGATAGATAGATAGACAGACAGACAGACAGATTAGATAGATAGATAGATAGATAGATAGATAGATAGATAGATAGATAGATAGATAGATAGATAGATAGATAGACAGTCAGACAGACAGACAGACAGACAGATTAGATAGATAGATAGATAGATAGATAGATAGATAGATAGATAGATAGATAGATAGATAGATAGATAGATAGATAGATAGATAGACAGACAGACAGACAGACAGATAGATAGATAGATAGATAGATAGACAGGCAGATGATAGACAGACAGACAGACAGGCTGATGATAGACAGACAGACAGATAGATAGACAGACAGACAGACAGATGATAGAAAGATAGACAGGCAGATGATAGACAGACAGACAGACAGACAGACAGACAGACAGACAGACAGACAGACAGACAGATAGATAGATAGATAGATAGATAGATAGATAGATAGATAGATAGATAGATAGATAGATAGATAGATAGATAGATAGATAGATAGATAGATAGATAGATAGATAGATAGACAGGCAGGCAGGCAGGCAGGCAGGCAGACAGACAGACAGGCAGACAGACAGGCTGATGATAGACAGACAGACAGATAGATAGACAGACAGATAGACAGACAGATGATAGAAAGATAGACAGGCAGATGATAGACAGACAGACAGACAGACAGACAGACAGACAGACAGACAGACAGACAGACAGACAGACAGATAGATAGATAGATAGATAGATAGATAGATAGATAGATAGATAGATAGACAGACAGACAGACAGACAGACAGACAGACAGACAGACAGACAGACAGAAAGATGGATTTTCGCCTAAACAACACACATTAAGTACTCAGAGTAATGACAACACCAATTTGTCTGACAGTCAGTATCGAACCTTTGAAATGCCACTGCTGTGACTGTGTTCCATTAAGTCTGTATGAAAAACAACAATGAAGTCCTTTGCGTTGGAGCACTTGACTGTGTGTTTGCAGGGAGGTTGTTATTCTCCTGGGATTGGTTAAATCTCCTGTTCCCGACAGGTTGTCAATTGATGGTTGGCTGCTTGTTGACTTCAAAACACTGCAGAGACAGCCACACTATCTCAGGCTGTTCTCACAGGATCAGCTGTTACATAAATACATAACAGCTGATCCGTGATACGTCTGTTATTGTTTTTACAGGTGGAGTAACTGACGGGGGGAGGGATGGGATGCAGATAAGAATCGTACTGTTTTTCCATTTCCTCTCCCTGTAGCGCTTATTAGATCAAGTTGTCATTTCGCCGTGAGAAAACAAGCAAATGTGCTGATAAACAGTATCAATCTCACATACTTCCCTTCATTCTCTCTCTCTCTCTCTTAGCTGTGAGTCGTTCTTGTGGATATGGTTTTGGAAGGGAGCTCCGAAGCTCTTTGCCCTCCTCCGTCCCTGGAGCTGCGCCCATCATGCAACAAGAACCAGCCGTCTCCTCCTCTGGGCTCAGGATCTCAGTCCCATGATGCTCTCTGCCCTGAGGACAAGGAGCCCATCAAGTACGGGGAGCTGATTGTACTTGGGTAAGAAAACGTCCACAACAACCCTGAGGGAATAATATTAATATTTAAAGGATGAAGGTTAAGCTCTATACACTTCTATAGTTCAGAGTAGCTCTTTCTTTCATAATAGCACAACAGAACTTAAAAAATAGTTAATAAAAAATATTTACTATATATATATATATATATATTTTTTATTTTTTTTTTTTGGGGGGGGGGGGTTACTTTAAAGAAGTCTGTTATGCTCACCAAGGCTACATTTATTTGATTAAATATGCAGTAAGTATAGTAAGAGTTATGCTGTAAAATAAAATAAATTTTTTTAAAAATCAGTTTTTCTATATATTTTAAAATTTAATTTATTTCTGTAATACAAAGCTGAATTTTCAGCATCATTACTCCAGTCGTCAGTGTCACATGATCCTTCAGAAATCATTCTAATATGGTAATTTGCAGCTCAAGAAATATTTCTTATTATCATCAATGCGGAAAACAATTGTGCTGCTGTTTTTCTTTTTAAATTCAAAGTATCTTCAAAAGCTTTACAAATATTTGAAGCGAATGTTGTGGTATAAAGCAAGCCAGAAAGTAAAGAGGAAAATCCAATAAATTATAAAATGCACACTGTCAGTACAGCCACAAAATATGAATTATTAATAATTAAAGTTGTAGCCACTAATCATGTAAAGCTGATATTCTTTTAAAAAATTATATGCATGTAAGGATGAGTGAAAATGAAAAGTTGATGTTATTCATCCATCTAAAACACAAAAATTATGGTTTAGACAACTCAAATAATATACTTTTTTTCATTTAACTGTTTTATCTAAAATGCAAGCTTCCAAACTTGTACTGTCTTGCCTTAAACTTCCACAGTCTGTTACAATGGTAATCAAAATGATTAATGATTAAATAATTAATGATTATTATGCCACAAATTTTGTTATTGGAGCTTATTAAGTCCAGAATATTCATTGTTGCAAAGAAACAAAATCACAAAACGATTCCAATAAATATGCAAATGTTGCTGATTATTAAGTATTTAATATCTTGCATCTGACCATATTTAGTTATGAATAAACGAAACCTTTGACAACAGCAGCATTGAGTTTATCATCATTCAGGTTCACACACATTAGAACTGTACGATACCGTCCGATTTGTGAAAACCCATTTATCTAAATTACAGCTCCTCCACTCAGCCAGCGTTTTGCTGAATGCAGGAGTTCAGTGGGAGTTCAAGGGTAAAATTACCCCTCAAATAAATATGACTTTAATTACCATCTTTTCTCGCAGATGAATGAACGCCACGTCATCCGGGCCAATTGTCTCCCCCAGTGTACCTGCGGCTGGTTTTCCTGACTTATCTTTAGATTTCAGCTGCGGATGCAAAACACTTCATTTGACTGCCAACAAAGATGTCATTCAAATCACACAGTCATAGAGCAGAGCAGAGCGATGAATGTTTCCAGTGCCAAGAGGGGAAGTGGGTTTAACCCTTGAGCTACAAGAAGCACATAATGGTGTTTGTATCTTTCACAAAAGTGTTACATGTCATTTCTTTTCCATTTCGCACTACTATTAAAGGGTTAGTTCACCCAAAAACGAATATAAGCCCATTATATACTCACCCTCAAGGCATCCTAGGTGTATATGACTTCTTTCTTTCGTTCTGTCTCCTTCAAGCTTTATAATGCAGTGGGTGGGTGTTTCTCTTCATCAGTCTAAAACAAGTCCAATAAAGCGCATCCATCCATTATAAAAAGTGCCTCCTCCTGGGGGTGAATAAAGACCTCCTGTAGTGAATCAATGCGTTTTTGTAAGAAAAAAATAATAAAAAATATCCATATTTAAAACGTAATAATCACTTTTCTCTATTTTGCGCTAACAGTTGTACAATAAAGCAGCTCTGGGCAGATGACGTATGATGTTGGCATTGCACATGCGCCGCTCAGAAGTGGCGAATGCGGACACGCATTGGTGAGATCAAAGCAAAGTTCACGAATTAGAGTTACAAAACGAGGATATGTAAATAAAAATTTCGGAGGATTTCGATATAAGCCAAGAGAAGAATTTTTTTGTAAATAAACTTTGGTTTTTACGAGATTCACAAGCGCATGCGCTACACCGACGTCCAACCTCATGCTTCTTGAGTTGCTGCCATATACAACTTTTAAAGATTTAAGTGATTATTATGTTTTAAATAAGGATATTTTTCTTACAAAAACTACAGGAGGCCTTTACTCACCCTCCGGAGCCATGTGAGGCACTTTTTAATATGGATGAATGCGCTTTATTGGACTTATTTTGGACTGATGAAGAGAAACACTCACCCATTGCATTATAAAGCTTGAAGGAGCAGTACAATTTTTAATATAACTCCAATTGTATTCGTCTGAAAGAAGGAAGTCATATAAAGAGTTCAGATGCAAATGCCTCTAAATCAATCTGACGTATTTCTTTAAAATAAGCATTTTTATCAGGCTCCTATGTATAGGTCTCTACCTAAGTACCATTACTTCTGTTTGGGCTGAGGCTAGGATTTTAGTGAGTTTGAAGTAAAAGTATTTGATGGACATATAATGTGTTGAGAGCATTCACTCTGTATCATTATCTCATTTTTGACTGAGGTGGCTTTGAGAGGGTTTTGCATCTGAACTCTTCATATTATACACCTAGGATGCCTTGAGGGCGTGTAAATAATGGGCTAATTTTCATTTTTAGGTGAACTAACCTCTTAAGGAAAAAAAAACATGTTAAAAATGATATCTTCAGTTTCAAGTTTTCGTCTACAGATAATAATTGATAAAAAAGTGACAGTATAGACTTTATTTTAAATGCAGTTTTTTTAATCAATATATTTATAATATTTTTATTTTAACAGTAAAAGTTTTTTTTTTTTTTTTACTTTTTATTCATCAAAAAAATCCTTAAAAACATCATGGAACAGATCTTTTTAGCTTTGATCAAACTAAATGTTTCTCGAGCAGCAAATCAACATATTAGAATGATTTCTAAAGGATCATGTGACACTGAAGACTGGAGAAAAAATGGCGAAAATTCAGCTTTGCAACACAGGAATAAATTATATTTGAAAATATATTACAATAGAAAATAGATATTTAAAATAATTGAAATTAAATACTGAAAAATGCCACAATCTTACAATTTTACTGTATTTTTTATCAAATAAATGGAGTTGTGGTAAGTATAAAAAGATTATTTGAAAAAGTTTACCAACCCCAAACTTTTTAATAGAAATGTATATGATATAATCAGCTACACTACATCCAAAACATAAACATAATATGTGACCCTAGACCACAAAACCATAAGTCATAAGTGTCAATTTTTTATAAATATCGGAAAAAATAAGCTTTCCATTGATGTATGGTTTGTAAGGATATGACAATATGTGGCCAAGATACAGCTATTTGAAACTCTGGAATCTAAGGGTGCATAATATTGAGAAAATCGCTTTTAAAGTTGTCCAAATAAAGTTCTTAGCAATGCATATTACTAATCAAAAATTAAGTTTTGATATATTTACAGTAGGAAATGTACAAAATATTTTCATGGAACACGATCTTTACTTAACATCCTAATAATTCTTGGCATAAAAGAAACATCGATAATTTTAACCCATAAAATGTATTTTCGGCTATTGCTACAAATATACCCATGCTACTTAAGACTGGTTTTGTGGTCCAAGGTCACATGTGACAACTTACATTTGAACAGAAAATGAAGTAGTGTTATTTAGCAAATTATCACCAATTAAAACAATGTTTTAGAGACCAATGGCCAGATTACTAAACAGGGCAAATTAGCGTGAGAATGCAATCCCACAGAAAGTGGCAATGGGAGTGGAAAGTTCTAGGGGGATAAACTGTACGCAAAATGAACGTGCACGGACGCAGCCAGATAATTTCCATAATGACCAATGCAATCAGGCTGCAAAAGCAGCTGAAATTAGTCACAAACAAACAGAGGCGATCATAATTATGTGCTGGTAATAACTAAAAACACAAACTCAAAATGAGTTAAGACTTGCTTTTCTGGGTGTTAATAATGGTGGAGTTCCTACATAAAGGGAAACTCCTACAAATGCGTATATGTGACCCTGGACCACAAAACCAGTCTTAAGTCGCTGGGGTATACTTGTAGCAATAGCCAAAAATACATTGCATGGGTCAAAATTTTTGATTTTTCTTTTAATGCCAAAAATCATTAAGAATACATTCCTACTATAAACATATCAAAATGTAATTTTTGATTTGTAATATGCATTGTTAAGAACCTAATTTGGACAACTTTAAAGGTGATTTTCTCAGTCTTTTTAATTTTTTCAAATATATGTATCTCGGCCAAATATTGTCCTATCCTAACAAACCATACATCAATAGAAAGCTTATTTATTGGGCTTTCATATGATGTATAAATCTCAGTTTTGTCAAATTTAACCTTATGACTGGTTTTGTGGTCCAGGGTCACATATGAGTAAGTTTAGCCACAATAAAAAAATGTGTCCTCGCCTTTTCATCACAATTTTTTTCACTATGTGTCTTCAGTAAATCCTGACAGTAGTTTTTTAATGCCAAAAATGGGTTTGCGCTGGCGCAAGCTGTTTATAAATCTGGCACTAAGTATTCTAGTTCAGTAAAATAGACAAAAATTTGCATTTAAAGGCTGTTTTTATCACAAGATACTACAGCTAAAACAAAAAAAAAAACTCTAAAAATGTGAAAAAGACTGCCTCCCAGTGAGATAAAAAGGAGATAGAGAGAGCTCATTTAAGTGTCTGGACTATTGATCGTTGTCTAGATGAATTATAAGATGGCTTCGCCTCCTCATTGACAGCCTCCAAGAGGCCTGCATCAGCCATTTTGTGGAGGGCTCATGACTCCTGTCATAGTATCGACGGAGAGATAGATTAATGCCATTTAATTATTTTTAAGTACACGCCAATGCTCTTAAGTGAAAACAAGTATTGCCTAGTTTTTGTCATCCCCGAGACAACAGTCTGTCCTCAATCTGTCAGCTCTATCAAAATCAGTCAGCGGGTGAGGTGCTGCTTCTAAATTAAGCAGCAAATGTGTTTTTGATTAATTCATTCTTCATTGTTCAAAGCATTCACTAAGGACTATTGTGGTTTGATTACATGCAGGCACAATGGTTCGCTAGCTAGCGGGGACAAGGGCCGCAGGAGGAGTCGGCTGGCCCTTTACAAACGGCCCAAAGCCAACGGCGTCAAACCTGATGTCATCCACAACGTTTCCACGCCTCTGGTATCAAAGGTGACAGCATTTGCATAAATTCCTTACAATTTAAATGTCTCTGTCTTAAAGGATTAGTTCACTTCCAGAACAAAAATTTACAAGATGTCTTTCTTTCTTCGGTCGTAGAGAAATTATGTTTCTTGAGGAAAACGTTTCAGGAATGTTCTCCATATAGTGGACTTCTATGGTGCCCCAAGTTTGAACTTCCAAAATACAGTTTAAATGCAGCTTTAAACAATCCCAGATAAGGAATAAGGGTCTTATCTAGTGAAACGGAAAAATTAACAGATTGTTTCGCTAGATAAGACCCGTCTTCTTCGGCTGGGATTGTTTACAACCACATTTAAACTGCATTTTGGAAGTTCAAACTTGGGGCACCATAGAGGTCCACTATATGGAGAAAATTCCTGAAATGTTTCCCTCAAAAAACATAATTTCTTTACGACTGAAGAAAGAAAGACATGAACATCTTGGATGACAAGGGGGTGAGTACATTTTCTGTAGATATTTGTTCTGAAAGTGTTTCTTTAATGCAAATAATTGACAGGACAAGATACTTCATCTAAAACAGTTTTTTTCACGGATTCCAAAAAATATGAAATCTATTCCAACATAAGTGTCCTCTTGACCCACCCACTAATTTCTGTGAGAGTCATTGCATAACATCGCAACCGACTGAGTGTTTTGCCAGTCTATTGCATAAGGTTAGGGAACCTGAAAGTACCTTATGTTCCTCTGACTTGTTAAGGGATGAATGATGCAACAAAGGCCATTAGTCGAAGAGTTGTATATATGTGTGTGTGTGTCTCTGCAGGCCCTAAGCAACAAAAGCCAGCACAGCATATCCTACACACTGTCCCGGAGTCATTCTGTTATAGTGGAATATACACATGACCCCAACACTGACATGTTTCAGGTGAGTAAAGCATCATATTAGAGAGGATTCCTTCATTTAGCTGCCTGTTTAAATCTCATTATTACGTTCGTTAAACACGCAAATGAATGGAAATTTATATAGCATACTGTCTTTGTCATGAATGAATAGGAATACCTTCCTATATTTCTGGCCTCAGTGATGCAAAATGTCTTTGGTTCTCAACAATCATTTCTGACTGAAACCCAAAAATACAAACAACAAATTATAGTCAATATGGTATATACACTTCCATTCAAATGTTTAGGGTCAGTTAAGTATCTTATTCTCACCAAGTCTGCATTCATTTGATTAAAAAAATACAGTATAATATTGTGAAATATGTATTTCAATATTTTAAAATGTAATTTTTGTAATGGCAAAACTGTCATTGAAAACAGATTTTCAGGATTCTTTGGTGAATACAAGGTTCAAAAGAACAGCTTTTATTTCAAATAGAAATCTTTTGTAATGTTATAAATGTCACTTGTGATCAATTTAATGTATCCTTTCTGAATATACATTTTAATATCTCAAACCAAAACCAAACAAATAATAATAATAAATAAATAAATCCTACTGACCCCAAACTTTAAGGGTAGTGTACACTACCAGTCAAAAGTGGACAGTAAGATTTTTAATGTTTTTTTATTTATTTTATTATTTTATTGTGAAATATTTTTACTATTTAAAACAACTGCTTTCTATTTGAACATATTTTAAAATGTAAATTATTCCTGTGATTAAATCTAAATTTTCAGCATCATTACTCCAGTCTTCAGTGTCACATCATCCTTCAGAAATCATTCAAATATGCTGATTTGCTGTTCAAGAAACATTTATTATTATTTTTATCATCAATATTTAAAAAAGTAATTTTTTTAGGATTCTTTGATGAATAGAAATATCTAAAGATCAGCATTTATCTGAAATAAAAAGCTTTTGTAACATTATGTACCATTATGTACTAAAGCTTTTGGGGGGGGGGGGAAGAAATTATAGAAATGAATACTTTTATTTAGCAAGGATGCTTTAAATTGAACAAAAGTGATGATAAAGACATTTATAATGTTACAAAAGATTTTCAAATAAATACTGTTCTTTTGAACTTTCTATTCATCAAAGAAACCAAAGAAATTCTACTCAGCTGTTTTCAACATAATAATAATAATAATAATAATAATAAATGTTTCTTTGAGCAGCAAATTCAGCTTTGAAATCACAGTAATATATTACAATTTAAAATATATTCAAATAGAAAACAGTTTTAAATTTTCATTTAATAATTGTACTGTTTTTGCTGTACTTTGGATCAAATAAATGCAGGCTTGGTGAGCAAAAGAGACTTATATAAAAAACATTAAAAATCTTACTGTTCAAAAACTTTTGACTGGTAGTGACTGTGCATCCATTGTACATTTTTCCATTGAAATGACAATGAATGGGTGATGAGCAGCCAGTACATTAACATATTTTGTTTGTCTTCCGTGGAAGAATGAAAGTCATACGGGTTGAGAACATCATGAGGAAGAGTAGTCAATAAAATTGTATCATTGTTGAGTGAACTAATGCTTTGATATCTCACTTACTCTGGCTGTTAATGTGTCTACAGATTGGCCGTTCCACAGAGAGCATGATAGACTTTGTGGTGACAGACACAGCGAGCAGTGGCAGTGGAGGACAGGGGCAGGGGGGCGCGAATGGAGAGGGAGGACAGTCGGCCCAGAGCACGATCTCCCGCTACGCTTGCCGCATCATGTGTGAGCGTAGTGCTCCCTACACAGCACGAATATATGCAGCGGGCTTTGACTCTTCCAAAAACATCTTCCTTGGGGTGAGTCATAACAAGCTATTGAGTCATAGCCGCGTTTACTAATGCAGAATCTTTGCCAAAGTACAGAACAAGACAACACAGCGCAATAGGATTATTTACACTGACATCAAAAAAGCAACACGCTGGAAAAGGACACGTTATTTTCCTGCTGTTTTGCCTATTAAAGTCTGTTTATATTGCCTTAACAAGCCAAAAGAATCAGTTTACAGTACATCCACGTGGAATGTCAAACAAAGTGGTTTGTTTATTGGATATAACAAGATTTGTACATTTTTTTGAAAAATGTAAGTGGTTCTTACCTGTGCAGAAGTTGTCGATACTGGGATGCTTGGTTGCGAGGGAATCCCTGTATGGTTGCTGTATGTCATATAAAACCTGGGAATATCAATATAAAAAATGTTAATATGTTAAATAGAATTAAATACAATTATAATAAGAACCATTTTTCATAAGTGAGTGGCAATAATAATTAAGCACCAAGTCAGCATATTAGAATCATTTTTGAAGGATCATGTGACACTAGAGACTGGAGTGAAAATTCAGTTTTGCATAACGCGAATAAATTACATTTTAAAATATATTAAAATAGAAAACACTCATTTAAAAAAAAGGTAATAAAATATGACAAGAACAAATTCATAATGATAATGTCAGATAACTTTGATAGAAAGGTATGTAATTGATTACAATCAACCAAAAATTATGTTAGTATGACAATATTTACACAACTTTTTTGAACAATTACCAAGCAATGCTGAATTTTGTTCAGTCTGTGGTGTAAAAAGTTTGCATTAGCAATTAAAGAAAAACCACTTAAGCAAAACATGGTCAGGTCAAAGTGTCGGAATAATTTTTGGTCCCAAATGTTTATAAATTTTTCAGGTAGTCCACTGTATGAAGAATTTTTGGGTATAATGTGTCACAGTTTACTTTATTTTGCTATCCTTACTTACATAAATGAACTATAGTGTCCTGCCCCCACTAGTAAAAAAATATCAAAAAAATCTGGTGTCTGAATAATTTTTGGTTTGACTGTATATATAAATACACTTTTCACAGCCAGTGTTTAATAAAACTAATAAATTAAATTATTAATCTAAACATTTAGATGTCTAGACTTGGAAAGCAAATAAGTAAATATCTTGGACATTGCTATAGTGAATATATTTCTAATTTTTTATCGGTTCATAGTCTAATGACAAAAAACTGCAAGTGGGATTTATTAGAAAAGTATATCACCTCTCTTCAACAAGCATTATTTGAATATTATTGCGTACAAATCCACAGTACAAAGAGTGTTTGATGAATTATTTAGTGTAAAGGGTTTGTTTATACAGGTTTGTTGCCTAAGCAAACACGACTAATTACATACAGTAAATCTATATTTACAACATTAATAGGTTCATTTTACATCATAGACTGATATTAACATCAGTGTAAACATACTCAGTGTAGCTCACTGTAAAATCTCTGTTCATTCAGAAACAAAAAATTCAAAGCAGATAAAACCATCCATCATTCAGTGAAACAAAAACATGCAGATAAAAAAAAAAAATGCTGAATTTTGCAGATGCATATCATTCATAACAAACAGCAAGCATCTTATGGAGCTTTTCACAAGTGAGATGCTTAAAGGGATAGTTCACCCAAAAATGAAAATTCTGTCATTAATTACTCACCCTCATGTTGTTCCAAACCCACAGGACCTTCTTTCATTTTAGAACACAAAAAGATATTTTTGATGAAATCCAAGAGCCTTTTTTACCCTCTATAGACAGCAATGCAACTGACACGTTCAAGGCCCAAAAAGGTAGTCAGGACATGGTTAAAATAGACCATCTGACATCAGTGGTTCAACTGTAATTTTATGAAGCTACGAGAATATATTTTTATCCACGAGCACAAAAAAATAACAGCAATATTCAACAATTTCTTCTCTTCTGTATCAATTTTCGACGCACGTTCACAACAGTAGCACGAAGCATACATACTCTCTTGAACATGTAGCAGAGTCTGACACGAAAAAGAAGAAATTACACAAAAGGTATTCTCATAGCTTCATAACATTACAGTTGAACCACTGATGTCACATGGACTATTTTAATTAAGTTCTTACCACCTTTCTAGGCCTTGAACATGGTAGTTGCATTGCTGTCTATGCAGGGTCAGAAAGCTCTCGAATTTCATCAAAAATATTTTAACTTGTTTTCACACAAAGATGAACAAAAGTCTTACGGGTTTGGAACGACATGAAGGTGAGTAATAATGACAGAATTTTCATTTTTGGGTGATCTCTTTAAGAACTTCTTTGTTCGGTGTAGTCAGTGTAATTTTGATAAAAATGGCATGAGGGTCAGTAAATGCTGACAGAATTTTAATTTTGGGTGAACCTTCTGAGAAGATATGGATTTATGCATAATCTTTCATACACTCAGCAATGAAAGTTTTGACTTTGGACTTTGAATGGAGCACTACTTTAATGCATTACTGTTTGTACTCTTTCATTCAAGACCTTTTCAAATAGTGACCTTAATATTTGCTTTGACCTTGATAGTAGCTTACTCAATAGTGGAGATCTACGCTTTTAAAAATACACAGACACCTGAAGGATAGTAATGGTCCAGTAGCTGGCAGTGATGCATGACATATCAACGCACAGCTACGGCCTCATACAAATGTCCTTGACAGGCTCTCTGCCCACTGCTGTTCTGTGGAGGAGGAAAGCGAACGAGAGAGAAAGAATGGATACTGTATTCTAGTCGGGTATAAATATTTCAGACTCCCACTGTATAATGCAGCTCCAAGTAGTAGGTGTGTTGTGTAATAGCTAGTAGCTATAAACGGAAAGCGTACAGTGTCTGTCTGTACATTATAATCCTCTAAACTCGGTTAGTCAGTGATTTATTATATAACACACAACATACGTGTACATTAAAAGAGAACCGATATTAATCTGACAGTAAGCTGCAACATGTTTTGATCTCGCTGTGAGTTCATCCTGATACTGTAGAGATTAGTAAAATGCTTTTGATATGCTTGATTTCCAGGAGCGAGCTGCTAAATGGAGGACCTCAGATGGTTTGATGGATGGACTCACAACCAATGGGGTGCTGGTAATGCACCCAGCAGGGGAGTTCGTATCTGAACCCGCTCCAGGGGTGTGGAGGGAGATCTCAGTATGTGGGAACGTTTTCGCCCTTCGAGAGACACGGTCCGCCCAGCAGAGAGGAAAACTGGTGAGAATTTGCTTTAGTCTCGGTAATGAAGCGGCTAGTAAAAAAAAATGTCAAAGGTATACTGCAGAATCCTGGCTTCTCTGTGGACATCTGTGGTTGAAACTTATAAAACTGCTAATTTCTTCACTGGCCACATCGCACATGAAACTGAATTTAGTGAAATATATTTCAGAAATTTAACACAGATAGTGTTTTTCCATCATGTTGACAAAAGTGAATTTATTAAATATGATAAATACACTGCTGTTGAAGTTTTGGGTCAATATGTTTTTATTAGTGGTGGGCATAGATTAATTTTTTTAATCTAGATTAATCTCACTGTAATCTTGGAATTAATCTAGATTAATCATTGAAGGCTGAAGGCATTCAGAATATGTGTGCTACCCAAATAATGACTAAAAGTAAGTCTTTGAGAATGGGTTTCTCAAGCCAGGTGGCGCATTAGACCAGGGGCTCATCTCCTGTTTCCAAAATGCATCACAAACTGCTTGACAATTGCATTTACAACTAGGGCTGGGTATCGAGTTCGATCATTTTTAAGCACCGACCGAATTGTCTCGATACTATCGAGTATCGAAAAAATCATTTCATCGGTACCAAATTTCGATACCCAAGGGTATAATCTTGTCAACGTCAGTGAGCTAGAAAACGTGCGGCATCTTTAACGTGCCTGGATCAAATGCTGGTGATTAGCTGCGGAGAGGCTGCCTTGAAAATCAATAGTTTACAGCGGTTACGCCCACTCACCCAGAGCTTGTCAAATCTTAGGCTGTAATGTACACTATACTTTAAAGCATAGCATATATTTAACGCAAACGATGTTTAAGCGATCAAAAGTATTGCTACATTATGCCAATATTGACAGCAATATTGACCGTGCGATGCAATATTTGTAAAAAGGTTATCCGGTCCAAGACTGGCAACACGTCAAATATGAGAAAACACCAGACACATTCTGTCGGATACAATTCTGGCGCCTCAGTCTCAATATAGTCTCAGTATAGGTACAACGCGACATACATTCACATCAAATGATAACTCAGCGGCAGAGTTGCACTCACGCAGGGGCATAATTTTCACTGGGGACACGCTTTTCAAAATCCCGTTTGTGTCCTCCCACTTTCAAAAGGTTTTGTTAAAGTAATCTCTTGTATTGTAGAATGCACGCTCAGCACCGCCGAGTTTCGCGGGATCGTTAAAACGAAACCAAAAGTAAAACGCGCACACGCATTTAAAGCAATTTTAATACCCCCCGTTTAGAGAACGACTCCCCAATGTGCGCAAATTAGGCTACATCAAATATCGAAGCTGTTATAGTATGTGTGCTATAATAAGTTGTGTAGTTGTCTATAGCTCTGTATCATGCTTGAAGATTCGGTCTCTGTTTGCACTTTGAATTTTGAAAGAGTAGCCTATGATTATGGCTGTATTTAAGGTCTACACGACTAAGAAAGAACTGTGTCGTTTATTTTTTGTTATTTATAATATATTTTGTCATTTATTTCGATTTTAATCTAAATGCAGTGGCTGCCTCTAATTTAAATGGCTGTACCTATAATAGAGAAAATAAACATCTAGTTCATGTACTCATATTATCATTCATTCTTGTCCCTTGCTTAAGGTGTAAAATAAATATATTAAAAAAGGCTTTCAGAATCAGCCCATTTGCTTGTAAAACATCAGCAATCAAAATCGACCATGAAGAATCAATATCGGTGCTACATGCTAATTTTTCTGAAGAAGAACTGTTGAGTGATTTCAGGTGATCTTAAAAGGTTAGTTCACCAAAAAATTTTAATTCTGTCATTAATAACTCACCCTAATGTTGTTCCAAACCCATAAGACCTTTGTTTATCTTCAGAACACAAATGAAGATCATTTGGATTTAATCCAAGAGCTTTCTGATCCTCCTATATTTACTGGATATGCATTTTCAATGCCCAGAAAGGAACCAAAAACATAGTCAAAATAAGTCAATGTGATATAAGTGGTTCAATCATATTTATATGAAGCTGCGAGAATACTTCTGTGTGCAAAGTAAACAAAAATAACTTTATTCAAATATTTATCTATGGGAGGATCAGAAAGCTCTTGGATTAAATCCAAACTAATTCATTTGTAGATAATTAATGACAGAATTTAAATTTTTGGGTGAACTAAACCTTTAAGCAGCAGTGAGCCTCACAAATACTTAAATCTGATTGAGTTAAAACTGTTTGAGCTTCATTAAAAAACATTCACTGATAAATTGTGTTAACTACACTTTGTTCATTTTGTGCTTTTGTTCCTTTATTGGTCTTAGAGATAAGCCTGATGTGGAAGTGTCACAAACATCCTGAAAAAGTGTTGTAATCTTGTTAAAATACATTTCTTAAAATAAAAGTATCGAAAAAAGTATCGTTCGGAACCGGTATCGAATTCAGGGTATCGGTATCGGTATCAAACATTTTGGAACGATACCCAGCCCTATTTACAACACACAACTCAAATTTGAGATTTTACTGGGGCACAGCAGATTTTCACTGGGGCATGTGCCCCAGTAAAAAGAGTCTAGCAAAGCCCCTGCCCTGAAACAAACCTGGCGGCTTCATAGCTGCATCCATGTTAGCACGTCTCGTTTGAAGTGGTAATTTCACAGTAGGCATACACACAGGTTCAAAGACTCGTTCTCGCCCCCTACAGTGCAATTCAGCTAGGTAAACATCCGCGCTAAAATATCAAGGTGAAAGTCATCATAGCTTGCGTAGTATAGACCCAGCTCCCAACCCAACTTTGAGAATAGATTAACGGCGATATTTTTTTTATCGCCCGATAAGAGTCTCACGTTAACGCAGCACGTTAACGCTGATAACGGCCCACCACTAGTTTTTATAGAAAGAAATTAAAGTGCCCCTATTATGCCATTTTAAAGGTAGTTAATATTGTTGTAATAGTCTCTTAAAACAGGTTTACATGTATGCAAGTTCAAAAAACACTTTAGTTTTCTCCAAAATTAGATTTATTTTTACCCCGTTTCTAAATGATTCGTAAACGACTCGTTTGAAGCAGTTCGAAGAATCAGTCTCTCTAAACCCCTCCTTTCCGTGAGCCCTCACTGCTGTGATTGGTCAGATGGTGCAGTCCTTTTGGATTGGTCTACCGCTACAGCACAAAACGAAACGCCCATTGGCATAACTGAATGACAGCTGCGGAGACCTGTTAATGCATAGAAAAGATAGCCTCGATTTTACCCTATCAATTCGAGCCGGAGTCTGACGATGAAACGGTTGAAGTGTCACATCGACAAGAAACTGTTTTGCAAGCACGACCGGAGCAGGACGTTTCTCAGTGGATATGTTAACTGTGGAAAGTGTTTGCAATTTGCTTTTGTAAGCGAACCGGGCACACCTCTACGTTGTGAACTTCAACACTGTACAATCCATAACACTGCGTTAAGCCATCGTTTATCATTATCATTACTTAAACTAATAAGGCAGACAGACAGTCAAGCTGCATCAATCACAAGACTTTTTAGACTACATTGCACTCACAGCTGAACAACAGAACTACAGAAACGCAAGTTAGCCGGTTACCAAGACATGTGCGGGGTTGTTACACACCATAACGTACACAAAGACGTATTTTGAACGATCGCTAGAAAATACAATTATTAATCATACTTACAGGTAGAAGTTCAGAGGAGCAAGCCGGTCCAAATAAACTGGGCACTGATCCATTTTTTAAAACCAAGCGTTTGGTGAATCTCGCGTTGTAACGTTACTCCCCAAGATTAGAAAAGCAGTCATCAGTAAAATGACGCGAACACAACACAAGATTGGAATTGGACTGCTGAGGTGTTGAAAAAATTAATGTTAACCACTGATAGTTTCATCTTTCGGAAGGGCATATAAAACAAATTCACTCGCACAGGCTGTCACAGCGCAGGGCGTCTTCTTGGCATGATGTAATCCACGTGAAAATGGTAGGCCTACTGTTTGTGGGCGGGCAAGTTGTTCGCGAAATTGAACGTGGGCGGACATTACGCAAATGTGTAGCTCGTGACGTGTGGCCGTTACAGAAAAAAGATTCGAATTGCTGACGACTCGTTTAGGCGAATGTGAGCCGACTCTTTTTTTTGATAGACAAAAACTTTATTTATAGTGCACTGTCGGCGTCACAACTTTGCAGATAGTTTATGTTCACATACAGCTACATGACACACTACATGAAATATCATATTTGAAAAGGCATAATAGGGGCACTTTAATGCTTTCATTTAGCAAGGAAGCATATAATTGATCAGTAAAGATAAATATATCAATAAATCAATAAAGATGTTTATAATATTACAAAACATTTCTATTTCAAGTAAGCGATAGGGTAAGTAAATGCTGTTCAACATTGATAATAATAAGAAATATTTCTTGAGGACCAAATCATCATATTAGAGTGATTTCTAAAGGATCATGTGACAGTAAAGACTGGAGTAGTGACTGATAAAAATTCAGCTTTACAATCATAGGAATTGATTACAATTTAAAATATTTTCAAACAGAGAAAGCTTTTTTATTGTAATAATTTTATTGTTTAGAATCACCTGTCGCATGTGCTCACCAGGCTTTGTGAAGTTTTGAGTTTTCGTTTAGGCTTTATAGGCTTTTGAGTATATTCGGACAGGTCCCTTTTCTAAACAACCCTGTTATAGCCTCCAAAAGGGTAAATTCCAAAAACATTTTTTGATAATTATTGACCTAGAGAGTCCAGTGAATTGTGCTTCAGTGTTTTTTTGTTTTTTTTTTTCAGATTGAGCGAAAAACCTAGGACTAGTTCACAAAAGTAGTTTTTTTACATTTTCTCAATAATTTAACAAACGGTTTGATTGACAACAGTGGCTCTAGAGGCAAAGTTGTTCAGAATGAGGAGGTCTATCGCCTGATACGAATATGTGTGGAAAACTGCGCAATATACAATTGTTTATGCCCTTGAAAAATGTGGCATCGCCCCTCACAGACCTGTAGGGATGAGAGTCAAACAGGCCCACCGAGTTTCGTTCTCATCATTCTATTAGAGCCACTTGCGGAACTTTGGACCAAGACCTTGTGTACCAATTTACATGTCGACAGGACAAATGGTCAAGTAGTTATGGCCATTTTCATGTTTTTTTTTCCCTCTTATAGCATCACCAAGTGGCCAAGCTCCGCAACTTTTTTCACATGACCTCAGATTCAGCTCTTACATACGCGTTGTGAGTCTGGCAAAGATTTGTTCAAAAGTTATAGTCATTTTAGTAAAGGCGGCCCTGCCCCTTTCGAACGTTTTGGCATCCCTTTGCGACGGAGAGTCAAAAGTTCTTCTTTTTTTTATAATTATTGATATTCACTCTCCAGAGAATTTTCCTGCACTGGTTTGGTTCCGATTAGGTGAAAAGCCTAGGACTAGTTCGCAAATTTTGCCAGGGTGACAGACGAATCCAGGGCGTGCTTTCGTCTTTGATTCCAACGACATAAGACACTTGAGCCTGCATCTAATGGTTTGGGAGTTATAAGTGATTTTTTTTTTTGTACTTTTGATCACTGTATCGCTCCTGTAAGGTCGATTGGGATAAGCCTTGGTGATGTTGTAGACGATGTGAGTACATCCATCCCTCCAAGTTTCAAGTCTCTACAACTTACAGTTTGGTCTGCCCGATCAGTTTTACGTGGAGATTGCTGGTCCTTGGCCATTCTAACAATTACAATAGGGTTTCAGCGCTATGTGCTTAAACGCCTAAAAAATCTTCCTGAACCCAAACTTTTGAGCAGTAGTGTATATAAACCAAAATTTAGGTGTCATTTCAAACATCTTTATGTTCTTAAGGCATATAAACTTGAAAACATCAAGCTTTCAAATGTCATCTTTTTTAACTTTTTTTAAAGGTAAAAAGCCCAAAAAAGCCCCACAAAATTTGCTTTTCTAGCTAAAAGCTACTGTCAACTTGTACTTTCTTACATACAAATTTGAATTGGATCTAAGCGTCAGTGTTCACTACCTTCAATTTCAGAAACTCAAAAATGTAAATTCTGTCATAATTTATTCACCCTCATGTCAATCCAAACCTTTTTGGACTTTCTTTTTTCTGTGAAACACAACAGATGACATATTGCTGAATATTTTAAGTGATTGCTTGTGTGTGTTTTACCTCACAGGTAGAGAACGAGTCAAACATGCTGCAGGATGGCTCTCTCATCGATCTCTGCGGGGCCACTCTGCTTTGGCGGACCCCTAGCGGTCTTCGTCACACCCCGACTCTCAAACAACTTGAGTCTCTACGCCAGGAACTGAACGCTGCCCGTCCTCAGTGTCCCGTGGGTTTCAACACTCTCGCCTTTCCCAGCCTGGCACAGCGTGCCACCATCGACAAGAAACAGCCCTGGGTCTATATGAACTGTGGCCACGTGCACGGCTACCACAACTGGGGCTTTCGTAAAGAAAAAGCAGGATCGTCTGCGTTGGCGTTAACCGGGGGTGGAGGCACAGCTCCGGCCACCACAGGAGACCGAGAGTGTCCCATGTGCAGAGGGGTGGGTCCCTACGTGCCCCTCTGGCTTGGATGCGAAGGGGGTCTGTACCTAGACGCAGGGCCACCCACACATGCGTTCTGCCCCTGTGGTCACGTGTGCTCGGAAAAGACGGTGCAAGGCTGGAGTCAGATCCCACTGCCGCACGGAACGCATGCCTTCCACGCTGCTTGTCCTTTCTGTGGAACATGGCTGACTGGGGAACAAGGCCACATCAAACTCATCTTCCAAGGGCCGGTTGACTGAGAGGAACAGCCGCCGTGTGGAAAGTGAGATGTTGAGACTGAATGACACAAACGCGTTTGGACTGTGGAGGAGGCAAGATTAAAGGACACAAAATTAAGAGCTTGTGAAAAAGGCAAGGATGACAAAAAGGGAATATACTTTGTGATGCAGAATGTGTAAATAAAAGTGATGAAATAAAAGTTAAAAAACACGAGTGTTTTGTGTAAGAAGAAGCGAATGGAAACTGCATACATTTGCATTTTTAAGAGCTTCATGCAAGGCCTTGATTTACATAATGTGTAATGTTGACAAAGCATCTGCAGGCAGCTTTCGGCAATGGAGTAAAACACATTAGTCACATTCCACCACTAAATCACACAGGAAAAAAATATTTAAAATTATCTGAACATTAAAAGCACTTACATCACTATTTGGTCAGTTACCCAGATGCATGTCCATGTTGGAGATACTTGGATGTAAACAACAGCATGGATTGCATGGTTTATGTACTGCTGAATACGTTGTTCTGCTAATTTATGCTGTCTAATGCCTGTTTCACACATACTCCGTCTGCAGTGCGTATTTTTTTCCGCACCCATGTTAACGGATTAGATCGTTCACACTGCACGCGGTTGCTGTCCGGCAGTACATCCCAGAAGCAGTGCGTTTGCAGCAGTGCAGTGGTCGTTTCGGCACAGAGTCTATTCTTTGCTGTGCTGCATTGCGTTGCATGCGCTGAATTAAAGTGACAGCGCATTGTTCGCTGTAAAAATGAACATGGATTGACACGGAAATGTACCATAAATGCATATAAATGCAGTCTACTGTGTTTCACAGTCAATACGTGGCTTTTTGGCTAGGTTTAAAATAGTGCAGTTTTAAATAAACAAGGCAACATAATAGATGCACTTCTCCAGGTTGAAAAGTTCTTTAAAAGATTGTTTTTAATACAGATTTAATTCGAAAGAAAGGCACAGAGAACCGACTGTTTCTGTCAGTGGTAAGTTTTAATTTAAAATATTTCTGATAGCCCAATTTCAATAAGAAAAGGAAACTATAGTCTACCTATGCTGTTTAAATGTGTTGCAACTTGCTTGAGCAACTTAATATACAAATCTAGAAGTCAAGTGCATTGAATAATACGTTGTTTATAATACGTTGAGTTTAAACGTGAATATATCTAGTATTGTATTAGTGTACTGTGATAAAAGAGTATCAGGAACGGACTGCAAACGCGTCCTGTGTGAAAGCAAAACGAGTCCGTGCTGCTCCTGCATCGCACGGACTGCATACGCACTGCAGACGGAGTATGTGTGAAACAGGCGTAAACCACAGAAAAAAACGTGTGGAAGCTGCTAAATCATATAGAGAAGGACGTAGTAAGCAATAAAGGGCGCAATATTTTGACAAACTAAAGTTAATAGGTGGTAAAGATACATACGAGCAGTATTAATTAAGATATTAGCCATAATATTTCACCTACCTGACCAGTAATGATAAGAACAATCACTAATGTTGTCAAGATTTTTACCCTGAAAATCCTGGTTCAGTTTGGCCAACCACAAACGCCTTTTGTTCCTCAGACAGCTTTTTGCACTCTTCTCCTTTGTTTTGTTAAAACTTTTTGCAGTCTAGTACTCCAAATGTTTTTTTCCAGGTATGACCGATTAGTACAGCCTAAAACATGACAATAATTGACCATTTTCACCAGCAATAATCGGCAAAATATGCAAGTTTTGTTTGGTTCAGTGGCATTGTTTACATTGCTGCAAATTGACGACGCGTCCTGAAAATAAGGAGAATAACAACGTGCAGAAAACGGCAAATACTGTCTATCTGTGTATATAAAAATTATAATTATTTTTCTTATGAAATTGAGGTAATGTTCTTGCAAGTAATCTTAAAAATAACCGTATTGCTTTGCTTCGACTGTGTTGTGAAATCTGACCGAGACATATTTGACAGTAAGATTCACCTAATCAGCAATGCAAAATTCTGTGCTAGAGAGAAACTGCGAGAATAATGAAAAGGGAAAAAACGAAGGCAAAGCTACCAGCTCTCAGCCAGAAAAAACAACAACAGTTTAAATTTAGCATCCACGTGCGCGTGTGAGATGGTGCATGAAAGACACAGGAATGCTCAGATCTCTTTACATTCTCAGGGTCTCAGTTTAGTGATTGTGATGAGCTGGCACACTGAGAAATTAGAGAAAGAGAGATGCTGCATCCGCTCTTATCGCCCCTCCCTCTCTCTCTCTCTCTCTCTCTCTCTCTCTCTCTCTCTCTCTCAGGGGAGTCTGAGCAGAACGGTACAATCCTGCATACTGACTGCAGCTACTCTGACTGGCTATAAATAACTCAAGGTCATTGGCTCAGCCCTACTACACGTGCTGCACACGTTTCCGAATGTGTCGGTTCAGAGACAAAACAGGCACACAAGATGTAGTAGATCAACAGGTCAAATATGACACCAAACGGTTTCTATTTATAGTGTCTATATTCAGGCTGATAGGAGAAATTGAATAAAATAAGCAGATAAAAACAATATCTTGCAGTTTACTGCTGGACACAAATCACTGGTTTTTATACAAAATGGAGATTCGTTTATTACCTCACCTTACCCTAAATGTGAAATGTGTTATATAAATTTGCATTATCATTGGTTAGGACGCTAACAGGGCACTAGGTGGAGACGAATAGGCACACATGGAAAAGGAGGATTTGTCTGACCTTCACATTTCACTCTGCTATCACATGATACATGATGGCATACGGATGGTTTGTTTATATCTGAAGTTATATTAAGGATAAAATGGAGGTCATAATGTAGGTCTCTCTGAAACAGTGCTGCAATTGTTAATTAGAAATATAAAAAATATAATTTGCCAATTGAAGTAAATCTAAAATATATATATATATATATATATATATATATACACACACAAGTCAAAAGTTTACATACACCTTGCAGAATCTGCAAAATATGAATTATTTTACCAAAATAAGAGGAATCATACAAAATGCATGTTATTTTTATTTGTATGTTATTTAGTACTGACCTGAATAAGATATTTCACATAAAATAGCAAGAGAAATTGTTGAATTTATCATTTTTAATTAGAAGATCAGGGGAAATTTGAATTTATTTTATCTTCTGGGAAACATGCAAGTATCTTCTGTAGCATCTGGAGAGTAGTACTAAACGAAAAAATATATTTAGGCAAAATAAGAAAAATGTATATATCCTCATTCCGTTCAAAAGTTTTCACCCCTGGCTCTTAATGCATTGTTTTCTTCTGTAATAGTTGCATATGAGTCCCTCAGTGGGAAAATGCTGAAAAACCAAAGAATTTGTGGGACCTGAAGGATTTTTTTTTGAAGAACAGCAGGCAGTTTAACTGTTTAGGACAAAAAAAATGGATCATTCAGATAACAACACAGTATTACAAATCAAGTGTATGTAAACTTTTGAACAGGGTAATTTTTATAAATTCAACTATTATTTTTTCTTGTGGACTATATGTGAACATCTTTCATGTGAAATCTCTCTTATTCAGGTCAGTACTAAATAAAAAAATAACATACGTTTTTTTTTATGATCCCTCTTATTTTGGTAAAATAATTAACATTTTGCATATTCTGCAAGGTGTATGTAAACTTTGGACTTCAACTGTGTATTATAAAAAAATATTCAGTATAAAGAAGTATATAAACAACAAATAACACTAGTCTGGAAAGTCAGATTAGTTAGCTTGATGGGAAAATCTCAAAACTATGACACATGACTATATTTTGCAAAAAGAAAATGTTAATTGAATACTTATTTTGCATTACAACATTATTTTCATGACAACCAAGCAGATTTCCTCCACCAATTCTCATTACTATAATGCACCCAGATGTTTCACTGTTGAGAGTTTATCACTTTTCTACATTATACTGTTTTAGAGTACTTAGAATCATCAAGTCCAGACAAGAACATTATATTTTTACATATATTCTGTGGTTGCCACAGACATGTTCCTGACAGGTTTTATGCGTTTCAACTTTCAAAATGATCAGTCGTCAAATTTCCCTCTAACACAGGAAGTGATACTTACCTCCACCCACGCATTATTTCACTCGACGTGAGAAAAGCAAGCAGAAAAAGTCATTTTTAGGTCTCATGTTGATCATTTTATTATATATATTTATAATATGTACAGAGAAGAGAAAACAAGATCAAACCCAGCTATGAAACAGCACCGGGGTGAGCAAGCAAAGGGGGATAGAGAAAGAGCGTGTATATTAGACAGGGAAACTACTAAAGAGGTGCTTGCCATTTTACCATCGCCGTGTCTTAATTCAAAAAATGAGATGTGCAAATGACATGGGTAAAAAGTAAAAAGACGAAAAGCATAAGAACGCTCCATCACATTCATAAGTAACCACCCCCCTCCCCATACCCTTCATCTTTCCGATAACCCCACACACGACCGCAAAATTCATAGATCGAAAGAGAGCAGACGTTCTGAGAAAACAACAACCCTTCCGAACGCATCCCAAAAAAGCACTTGTTTAGTGTGTGAATGAGTGCAGGGTTTAAATGAGACTTTATTTTCACACAGACATAACGCGGGATCCACGACGGACCGGTTTTAAAATCAAAAGGAATGTTCCCAAACGCAGTTGCCCCTTGCCCGACCCTCCTTCCCAGCCATTGCACACGCACCCATATCCCTGCTACTGCTCCCTCCAACCCGACGCTCCCAGTTCACTTACGAAAGAGTACAAGCAAATCCAGCACACGATATTAGTGACGAAAATGTTAGCATTGGCAGATGTTAGTAGTGTAAAAACTAGATTACACTGGCTCAGTGAGCGAAGGTGATCTAATATCACAATGGTGAGACTAGTTAAGACGCACTAATACTAGTGAAGTTCACAAACTCTACATTTTCTAGATCCACGTTGTACATAATAAAACAGCCAGGTCAAAAACACTGTCATCAGACCAATCATTTGCAGTTTTTGTTTGAAAATGCGAATAAGATTGAGTTGAACCCGAGTGCAGGATTCATATAAACCTCTTTGATCAATGAAGGCAACATCTGAATGAGCTTCTAGAAGGTCCATCTGTAGGTAGATTTCGAAAGCTAGAATCTAAGTGTACGAATATTTTTTATTAAAGAACATGGGAGGTCATATCCGGTCTTCTATGCTGGACCAGTCAGTCCCAATATTCCTAGATGTAACACACAATATTCCCACACAAACACACGGCACACTAAACCGGATCCATGGAACTACCACGCTTTCATTGGTGGCGAAATTAAGGCCCTTCACAAAAATATTTACCGTATGTAAATAAATACAAAGCACACAATGCATGATAGACCGTTTTTTTGGCAGCAGCGTCGACTACGGATGAAAAGTCTGGCTCGATAAGATGGTAGAACGACACCAAATTATAGATCTGAGGTCTCAAACCAAAGCCACAAAACTGCTGGCCACAGAAAGAAACAACCTCAACATGTTAAGATGGTGTTCGTGCATTCATTTTAAACCTGCGATGGCCGAACACTCAAAAGTAGCAGAGGTCACTGAGGTAATAGAGGGAACAGTAGCTTTCATTGATCAGCCTAAAGACCCCCCAAATCCAGATTATGAGCAAAAAACCACCCTTTCCGTCCCTTCCCTTCCCTGACCAGACTACATCAATGACAGCAGTAAGCCTTTGTACAAGCCTTCATTAGAAAAACAAAAACTTACAGAAAAAAACTAAACAAATCAGTCTTAAAAATCACCATAATAACAATAACATACTAGTAGGATGAGAACAAGTATAGAATATTGCCGACTTTATGCAGTTGACTTCCTTTCAATTCAGCCTCAGAAGCCATGCTTTCGCCCACAAACCTCATTCAAGTGACGACGTGAGAGAATTAGAAATACTAGAGAGAGAGGTTAACATACTTAACCTCGCTAGTTGTTTAAAAGGAGGATTCGAGAATCGCTTCAAGATCTGCTCTCATTTTAGACATCTGTTTCTATACATGGACTTATGACTGTACCAAAGCTCCATTTTGGACTTTAAGTACAGAGAGTACAGGGTTATGGATGTGGGTGGGGTTATTAATGTGCACAGGGAGGAAAAAGGGGTGAGGTGTCTTACACAAAAGGAAAGGCTAAGGAGAATAAAAACAAGACTATGGTGTCATAAATGAAGCCGTAAGGCTGTTAGACGTTGGCTCTTAATGCAGTGGTTCCTCCCGTGAGAATGCTTTTCTTTTTGGTGTGTGAGAAAATGCAGTTTGAGAGGGAAAGGGATGGTTGTGTGTATATGTGTGTGTAAGTATAAGTATGTATGTGTGTGTGTGTGTGTGTGCACGCTCAGGCTCTTCAACAGCAGCCTCCGCCAGACTGCCGCACAGGAGTGCTCTCGATCTTCAGGTTGGGCTTGTCTCCTCCGGTTGTCGCTCCAGGGCCCATGCGCTTCTTGATCTCGGCAGCATAGTCATGAAGGCCTGCTCCACATTCGTGGCATTCTTAGCACTCGTCTCAAGGAAGGGGATTGCTAAAGAGTCAGCAAATTCCTTGAAGGTAAAAAGAAATCAGATTAAGATACTTCAAATGTTTTTTTTTTTTATTTTGCCCAAGCTTGTGTTTGGCACTTTCAGATGAGGTCAAAAGTTTACATCCCCCTTTCAGAATCTGCAAAATGATGATTATTTCACCAAAACAAGAGGCGTCATACAAAATGCATGTAATTGTTTATTTTGTACTGGCCTGAATAAGATATTTCACATAATATTCCACAAGATGTTTACATATAGTCCACAAGAGAAAATATGAGTTGAATTTATAAAAATTACCCTGTTCAAAAGTTTACATCCCCTTGATTCTTAATACTGTGTTGTTACCTGAATGATCCACAGCTGTTCATGAGTCCCTTGTTTGTCCTGAACAGTTAAACTGCCTGCTGTTCCTCAGAAAAACCTTCAGGTCGCACAAATTCTTTGGTTTTTCCAGCATTTAAAATTTTTTTCCATTTAACTATTAACAAACTATTGTTTGCTTAGGACTATTTGTATCACAAAAAAAACTTATTATAGTTATCCAATTACTCAATTAATGGGAAGAATAATCAACAGATTACTTGATTACCAAAATAATAGTAGTGACAGCTACAGTTGATTTGATCAATTACATACTGGCCAAAGTACAGTCTTAGAACCTTTATAATTTTCTGGTCACTTAGAACAAGCTGCACAATTTGATGTATCATGCATGCCCAGAAAACAAATGGTGCAAGACCGGTTCATAATTAGGTTGGGGTTTTATTCAAATCTCTAACCCTTAGCATGAGCAGCAGTAAACGTAAGGGTAAGTACATTATTATGCAACCAAAGTCACAAAAATGGGAAGCAATTGGGCCCACTAGTTTTGATAAAAAGGGAACAGAGATTTCAAATCAGAAACTAATACAGATTAGAAGTGCCTATTTTGCCACATCAATACCTTGGCTGTTGTGTAGTCCACTACTTTCTTGGTGGTGAGGTCACATTTGTTCCCCACCAGCAGCTTGTTGACGTTCTCGCTAGCGTAGCGGTCTATTTCCTGTAGCCACTGTTTCACATTGTTATATGATTCCTTGAGAGAGAGAAGGAAAGAGAAAATAATTTTTAATTTCAACTTTTAATGTGATAAATAAAGCTGTGTTATCCAGGATTGTCATTGCAAACTATAAAATAAAAAAAAAATAAAAAAATAAATAAATATATATATATATATATATATATATATATATATATATATATATATATATATATATATATATATTATATATATATATATATATATATATATATAAATATAACATAAAATATAAACAAATATTTATATTTTTTAATAATTAAATATAAATATTAGCTAGGAAAATGTAAAGGAAATTGAAAAAGTTTGCCATGGCAATTAATTTCAATTTCAATTTAATTTTAATACTAAAATTACTGAAACTAAAACTTAAAAATAAAGTTAAACACAAATACAAAAAAGACAAAATCAGATAAGAAGAAAAAATAAACTAAGAAAATGAAAACAGAAATACAAAAATAAATGTTAATATGCATTTCAATAACAATACTAAAATAACACTGGTGCATCAATACACTTGAAATAACGCAAATTTGACAAGCAGGTAATCAAGTAAGACAGGTTTTCTGAGGATGACATTAGCAAATTTTACACAGCATCAGAACTACAGAACAATGCTGTAAATGCCCTTCAGAATTTTTACTGACATGACATGAATGATTCATTATCAATTCAAGTGTGCCTTGTTAAATTTAGGCCAAACAAGGGAGGTGAATTTCTCCAGACATCTCACCTGATCTGTGACATCATAAACCACAATGATACCGTGAGCTCCTCGATAGTAACTGGAGGTGATGGTTCGAAATCTTTCTTGCCCCGCAGTGTCCCACTATGAGAAAGAAAGAAAGAAGAGAACTTTAAGTAATGTGACACTATGCATGTTTCTAATAAAGGTTTGGCCCCATTTTCACATGTACAATGTAATGAGTTACTGGATTCGTCTACTGACCCAAGAAAGCAGGTCATCGTCATGTCCTGCTGTTCATACTAGAAACTGTCATAGAGCTTGTGAAAAATCTGCGTTATGAGGGAGAATGTATAGACTTACAATCTGTAGCTTAATGGTTTTGCCATCAAGTTCAATGGTGCGGATCTTGAAGTCCACGCCTATGGTGCTGATGTAGCTCTCAGTGTATGTGTCATCCTGCAAGAGCAACAAAGAAGAATGAAAACTGACCTATGCAATTTACATTGTGGATCTTATAAGTAATGTACTATAAAATACATTCAGTCAATTCTATATTATTTGCAGACTGCATATTTTCAGATTTTTAATTCATGTTTGGCAGCGAAAGCTGACAAAACGACCCATCTGTGCCTGTACTCACAGCAAATCTCAACAGCAGACACGACTTCCCTACTCCGGAGTCACCGATGAGGAGCAGTTTGAACAGGTAATCACTAAAATAGAGAAACACAACAGTAATACATTGATATAAATATATTACATTTTTGAATATCAATTTAACCTTTTATATGACATTTACAAGCCAAAGGGGTAATTATAACTTTAGTAATACCTCAAGTCTTATCACTTCAAACTGTTGTTTTAGTATTATCTATACTATTATAGTATTTTAATATTTTAAATGACCTTTGTTATATTTTCAGTTTGTTTTCATAATTCTGTAATGCTTTTTTAATAAAATGGAGAAACATAGCCGTATATAGCAAAACATTAAAATTACAATAAACATGATCATATTTTAGTTTCAAATATAAATTCAACCTTTATATTTTAGGTAGGGCTGTCAAAATTAATGCATTAATAGCGCGTTAACGCAAATTCATTTTAACGGCACTAATTTTATTAACGTGCGATTAACGCAGCGCGCATTTTCTGTTAGACCCACTACCTAGCCCATAGTTAAAGAAATGGATGCACAATGTTGCCAACCTAGCGAAAAGTGTCTAGCAACAATACATAAACACATAATTGGACAAACCTAATATAGTTTCTGAGGCTCTTCGGTTTTGCTGAAAGTGCGTGAGGTCTCCCAATGCGCGCGCACCTCCCTCTCTTTATATCTGCGTCTGCTCTGTTCAGCGAGCGGCAGTGGAGCAGCGCTTTCAGTTAAACCAGATATTATGTTGCTTCCAGTGCTTGAAGTGGGCCGGTACGCAGGCACTTCTGTATTTTATCCTTTTGCGTACTTGGACTTTTTCGTGCGTACCGGCACTTCTGCCATATTTAATGAATGCAAGCGGAGTCGGTCTATGTTAGGATTGGTGCTGTGGGGTTGATGCGTAAAGCCACATACGAGTGTGCACGCAAAAACGGCGTATTATATGCACGCCAAAGTTAATTTCAGCTTATTAATAGCACGCCAAATAGAAACAGAAAGTCGTGCTAGTGCGCATTTTCATGAGACCGGGCTCTCCAATCAGTACATTAAAACCAAAACAATACATTAAAAAATAAAAGAAGCAGGTTTTTGGGATCACATAACTTTAAACGGGTAAACTCCTAAAAAGTCAAAGGATCCTGAAGGTATTCAAACAGGAAGTTAAAAACAACGATAATAATGCAGGGAATAGTGACTTATGTCTAGATGCCGGTAAATGATTCTTTTCAGTGATTGAATCATGATCATAATTCAGGATTTTTTTCAGTTATTATTTCATATTACTTTGGTTGTCTGATAACAGAAATATTAAATCAAAACAATGGAAACAGTTTTGTTGAGAACTTGGCTGCATTAAATGACAGTATGTGGGCACCGAGAAGCAAACAAATGTAATAATAAATGTAGATTTTGCATGTTCAGAAGAAGTGAGCTGTCCTGTCCTGCAAATAATGTAAACAGGCTTGTGTAAGTAAATTTCTCAGTGCAAAGAAAGAGAAGTAATGGGAACCTGGTGTTTCTATGTTCTTTTTTCATGTGTCTAATAGACATGAACAAGTTATTTGAAAAACATCTATGACATTTGAAACAAGTTAGTCTTCATGCTCTATGTCAAGTATGGTTTCACTGATAATAAACACATATGTGACCCTGGACCACAAAACCAGTCTTAAGTCGCTGGGGTATATTTGTAGCAACAGCCAAAAATACATTACATGGGTCAAAATGTTTGATTTTTCTTTTATGCCAAAAATCATTAGGAAATTAAGTAAAGATCACGTTCCATGAAGATTTTTTGTAAAATTCCTACTGTAAATATATCAAAATGTAATTTTTGATTTGTAATATGCATTGTTAAGAACCTAATTTGGACGACTTTAAAGGTGATTTTCTCAGTATTTTGATATTTTTGCACCCTCAGATTCCTGATTTTCAAATAGATGTGTCTCGGTCAAATATTGTCCTATCCTAACAAATCATACATCAATAGAAAGCTTATTTATTGAGCTTTCATATGATGTATACATCTCAGTTTTGTCAAATTTTACCTTATGACTGGTTTTGTGGTCCAGGGTCACATATTTGCTTAAAGCATCCATATTTGTCCATGCCAATGTTGATTAGAGTATTAAAAACTTTAAAAAGTATTAATTTAAGGTACATTTAGAACAGATAAAAATGTGCGATTAATCGCGAGTTAACTCATGACAACCATGCGATTAAAAAAAATTCATCGATTGACAGCCCTAATTTTAGGACATTTACAAGTCAAATGGGTTATTAAAACATTATGATACCTCAAGATTTATTTTACCATTCCAGTCTTAAGTTTTTATTATTTACAGTCCAACCCAATAATATTCAGACACCAGATATATTTTTTTGTTGTTATTTTTTTTACTAGTGGGTACAGCAGTGAGAATAGCAAATTAGAGTCAACTGTGACATATTATACAAAAAGTTTCTTCATACAGTGGACTGCCAGTAAAATAGATACAAATTTGGGACCAAAAATTTATTCAGCCACTTTGAACTGACCATGTTTTGCTTAAGTGTTTTTACTTTAAATTAGGGCTGGGCGATAAAACGATAACGATATATATCGCGATAGACAAGAGATCGATATCAATAAAAAATGTGTTCGATAAAACGTTCGATATTTTGTATTCTTCGTCGGCCGCCCAGCCCCCCTTTAACGTTCAGTTCATAGCGCCAGATCACAATAGAAGTTAAGGTTATCTTTCCTACAGAACGGGTCCATGTTGTTGTATTAAACAAACTAAATAGCCTTATGTTATTTATCTTATTTACACGACGGCATTTGATTTCTGTCTCTACATGATCGCGCGTTTACAATGTCTCCTCACAGACCGGATCGCGGACTCCATTCATAAAAACGGACTTTACTATAGGGCGGAATGCCGCGGAATTCGTCGATTTTTGGACCAATATATCAAAAGTTGGTCTGTTAATTAATTCAGATCGCGATATGGACTAGTGTCTGTGAAAACTGAAATGCTTCAATAAGAATCCTGCATGTTCCGTTTGCCTCTATATGAATGAATGGAGGAGACGCGTTTTATTTTCACTACACGCATACTGCACACGTGACGCTCCCGCTAATTTTTGGCCTTTGCATCTCACATGAACAGACAAACTCCAATAAATACATCTCCAAAGCTGCTGTGAGTGTCACTTTTTGTCAATTTTACCGTTTCATTAGTGAAACTAGCATCATTCATACTGTTTTACACACTGAAACTTCACGGCAACCTGTCAAAATAAAAGTACGGTTTAACATGTAACAGAACAATATTAGTCTTGTATTACTGTACAGTATAATGTAGGTGTTTATATGTTCACATTTAAATAATTTACATAAAACAATATATATATGATAAAAAATAAATACTATTATTATTAAACCTTTTTTTAACTGAATATAATTTTTCTTCTATGTATTAATTAATTTTAACAGTAAAGCTCCGTTTATTTTTATTTTTAAAAATAAATCTGTGATTTTGCTTTCATTTGATTATCAGAAAAAATAAAACAAGAATTTCTGAAAAAAAAAAAAAAAAAAAAAAAAGATTGTAAGGCCCTATTGTTCAAAATGTTGAAAGTTTTGGACTTATTTTTTCACTTAAATATTTTTGTTATTACACAAAGTATAGGCTAAAGTACCGGGAAAGAAGTAATGTTGGCTACTGGCAACCAGCAATCTGTGCAGAAAAAATATAATCAGCCAAGTACTTTGCAACAACCTCTGACCTGTGGTCAAGCCGTACTTCTGGGCCATACATTAGCTTGACCATTCACTTCATCGACAATGAATGGGGTTTGATTAAGAGATAATTAAGTGTATATTGTGACTTTAGACTTATGTTTACATTTTAATTATTTGAGTTTTCCATGGTTGTTGACATTTCTGTCTTAATAACTGAGGGGATTATGATCAGAGGCAGGTTAAGTTTAAAATAAAAATGCTTGTGTAATATATTTTTCTCCTGGTCCTTATTTTAAATGAGTCATAAAAATATCAATAATTATCGATATCGACCGATATGAAACACTGATATCGTGATATAGTTTTCAGCCATATCGCCCAGCCCTACTTTAAATGCTAATGCAACCTACACCACAGACTAAACAAAATTAAGCATTGCTTGGTAATTGGTCAACAGTACTGATTGTATTGATAGTTGTGTAAATATTGTTATACTAACAGAATTTTGGTTGATTGTAATCCATTACATACCTTTCTATCAAAGTTATCTGACATTATCAAGATGTATTTGTTCTGACACAGAGTTCTCGTCATATTTTCTAAATTATAGCAAATAATTTGTGACAATGTGAGAAATGTTGAAGGTGTCTGAATAAATTTTGGCTTGACTGTAAATACTATTACAATATTTATTAATATTTTGAGTTAGCATTTTTAGTTTTCATTTTAATTTTCATAATTTTGTTATGCTTGCTTTATTTATTAATTTTTTTAAACATTTCTATTTAGCTTTCATTTATTCTCATTACGTTTGTAGTTTCTATTTTAGTAATTCTGTTTCATTTCTAGTTTTTGTTTACTTTTTTAATTGCAAGTTTTCATGTTATAGTTATATTTATTTACGCTTTAATACTTTTAGGTTTTAATAACAATGAGAACACTGCTAGAGTAGTTACATTAATCATGATAATTACAGAATATGACTTATGAATATGATTAAGTTGTTTGTCTAAAGTGAACATTTCGAAAAATTCTCTTTTCATACACAGTAAGACCAAGAGCAAAGATGTTTGAACTGTAAAGAGCTTAGTGTGCGTATTGACCTTTAGGAATGGTGTTTGTCCCGTTATGCTAATGTATCAATGACATATAGTACTGAACGAATCACATAGCACATCACACCCATCAGAGGATGAACTGATCAAATAAAACGGTGCCATTAATATTGCTTAAATGATAATTGGTTTGGAAACAAGTTGCAAAACCAACTGCCACTTCCAACCAGCCGCCAGGAATCTGCTTTGCAGTGATGGTGAAGTAGGTTAAAAACAAAATCAGCATAAACAAAGTATCCTCTGCCACCAGCTCAAAATACAGCTGAGCCTTATCCCAGAAACGGCTGTCGCAATGAAGGACCTATTCTGGTTTCTGAATTCAAGCACTAACATTAGACAGGCTGAGAAATGTTGCATCACTCAACAGTTGTGAAGCAATCATGACTCTCAGCATGCTGGTGATGATACACAGCGTGCTCACATGTGTCAAGAGAAAAACAAGAGGTGGTAAACCCACAAACAATAAGAAAACTCAATCTCCACCAAGTAAAGCATTTAAGTATTCAGTTCTATATTTTAACAAATGAATGAGTCAAACACAAAAATGCAATAAAAACAACACTTTAAACTGGATATAAGTGGGTTTGTTAATAGCAAAGGCTAATCGATACATTTTAGTGATTTTATGAAGGATGTACACGTTAGAATTTCAGTTGTAAGTTTACATTTACAACAGAAATTAAGTGAAATTTGTTTGTTTAAAGGAGTAGTTCACTTTGTCCCTTGTCATCCAAGATGTTCATGTCTTTCTTTCTTCAGTCCTACAGAAATTTCTCTCCATATAACTTCTATGGTGCCCCTGAGTTTGAACTTCCAAAATGCAGTTTAAATGCAGCTTCAAAGGGCTCTAAATGACCCCAGCCGAGGAAGAAGGGCCGGTTATTTTCTAAAAACATTTACAATTTATATACTTTTTAATCTCTACACAGAGTACACACAGAGCTGGACAAGATGAGCATTTGAGGTTAAAAAGTATATAAATTGTAATTTTTTTTTAGAAAATAACCAATCGTTTTGGTAGATAAGACCTTTCTTTCCTCGGCTGTGATCGTTTAGAGCCCTTTGAAGCTGCATTTTGGAAGTTCAAACTCGGGGGCACCATAGAAGTCCATTATATGGAGAGAAATCCTGAAATGTTTTCCTCAAAAAAACTATTTTCTTACGACTGAAGAAAGAAAGACATGAACATCTTGGATGACAAGGGGGTGAGTACATTATCTGTAAATTTTTGTTCTGAAAGCGAACTACTCCTTTAAACTGGATATAAGTGGGTTTGTAAATAGCAAAGGCTAATAGATACATTTTAGTGACTTTATGAGGGGATGTACAGGTTATAATTTCAGTTGTAAGTTTACATTTACAACAGAAATGAAGTGAAATTTGTTTGTTTAAGCATCCTGACAAGATCCAACACTGGCTCAACCAATGGCACGAGTTCGGGGGTGGGACAACCTACTTAACTGACCAATAGCAAACAGGGGAGAGTTTGAAACATGTTTGTGCTCTTGTTGCCAGTGAAATAGGTGCATTTAAAATATCGCTGATGGATATGACATGAAATCAATTTTCCTACAGGATATTCATTAAGTAAGACGTCTGTATGTATACAGATTTGAAAGCTGCCAGCATGCTACTAGGAAAACACACAAAAAATACGAAACCTCTGCCCTTCGCGACCTCTTCTAGCTGTAACACTGACTTTCACTTCACAGGCCTAATAAAAACCACATGACACTTGAATGCCCCACAATGACAAGCTCGTATTCAGTTTCAAAACACCGTGTTTAAAGTGCATAATTATGCACTCATATGCAAGATGCATTTTGACAGCCCCGGTGTCAATAAACTAACAACGTCATTCCGTCGCAACGCAACACACAAAAATGAAGTCACGCAATACGGCAAACGTTAACATTCTGTGTTGAAAACACTAAATAACGACAGGTTTTCATTTTAAATGCTTAATGCTAAATAACGCTGTCAGTTAGAGTAAGAGCCCGTCTGAATAAAGGCCAACCGAGCAAATATCCTTTATATTCGCAGTTAGTTCCGGACGCTGTTAGCCGTTCAGGCTAGACAAAGCTACTCACACTGACGCTTCGTGACTATACTAACATTGACATCCGCAACGCAAGTCTGGCCGTCAAATACTCACTATTCTGGATTCATGATGTGTTTGGGTTTGTGTCGTTGTCGTTGGGTTCAGCAGGAGATCGGACTCTTTTTCTCTGCGAGCTGAGGCGATAATGATGAAGAGGATGACTTGTACGTCTTGAATCCCGAGGCACTGGGGCTGCTTGCTCTGATTTACCCCCTCCGATCACACCTCAGAACTTTCTTCTCGTTGGATTCGGTCACTTGACGGACATTACTGGTCATATAACGCAAAACACTGTTATTTTGTTCTGCTTTTCTTCCTTCCTTCCGATCTGTCCCTCGCTCGAAGTACAAGATGGCTGCGCAGGTGCGGCAGTGACATCAGATGACGTGGCATTACGGACTGATCTCACAGAAACAACCAGAGATTCAACTCATCAAATCAACTTATGAACTTACTTGATATAAACAATTATAAATCAAATAATGAGAAAAGTTTAAATTAAATGAGAAATAAAACTATAATTACATAAGATAGGCTGTATACATTGTGTTTTGTATAGCCTGTTCACATTTTTAATTACATATATTTCTTAATGTTTAAGAATAGTGATTCTTGAGACATGGGACAAAACATGTCCAGCAATTGTAACTGCTATTAATATAATGCATTTAACACAATTATCCTCTTAAATTTAATTTGATCATTTTCTCACTACATCTAGAACAGTGTGTCCACAGAGAAGAGTTCAATCACTCATATGCTATAAAATGGATACAAATCTTTTTTAATGATCAAAAAACTTGTTTTATCAAAGGCAACACTTAATATCTCATAAGAAAGCAAGGTTGTTTTTCAGTGACACATGCATGTTTCATAAGGTTTCAAAGTTGTGTTCCCACTTTTTGTCACAGTTCTCCTCTGCAGAGTACATCAGTGTCAGACAGGCTCTGTTCATTTGTATAGTTTTAGAATATTTTAAATCCTAATGTTAATAATTCCTGTGTCACAACCATATGTGACCCTGGACCACAAAACCAGTCATAAGGTTAAATTTTACAAAACTGAGATGTATACATCATATGTATACATCAAAGTTAAATAAATAAGCTTTCTATTGATATATGGTTTGTTAGGATAGGACAATATTTGGCCGAGATACATGTATTTGAAAATCTGGAATCTGAGGGTGCAAAAAAATCAAAATACTGAGAAAATCACCTTTAAAGTTCTCCAAATTAAGTTCTTAACAATGCATATTACTAATCAAAAATTACATTTTGATATATTTATAAAAGGAATTTTACAAAAAATCTTCATGTAACATGATCTTTACTTAATTTCCTAATGATTTTTGGCATAAAAGAAAAATCTATAATTTTGACCCATACTATGTATTTTTGGCTATTGCTACAAATATACCCCAGCGACTTAAGACTGGTTTTGTGGGCCAGGGTCACATATGTCAACACCATCTCCCAATTTCTGAGGAAATTATTAGAAATATTTAGATGACTTTATTCTCCTCAAGCAGGTTCCATTAGCATCTAGCATCAACAGATAAAAAAACTAAATGGCTACTACATGAAGTCCATTTGTTTTGTGAAAGAAATGCCAAATTTGTCACCACTATAAGATTTTGTGTTCCAATGATAAATCAAAATACTTAAATGTGACTCTTGAATAGAAGATTTATAAACAAACACCCTGTTTTGTCCCACTTCTCAAGAATGATAAGATTTGTGTGTATATACATATTTTATTTACTTATTTTTACATTTTACACACACATGATCCATATTTTATTGAAGGGCTTAGTTATTACAAAATCAAATAAAAGTATCAAAATGAAATATCTCACATTTCTAATTTCAAAATAATAAAAATGTTATTGGTCTTTTTTTTTTTTACCCTATTCACCTGTAGTATTTGAAAAATGTCTGAGCATTTTCCAAAGATGTATATCCATGATATACAAATTTACAGATGTACAAAGTAAAAAAAAAGTAAAAAAAAAAATATATATATATATATGAATAAAAAAAATCTTATGTACTTATGTACTAGCAATGGAAACACTGTATATGTGCCGTTTTACAGAATTGGTGCAAAATGTTGTCGCAAAAAAAAACATATACACATACAAAAAAGCATTCAAGTATTCAAGTCTTTAGCTGTTAACTAAGATAATTTTATTATCTATTGAAACACACAATAATATTCAAAATATTTGTAAGCTTAATAGATTTAAAAACATAATTTATTGGGTACTTTCAATTGGGCGGTGACTGTCCCCAAACCTAATCCCTAAATTTAAATTTACGAAAATTATATTAAATAAAAAAAAATTAAAAAAAATTCCATTGTTGTTTTTAAAATTATCTTTTTGATTCTTTCAAAAGGTTAAGTAATATATATATATATACATATATATATATAATTTTATATTTTCTTTGTAAATTAGGAAACTTTATGTAAAAAAAAAATGTCAGTATTTTAGTATGTTTTAGAAGTGTTTTAGTTTGCAAGTTAAAATTCTGTAATGTCATGTGGTTGCTACCGAAAATGTGCAGTCACTACTGAAACATGGGATGTTTTGTCAAAAATAAAGTATACAGAATTATCAACTAAGATGTTATGATATTTTTGGTTCAGTGTATGTTTAAACTAATAAATCCTTAACTTCAAAATCAGTATGATCAACTTTTTGCCTTTTACAAAGAAAATTTTAAATTTAAAATGCAACAAATCTCTTAAAATGCACTTAAATATTATCAAAAATGTAACTGTTACTGATTTAACTCTGAGAAAATGTTAATGAAATAGCAAAAATACATATTTACAATGTAGATGTAAGCTAAATCTTAATAGGTCAATATAACCCTTCTAATTAAATTATTAATACTGTGTTGCGGTAGTGATAACTTTGGGGAAAGGATGAATATTCCAAAACTTTCTGAATATTATACAATTTGCATACATATACATTATTTGAAAAAGACACTTTGTACTTTTATGTCATTGGTGGAACCGAAATCTCATCCTAATACTAAAACTATGAACTAATAAATGCCTAGTGTGGAGTATATTCTCACATTAAGTTTTAATGCACATCAGGTCTTCCTTCTCTTCCCTCACAGGTATAGAATAAGACAAGGAGTATGTAGTTTACAACATTCTCTCCACCTCAGGCTCCAGGGTCTCTGCGGTGTCCTGGTGATCACTGGATGCCTCCAGGCCCAGGTTGATGTAGAGGGCCTCCTTGCTGGCCTCCAGGGGTGGAAGCTCAGATAGAAGTGCTTTCAGGCTCTGGCCCAGCTCTCCAAAACCTGGCCTCTGAGAGGGATCTCTGTGCCAGCAGCTCAACATAAGCTCATATCTGACAGAGGAAATGCCAAAGGAAAATGAAGAAGGAGAGCAGCAAAACAAAAACACAAAATCGTCTTTCAGATCCATTTAAGCTTCTTGAGCATGCACAAAACAGTATTACATTCTATGATTTAATAATCAGCTGCACATTTACATCACTGCTGTGACTCATCATGAGGACTTTTAGAACAGACCTGAACTATTCTTGCTTCTAGACTTGATTTCATTAGTCTTGCAACAGACGGTTTTTTGTACAGGCTTAGTCACAGATTACTGATAAACAGAATTGTCTATTGATAATATGTTACGCTGGACCACAAAACCAGTCATAAGGGTCAATTTTCTGAAATTGAGATATAAACATCATCTGCAAGCTGATTAAATAAGCTTTCCATTTTATATGGATTGTTAGGATAGGTCAATATTTGGTCAATATTTAATATCCAAGTCACAACTATTTGAAACATGAATCTTGGATTCATTAATGATTCATGATTTTTTGGCATAAAAGAAAAATCGATCATTTTAAAGCACACAATGTATTGTTGGCTATTGCTATAAATATACCTGTGTGCCTTATGACTGGTTTTGTCGTCCAGAGTCACATGTTTTGAAATTTTACAAAACTTTTATAAAATGCTTTTTGTGATGATTTGATGAAAAATATATACTTACAATTTGCAATCATTGTCCCCTTGTTTGAGACGGTGTCCATTTTCCAGGAAGTCCAAGAGCTCATGAGCAGAGATACCTGGATAGGGTATTTTCCCTCTGGATGTGATCTCCCACATGGTTATTCCAAAAGACCACTGTGGGACAAGAAATAAATAAAACTGGTTTACGTTTCTTGGTGGGTAAATCTCAGAAAAGCATATTCGGGTCATATTTTTCCAACAGTCAAAAACAAAAAATACATTATGTTTTACTGGATGTTGCATGGCCGAAGCAGGCGGAGTAATTTGCCATATTACGGCAGCAAACATTCCTTGACTATTACACCGGAATGGGAGACAAATATCGAAACTTGTTGGTCATTTTTGATCATTGACCATTCAGTGATCTATGCTAAGCTATACTAAAAGTGATATCGCCAGAACAGGAGAACGACTGAATGGATTTCAAAACGGTAAAAATCAACTTATTAACTCGGGAAGAGTTGGAAAATGAGCCTATTTCCAAAAAAGTGGAATGTTCCTTTAAGACCCAATATTTAAAAGGGCATTAAGATGTCTTTACTATTTCTTGAGGCATGCACATTTTGGAGAAAAACTTGAAAAGCGCATTTTCCCCATTTTTGAATGGTCAAAATTGGCCCCTAATGCAAAATAGATTGCTAAAGTCAACCGATTTTACTAATAGACCTACCAATCTCTGTATAAAAATAACATTGCGATGCTGCCATCTTTCTAAAGTCATTTTAACCCCCCTGTAACTTGACTCAATCTCAGGTGAAAATTGCCATTTTGACCCACAAAACAGTGGATTACTCAGTAAATATTCATCCATGACATTTATTATTTTGGCTTTTATCACTATACATGTCTATAATCTTTCCTTAGAAAAAAATATTAGAAAATCAAAAATTTGAGCCAAGGAAGTTTTGGAAATTTGACTGATTTGAGACAGAATGACCCAGTAAGGGGTCAGTAACTGGGGCCAGAAATGTTCTATATGCAAAATTGTTTTTCTTTCAACAGAATTACTAAAAAATACTGTAAAAATAGAATACTGTAAAAATACTGTATTAGAAGCATACATAGGACTGACCACATCACTCTTGGTGGTGTATAAGAAGTCAGATAGACTCTCTATGGCCATCCACCGTACAGGCATGTTAACATCCATATTCTTCTGCCTATAGTAGGTACTGGAATAGATGTTCTTAGACAGGCCAAAGTCAGCCACACAGACACGCAGATCATCCCTCAACCTGTAAAAGTCAAACTATATGTGAGAGTCGAGTGGGCAAGTATGGAAAAAAAACATTTTGTTCATCATTAGGTGTGGCCTCTTCTCAAGACAATGCAAATATTAACAGGACATCATTGAGTAATGTGTTCTTTGTTGCCCTCCCGTGGACTCACATGCAATTGCGGGCAGCCAGGTCTCTGTGCAAGAAACCCTGAAAGCTGAGATACTCCATTCCTGCAGCAATGTCAATCATGAAGCGCAGAAGACTCTGATAAGGCACAAACTGGAGAGAAGAGACGACGCAATGTATATAATAAGATGTGTGTATGGCAAGCCGTTTTAGCATTAAATACTCTTTGCCATACTAGTCATAATTCTGTTTTGTCTAATCATAATTCCAATTCCAGATATCTATTCTGCATAATGATGAGTCAGAACATCTTTTACACCGTCCAGACTACTCTGGTAAACTTGGCATTGGCTGCTGAACTAAACAACAGTTTATGTTCTGCATATGTTGCATTATGTTCTGAAATGTGTACTTCATGAAATACGTGCTCTGTCTGAAGATAACGCACAAGACAAGGTTTAGCACATTATTGTTGGTAATTGTTCTTATTATTTTATTTTTGCTGTTCGATTATCATACAGGATACATCAATGAATAACGCATTTTTGGCTGTCGTGGGTGTGTGCATGAACGTAAATACCAGCTACATTAAATTTGTTTCTCATCACTTTATTGTGCACTTTTTGCACAGAAATTAGCATATTTTTACTGTGGACATTGAAAATGATGCATGTGTTTTTCCAAGGGTTAAAGTCATCGGTTCATTTCCACTTTGAAAAGATTTCTGGACATTGTAAGCATATTTTCGGACTGTTTTGATCCATATTCCTGTTAAATTGATTTATCTTTATTTTATTTTGTCATTATTCTTTTTTTAAGAGATAAAAATGGTCCTTATCAACCTTGACATGGCAATACAATTCTATCACATTATTTTGGTGAGCTTTTGGGCTGGAAATCGTCAACCCGATCTGGCAACACTGCTTAAAGATTAAGGCGGGGCTTAGCAAAGGGATGGTTTGAGTACACAATTAAGATATCTATAAAATAATTTTGACTAGTCAGAATGTTAATTCTAGATATCTACATTCAAATTCTTCCATGTCACAAAGCTGAATGCGGATATCTCCAAAGAAAGATCCTCCTAGTCGAAAATCTGATTGAGATATCCAGAATTAAATTCCAGATATCTTTAAATAAGTTTTGACTAGGAAGAATTCCAATTCAAGATATCTCTAATCAAGTTTTGCATAGTCAAAAATCCAATTCAAGATATCTACAACTGTAATTTGACTAGTAGTAAATTATTTACAGATATCTACAAATGTATTTGTGGATATCTTTAAAAATGACGAATTAAAGATATCTCCAATTGGATTATGACTAGTAAAAACCCAGTTAGAGATATCTTGAATTAGTATTAATTAGTATTAATCTAATTCTAGTATTGAATTAGATAGTCTGAACAAAGGTTTAAATGCGAAAAAGGCTTGCGACATGTGTGGTTATTTCAACCACTAAACCTTTATATAAAAACAAGATAAATATGATAAGTCCAAACAAGGTGTTGAAAATTTGTGAGACTGACCATGGGAACATCACCGTAGCGGGTCGCTTTAAGGAAACTGTGTAGGTCTCCATGTTTCATGAACGGAAGAATAACAAGCGGAACATGGATGGAGGACTCCGGATCCCGCTCTAGTGCGACCCCTGGTGGATATAAATAACCTTTAATGTGCGATTTATTAGGTAACTAGAAGAATACGTGTTTTTGTATGATTAATAATAGATTAAAATAATATGTTAACAAATACCATTGTGTAATATCAAGCAATATAGATAGACTGTTTTTGACCAGGTTAAATATTCAGCTTGAAAATGGCCGTGCCTGTTCTTATGTTACAAATGAGGTGAATATACAGTATGCACACTAAATCTACAGTAGATCAACCAAAAAAAAAAAATCTAAATTCATTTATTTACCATTTTCATTATGCTGGAAACCATTCCAACTATTTACAGATGAGGTCAAAAGTTTACATACACCTTGCAGAATCTGCTAAATGACTGAGATCCATATTTTCACACCGAGGGACTCATATGCAACTATTACAGAAGGTTCAAACGCTCACTGATGATTCAAAAGGAAACACAATGCATTAAGAGCAACTTTTGGAATTTGAAGATCAGGGTAAATTTAACTTTAATTTAACTTCTGGAAAACATGTAAGTATATTTTGTAGCTTTTGAAGGGCAGTACTAAATGAGAAAAATATCATATTTAGGCAAAATAAGAAAAATGTACACATTTATTCTGTTCATAAGTTTACACCCCTGGCTCTTAATGCATCGTTTCTCCTTCTGGAGCATCAGTGAGCGTTTGAACCTTCTGTAATAGTTGCATATGAGTCCCTCAGTTGTCCTCAGTGTGAAAAAGATGGATTTCAAAATCATACAGTCATTGTTGGAAAGGGTTCAAATACACAAAAATGCTGACAAACCAAAGAATTTGTGGGACCTGAAGGATTTTTTTTTTTGAAGAACAGTGGGCGGTTTAACTGTTCAGGACAAACAAGGGACAGATAAACAACTATCACTTAACAAAAAAGCATCAAGTGTATGTAACCTTTTAAACAGGGTAATTCTTTAAAAATGCAACTATTATTTTCTCTTGAAAAATATCTTATTCAGGTCAGTACTAAATAATAAATAGCATGCATTTTGTATAATCCCTCTCATTTTGATTAAATAATTAACATTGGTGTAAACTTTTGACCTAAACTGTATTTATTCTTTTGTTTGTTTGTTTTTCGTAGAACGCAAAAGAAGAATTTGAAGAAGAATTTTCTATGTAGTAGGCTATATAATGAATATATAATGAATAATTATATAAATACTGCTCCTTTACAGTGATCACTATGTACTGTGTGACCTTGACTGCTGAACATAATAGTATTGGACAGATGCCAATTACATTATTACACATTACAGTTGCTATGATCCATTTAATTCATACATTGGTACAATCTCCCCATAATTCTGCAGGTCAAAGGCAAGCAGGAGGTAAAAGTCAAGTGTATCCCACTGTTAATGTGAAGCTACAGGCATCACCAGGGGAACTTGTGGAAGTTCACAGTTTGCCCTTGGACGGGCCTAAAACAGGCCACGGGTGACCAGTTGCCATGGAAACGTCTGTGCCCTTTGAAATCAGGTTATTCAAAACATTCCACTCCAACTACATATGAATTATACATTTTAGCCTAGATTTCAAACATGAAATAGTAATTTAATTCAGTAGAGACATACCAAGTAATTTAACTACATTCGCATGATCAAAATGCTTCATAATTTCTGCCTCCTTGAGGAAGGACTCCAGATCTTCTTTACTGTGGACTGCACCTACAATTTGACAGAAAAGTTTAATGACATTACAGTGGAAAAGAGGTTGATTTAAATTACTAAATTGATCACATCTCTTAACTTATTAGAATGTCATATTTTACTGCCACTTGCTATCTGCATTACACACTAGTTACCTTTTAATGTTTTCACTGCCACTTTAATGTCTTGTCCTTTTTGAGGGGAAAACACACCCTCGTAGACAGCCCCAAATTCTCCTGCAGATGGAGAAATTCCAGTATAAGAATGCAGAATGCAAAATGACAATCAAATTATTCTTTATTAAATTATTCCTTTTAAAACAACAGTTATTAAATTATCATTTCATTTTATTTTCTATATGGGTAGCATATGCATAACATTTACAAATACCAATTAAGGTTAGGGTAAAATATTGAAATACTAAAATATAATAAAATAATCTAAAGATAAATATACATAATGCATATTTATATTTATTAGGGCTGTCAGTCGATTAAATATTTTAATCTAATTCATTACATAATGTGTCGATTAATTAATCTAATTAATCACAAATTAAATTTGGCCATGAAATTACTCACAAAAGATTATATAAAGCCATTATTGTGTTAAATGAGAAAGTATCAAGTAAACATTACTATGGCAAGCCGGTTTAGCCTAAAATATACTAAGCGTTGCTCGTCGTAATTGCATTTTTACTAGTAACAATTCAATTAGAGAGCTCTATAATTCAATTCCTGCTAATAACAATGCCAGTTAGAGAGCTCTCTAAATCAGTCTTTACTAGTTACAATTACAATTAGAAAGCTCTCTAATTCAATTCTTACTAGTAACTATTCCAATTAGAGAGCTCACTAAATCAATATTTACTAATAATAATTCCAATTAGAGAGCTCTCTAATTCAGTTTTTAAAAATTAAATTATAGAGCTCTGTAATTGCATTTTTACTATTTTTACTTCTTCAGAATTCGTTCTAATATGATAATTTACCGCTCAAAAAACATGTTATTATCTTATCAATGTTGATATTTTTGTGGAAACTGGATACATTTGTTTTCACAGCATTCTCCAATAAATAATCATTTGAATAATTTCAGTCTTTTTAAAAGTGTATTTTTATATCTGCGCAGACAAATTTGCAAGACGAATGTGAGAGTTTGTTTATACCTTTCCCAAGCTTTTGGCCCATTGTCAGCTTTGTACGTTCCACCATCACGTCTCTAAGATCACACAGCAGCCTATCACTCATCCCTTCCAATAACTCAGCTGAGCCTGACACAGAAAGACAAAGACAGAAACTAAAATATCATATTTCTGAAAAATGTCTTGCCAAGATACCCAAGTTTGCTATCAAAAATCAGAATAATTTTTACCAAATTATATGTTAATCTATTCCCATTCATTTTTAAAGATTTCTACTCTCACTGTATAAAATCGTGTAAAGATTCTGACATTTCAACCATTTAAATAAACAATAATTATCTGAAAGGAAGAAGATTTTCTAAATAAGCATAAGTATTTTGACACTGTTTTAATGCATGTACAGTATTTTTATTGTTGGTGACATACATGGTATGAGTCAGAATTGTCGGAAGTTTAAGTGTCTATATGGCAGGAATGAATTGCAATATTGACTTCTCACTTAAACATACTTGTGGATTCCAGCTGAGGTAGTTCAGTATGCAGCTGTTCATATCCACACACTTCCTGTCTGTGTGTTACACTTCTGGGAGGACAACGCCTACATTCACCACTATGATTACAGCTGCCATTCCTACAAGCTGAATGAAAACCATCATTATAGTTGTGTATACAGAACTGGACAGTGATCTCAAATTCTTTATGAGCTTTCATAGGGATTTACAAGACCTCAAATTATAAATTAATCTCCATTATTATATGGCTTTATCCACCTTATTTTCCCTGTAAGAGCCATTTGTAAATTTAACGTGTCTGACTTCTGGTTTCACCCACTTCCAGCTGTTTTTAGCTGTACACAACTCGCTGCTTGATATTGCAAATTGGCATGTCCTACTATATTACTTTAATGTATTACCTTAATAATGAACACACTGGTTTGTAGTGCAAACAGTTTTACTGTTTACTGCATTTTGTTATTCTTCTCGTTATTTCCCTATGGTGGCCTATAAACCAGAAGTCTCACACATTACCAGAAAGCATCTTCCACATTGAAAAATAAGGTGAATAGCTCTGTACTGTATGCCAAAATCTATTTTTGTAAATTGTTTCTATTCATATTTCTATAAGGACATTTAGGAGAAACTATAGAAGCCTGTTTCCGCCACAGGATAAAAAAGAAAAGAAAAAGGTAATATCACAATAAGTTTATATCTCATAATTCTGACTTTTTCCCGCAATTCTGAGATATATTCAAGATATAAACTTAAAAATTGTGAGAGTGTAACTCACAAGTGAGTTTATAACACATTTCAGAGAAGCCTGAACTATGAGATACAAACTCACAAATGCAAGAGAACTGTGGAGAAAAGGTTGCAATTACATTCTCTGAATTAACTTAAATAAACTCAGAATTCTAAGACAAAAGTCATAATTGTGAGATATAGACTTAGAATTATGAGGGGGAAAAAAATCATAATTGTGAGATAAATTTAGAATTATGAGGGAAAAAGTCATAATTGTGAGATATAAATTAAGAACTATGAAGAAAAAAGTCATAATTGTGAGATAGAAATTTAGAATTATGGGGAAAAAAGTGACAATTGTGAGATAGAAATTTAGAATTATGAGAAAAAAGTCATAATTGTGAGATATAAATTTAGAATTATAAAGAAAAAAGGCAGAATTGTTAGATAAATTTAAAATTATGAGGAAAATAGGCATAATTATGAGATATAAATTTAGAATTATGAGGGAAAAAGTCATTATTGTGAGATAAAAATTCAGAATTATGAAGAAAAAGTCAGAATTGTGAGGTATAAATGTAGAATTATGAAGAAAAATGGCATAATTGTGAGATAAAATTTGAATTATGAGGAAAAAAGTCATTATTGTGAGATAAACTTAGAATTATGAAGAAAAAAGGCAGAATTGTGAGATAAATTTAAAATTATGAGGAAAAAAGGCATAATTGTGAGATAGAAATTTAGAATTATGGGGGAAAAAGTGACAATTGTGAGATAGAAATTTAGAATTATGAGGAAAAAAGTCATAATTGTGAGATATAAATTTAGAATTATAAAGAAAAAATGCAGAATTGTGAGATAAATTTAGAATTATGAGGAAAAAGTCATAATTGTGAGGTATAATGTAGAATTATGAGGAAAAAAGTCAGAATTGTGAGATAAAAATTTAGAATTATGAAGAAAAAAGGCAGAAATGTGAGATAAATTTATAACTATGAAGAAAAAAGTCATAATTGTGAGATATAAATTTAGAATTATGAGGAAAAAAGTCATAATTGTGAGATAAACTTAGAATTATGAAGAAAAAAGGCAGAATTGTTAGATAAATTTAAAATTATGAGGAAAATAGGCATAATTATGAGATATAAATTTAGAATTATGAGGGAAAAAGTCATTATTGTGAGATAAAAATTCAGAATTATGAAGAAAAAGTCAGAATTGTGAGGTATAAATGTAGAATTATGAAGAAAAATGGCATAATTGTGAGATAAAATTTGAATTATGAGGAAAAAAGTCATTATTGTGAGATAAACTTAGAATTATGAAGAAAAAAGGCAGAATTGTGAGATAAATTTAAAATTATGAGGAAAAAAGGCATAATTGTGAGATATAAATTTAGAATTATGAGGAAAAAGTCATTATTGTGAGATAAACTTAGAATTATGAAGAAAAAAGTCAGAATTGTGAGATAAATTTATAACTATGAAGAAAAAAGTCAGAATTGTGAGATATAAATTTAGAATTATGAGGAAAAAAGTCATTATTGTGAGATAAACTTAGAATTATGAAGAAAAAAGGCAGAATTGTGAGATATAAATTTAGAATTATGAGGAAAAAAGTCATTATTGTGAGATAAAAATTCAGAATTATGAAGAAAAAAGTCAGAATTGTGAGATAAATGTATAACTATGAAGAAAAAAGTCAGAATTTTGAGATATAAATTGAGAATTATGAGGAAAAAAGTCATAATTGTGAGATAAATTTAGAATTATGAGGAAAAAAGTCATTGTGAGACAAACTTAGAATTATGAAGAAAAAAGGCAGAATTGTGAGATAAATTTAGAATTATGAAGAAAAATGTCAGAATTTTGAGATATAAATTTAGAATTATGAGGAAAAAAGTCATAATTGTGAGATATAAATGTAGAATTATAAAGAAAAATGCCAGAATTGTGAGATAAAAAGTTTCACATGGTAAAAACAGAATAAGACTTACTATTGACACTACTTAGCTCAGTGTATACGTGTTCTTGAGGACGTTGATATTGAGTCACAACAGATCTGGATATGAGCTCAGTTTCTTGACCTCCACTAAACACACAATACACACAAAGCAGTAAACAATATATTGTATGCAGTACAAATATATTCACTTGTCCTAAGCAGAAAAAAATATTGCCATGCTAAAATTTTATACAATTGAAATTTTGTTTACTGACCATTCCTCCAGAGATTTTGATGGATCAAGACTTGTTCATGTTGTATAAGCATGCAAATGCATAAACATCTGCATTTTCATATACAATATTATATGTTTACCTGAGCTTACGACGCCTTACAAAGATGATCACAACAGCAATGAGAATGAGGAGAACCAGAATGGAACACACTAGAGCAACAGTTAGTACAGGAGTGTGTTGTCGGCTGGGATCAGCTATGGAGGGAGGAGTGGACAACAGGTTGCCTGGAGGTCTTTCTGAAACACACACACAATGTACAATGTAAGATTTTATCACTGCGTACATCACTGTAAAAATAAAAAACACTACATTTCAATTAACGCTTCCTCACCTTCGGAATGGTTTCCATCTGTCTGGTTTCCTGTACCATAGACACATAACCCCTGCGGTGGACCCCACGTCCCATTTGACTGACACTGTATCTTTGGGGTACGAATCTCCTCAGAACCGTTCACACACACTCCTCTCCCCAACCCTCCAGCTGCTGTTTCCTCAAATTCCACTTGGTTCCATACAAATGTTGGACATTTCAGGAAGAACACCTGGATCGAAGCAATGAAAATGCACTTGCCGCTGTAGGAGAATCCCAGGTAAAAGCCCTTCTGAGAGATTTTTCCCAATTTAAGGCCCTTAGCATGGCTCAGGTCCTCATCCTCAGGAACATCACCTAAAGGAAACGGATGCTGGACTGTGATCTTGAGAACTGTTCTAACGTCCTGATTCAGCGTTTCATCCGATTCTCGCACATAGATATAAAGAGGCTGCTGGTCCACTTGGGCAAAACTCAGGTCCAGAAAAAGTTCACTGCCATCTTGTTTAGGGATCCAGTTGGTCCATAATGTTTTGGGATTCCTATTCAATTGTGGGTTACAAGCTTGGTAGACAGAGTGTGAATAGCCCTTTCCGAGCTGCATTCGTGTTTCCTTCCACTTACATTGATCAAAAGAGAAACAAATCATTATTTTGATTCACTATTCATTTTTTTTAATGTAAACATTTACCAGTTTTAAACAATACGATACATTCAAATCCATTTTATACAGTCAAACCAAAAATTATTGACACCACATATAATTTTTGATATTTTTTTTTTACTAGTGGGTGAAAGACACTATAGTTAATTTATGTAAGTGAGGATAGCAAAATAAAGTAAACTGTAAAAAACTTTAAAAATTTGGAACCAAAATTTATTTAGACACTTTGACCTGACCATGTTTGCTTAAGTGATTTTTTTTTTATTGCTATCTCAACCTTTTTACACCACAGATTGAACAAAATTAAGCATTGCTTGGTAATTGGTCAACAAAGTATTCAGTTGTGTAAATTTGGTTATACTAACAGATGTCTGAATTTTAAGTTGATTGTAATCCATTACATACCTTTCGATCAAAGTTAAAGTGGTGTGAAAGAGTGTTGGCCCCCTTAATGATTTTATTTTTTTTTTGCATATTTGTCACACAATGTTTCAGATCATCAAACAAATTTAAATATTAATCAAAGATAACACAAGTAAACACAACATGCAGTTTTTAAATGAAGGGTTTTTTTATTTGAAGGGGGAAAAATCCAAAGTTTTGCCACAGTCTGGAAAAGGTTATAAAGCCATTTCTTAAGCTTTGGGACTTCAGGGAACCACAGTAAGAGCCATTATCCACAAATGGCGAAAACATGAAAGTGGTGAACCTTCCCAGGAGTGGCCAGCCGACCAAAATTACCCCAAGAGCACAGCGACGACTCATCCAAGAGGTCACAAAAGACCCCACAACAACATTTAAAGAACTGCAGGCCTCTCTTTCCTCAGTTAAGGTCAGTGTTCATGACTCCACCATAAGAAAGAAACTGGGCAAAAATGGCCTGCATGGCAGAGTTCCAAGACGAAAACCGCTGCTGAGCAAAAAGAACATAAAGGCTTGTCTCAGTTTTCCCAGAACACATCTTGATGATCCCCAAGACTTTTGGGAAAATACTCTGTGGACTGACGAGACAAAAGTTGAACTTTTTGGAAGGTGTGTGTCCCATTACATCTGGCGTAAAAGTAAGCATTTCAGAAAAAGAAACATCATACCGACAGCAAAATATGGTGGTGGTAGTGTGATGGTCTGGGGCTGTTTTGCTGCTTCTGGACCTGGAAGACTTGCTGTGATAAATGGAACCATGAATTCTGCTGTCTACCAAAACAATTCTGAAGGACAATGTCCGGCCATCTGTTCGTGACCTCAAGCTGAAGCGAACTTGGGTTCTGCAGCAGGACAATGATCCAAAACACCAGCAAATCCACCTCTGAATGGCTGAAGAAAAACAAAATGAAGACTTTGAAGTGGCCTAGTCAAAGTCCTGACCTGAATCCTATTGAAATGCCGTGGCATGACCTTAAAAAGGTGGTTCATGTTTGAAAACCCTCCAATGTGGCTGAATTACAACAATTCTGCCAAGATGAGTGTGTCAAAATTCTTGCACAGTGCCGTAACAGATTCATTGCAAGTTATCGCAAACGCTTGATTACAGCTGTTGCTGCTAAGGGTGGCTCAACCAGTTATTAAGTTTAGGAGGCAAACACTTTTTCACACAGGGCCATGTGGGTTTGGATTTTGTTTCCCCTTCATAATAAAAAACTTAATTAAAAAACTGCATGTTGTGTTTACTTGTGTTATCTTTGATTAATATTTAAATTTGTTTGATGATCTAAACCATTAAAGTGTGACAAACATGCAAAAAAATGAAAAATCAGAAAGAGAGCCAACACTTTTTTACACCACTGTATATGACATTATCAAGATTAATTTGTTCTGACACAGTTTAACTCTGTATTCTTGTCATATTTTAGTGAATAAACTGTGATGTGAGAAATGTTGTAGGTGTCTGAATGAAATTTGGTTTGACTATGTTTATTATTTGTATGTATAATATTTTTTTAAGAATAGGCTATGCTTTTATTCAATAAGAAAGCATTACATTGATTAAAAGAATAACATTATTGGCATTTATAATGAAATAAAACATGTTACGTTATATATAAATGCTGTTAAAATCCTGAAAAATGTATCACGGTTTTCACAAATATATTAAGCAGCAGCACAACTGTTTACAACATTGATAATAATCAGAAATCAGCATAGTAGAATGATTTCTGAATGATCATGTGACACTGAAGACTGGAGTAAAGACCGCTAAAAATTCCGCTTTACCATCGCAGTACTAAAATACATTTTAAAATATTAATTTAAAAATGAATGAAAACAGAAACGAGATTTTTGTTTGTTTAGTTTTTCAAACAATATCACTATTTTACCGTATTTTGGAAGCATAGAGACTTCCTTCAAACCGTGTTAAGAAAACTAGCCTACTATAAAACATAAAAAACTTTAGGTAACGTTAACAGATTTGCTTCGTCAAAGTCATTGTTTATATATATTCATGAGGACAACCCAGACCTTTATGGAATTACCAAAATATGACGTAAAATAAAGAAACCACTTACAGCATTTGGTGGTGAGAATGTCCATTGTAGTCTGCGCTGTTTGCTTGAATCAAAGATTTCCTCTAAAATTGAACGCCTTTTTTTTTAGTTGTTTATTACATTTCAATAACATCCCATAATAGAATGTAAATCCTCAGTCTTACCTGTGATTGGTGGTAGCTGTGCGGACATATCAGCAGAGACAATCCATGAAATGAAAAATAAAAAATAAAACATGCTGAAAAACGGTTCCATTATACTGATAAAGATAAAGATTTGTATTTTTTTCACTATTACTTTCGAATAAAATTCAAACTAGTTAATGACTCCTTTTAAACGGGTTCTTTTTAACGATTCAAACGAACCGTTTCGCAAAGCGTTCGAGTCCTTACTTTAAACGCTCATAAAACTTACTATTACTAATAATGTTTAAAATTTCTATCTTTGATTGTAGTCCAGCTTCCAGAGGAATATCCAGCTCGAGGCCTTTTTCCGTGAGCACCAAATCCCTTTATAATATGAACTTTAAAATGTTTATTTCAGGTATTCAGTCAGCGACTGCCAAAAGAGACAAAAAAGAAAAAAATGCACACTTTAATGATTCAGTTCTTCCTTTACACTGTTGAGGTTGCTGATTAAGCAATGCTTCTTTTGTGGAAATATTGTGCAAGACTGTGATATATATGGAATTTTAGAGAATTATATTTGTGCTGATGATTCCTTTTAATAGGGAAGTGAACCATACAACCAATATACAAGCTAATATCTAATATCTAATCTTCAGCGTTTATCATGATCTGATTAAAACGTTTTACAACAGTTCACAAAAACTAAAAAAAACACTTCTATTAAAACCTATAGAGAGATGATAATGTTTAAATATGTCAGTGTATATCTGCATTTATGCTTGCTTAAGATACATGTCTTGGCGAACCGTTATATTTTGGTTGGAGAACAGGCCCTTAACCTTTTTTCTTAGAGCTCTTTCTTTCAGAGCACTTTCTATTACTGGAGTCCAGTGATGTTGGGACCCTTTGCACATACTGATGACCACCTATATCCTTTAAAACAAAACTGCAAAATACTTGTAAACACTACTGCATATGTTTCTGTTGAGCAACCACCACAGAATTTTAAAACAATTTTATTTCCCAAAGACGTGTCAGCTAAAAACAATCAATTCACTGTCAAGTAAAGACATTTCAAACTGTGTAAACAGGGCCAAAGATAATATCAAATCAAAGAGCCGAGTCTCTAAACAACCAGTCACTCAAAATAGCAATCACACACACTCTTTAAAGGAGAAATTCTTCTGAATTGCTGAGAGTACATTTGCTTCTGCATTCTGTACCATGGATGATAGACGATGTTATATAAATAAATTTTTTTCATTCAGATTTTTTAATACAAAATGCTAACACTCAAAAGTTCATGCACACACTCTCTTTCTTTCTAGGCATTTTCAATTTCCTGTGATATGTGAGAACAGACAACCATTGTAACAGTATTCGGAGAGGCATTATTGGGATCATATTGTGCAAATGATATCCATATCTAATAGGGTGTTTTAATGGAGAAATTTTGTGCAAAATGTTTATCTTCTCCCATGCTTTTGTGCTGTTTTTGCTTGTTAGGTTAGTTAAACATATGACTTGCACAACAGAATGTAATTTTCTTGTAACACAGCAATATCATTCAAAACTGAATGCTCCTTCTTTCATAATCTGAAAACTTGTACTCTTTTACATAGCTTTGAGAAACCTTAAAATCACTGCAGCATCCGACTTATACAAACAAGTTAAATAAGGTAATAACACTGCAAAGGCCACATGTATATTATTTTACTGAAGAAGTGCTGTCAGAAGACTATGGACCATTACAACTGTCTATTTCACTTATTCTGAGACTAAAAATGTCTCTAAAAGAAAACAACTTTTAATTCAACATGAGAACTGAGAATCTGTCTTGTGATATATTGTGATATGGTCCACACACACCTCACTAGTCCATCAGCACAGTGTTTAAAGGGACGGTCCTTTATAAAAGCAGGTGCGCAGGATCCCTCACTGTAACACACACTTCTCTTTCCGACTTCCGTATTTCCTGCGTCTCATTTCTAGTCCTCTTTCCAACCTCTCATCTTCTTCAAGAGCCCTTGAGAATGAGATGACAGAGAAAGAATAAGAATAAGTCACTGATGGCTTATCACACAAAAATAGCCACCACATTGCTACACTGCTGTTCAAACATTTGGGGATCCAAAATACAGTACGCTCTTAAAAATTAAGGTGCTTTAAAAGGTTCTTCAAGCGATGCCTTAGAAGAACCGTTTTTGGTTCTGCAAAGAACCATTAAGTCAAAGGTTTTTTAAAGAACCATCTCTTTCTTACCTTTTTATAATCTGAAGACCCTTTTTTCACCACAAAGAACCTTTTATGAAACAGAAAGGTTCTTAAGATGTTAAAGGTTCTTTATGGAACCATTTAGACAAAAAAGCTTCTTCTATGGCATCATGAAGCACCTTTATTTTTAAGAGTGTACAGTCATATTGTGTTCCCTCAGAAATCTTTCTCATATGCTGATTTGCTGCTCAGGAAACATTTAAATTTTGGTCTAAACAAAAGTATAGACCATATTTTGTTATGTGAATGAATCTCACCCTCTCTCTTTGGCGTCTATGTTGTGCACAAGCTCATCTCTCTGGTTGACTAAAGATACCAGCTCCTGCAACAACAGCTGCTCTCTGGTTTTATGGGCCTGGGTTTTCTTCCATTCTTCAGTTTTACAAAACAAGCAAGACAAAAATTGAGGATAATAAGAGATTGGCACATGCCACAGCTGATGATGCTACTTGATGAGTGTCAAAACACTCATACATGCACATTTCTTTCATTCTTAGTGATAAGTACTCCATTTCACATAGATTTATGTATAGTCGTACCTTCCACAGCCATTAAATCTTGAAGCTCTTTCTTCAGCAGCTCAAACCTTCTCTCCAAATCTTGCTCTTCTTGTCTGTCAAACAAAAGGAATGATAATTTGCAATGCATCAGCTTCTGTTTAAATGAAGCTTTAGAGAGTATAAATAAGTATAGTAAAGAGCACAAAGTAAGTGAGAAAGTGTGAAAAGACATACAGTGACTGTAGATGGTCTTGTCTCCTGATTAAAGCGTTCTTCTTGTTGACCAGGGTAAACCACTCCTGAATCAGTGTCTCTTCTTCTGCACGATCACTACCTGTAAGTGTACAATAAGAGCACAACGTCATCAAGACTAATCAACAGCAGTGGTGGGCCGTTATCGGCGTTAACGTGCTGCGTTAACGTGAGACTCTTATCGGGCGATAAAAAAAATATCGCCGTTAATCTATTCTCAAAGTTGGGTTGGGAGCTGGGTCTATACTACGCAAGCTATGATGACTTTCACCTTGATATTTTAGCGCGGATGTATACCTAGCCGAATTGCACTGTAGGGGGCGAGAACGAGTCTTTGAACCTGTGTGTATGCCTACTGTCAAATTACCACTTCAAACGAGACGTGCTAACATGGATGCAGCTATGAAGCCGCCGGGTTTGCTTCAGGGCAGGGGCGTTGCTAGACCCTTTTTACTGGGGCATGTGCGTGAGTTATAATTTACTTTGATAATCCCGAAATAAAGACATTAAACTATATGCAACAACTGAATTGACGCTTCTAAAAGCAACGCAGTTTAACCGAAGACTATGCACGCAGATATCCATGCCCGTGCGCTTCTGTGTATTTAACTGCAACGTGCACGTCGCACAGCCTTTTACGCAGAACTACATGCAGTGTAGGAATAGTTGGTTACACAATTGTGTTGTAAATGCAATTGTCAAGCAGTTTGTGATGCATTTTGGAAACAGGAGATGAGCCCCTGGTCTAATGCGCCACCTGGCTTGAGAAACCTGTTCTCAAAGACTTACTTTTTAGTCATTATTTGGGTAGCACACATCTTCTGAATGCCTTCGGCCGAATTCAAATTAGCCATTTTAATCTAGATTAAAAAAAAATAATCTATGCCCACCACTAATATATATATATATATATATATATATATATATATATATATACACAGTCAAGCCCAAAATTATTCATACCCCTGGCAATTCTGACTTAAAGTTACTTAAAGTAAATAAAATTACTTAAAGTTAGTTATTCAACCATCAAGTTCTTTTTTGATGACACAGGCTTCTCCCAAAAGATAATAAGACGATGTACAAGAGGCATCATTGTGGAAAAAAATATTTACATATGGCATGTCCAAAATTATTCATACCCTTTGCAAACTGTCTTAGTCTATGGGAAAATCCAAAGTTCTGTACCATTCCAAATAGTCCAAGCTGTTCTAAAGCATCATAATTACCCTGATTCATTGGGAACAGCTGTTTTAATCAACTCAACAGGTGAAAAAAGAAGCTCTCTGCTGTTGGTTTGTGGACAGTCATGGCTAAGACAAAGGAGCTCACTGAGGACCTGCGGCTGCGCATTGTTGCTGCTCACAAGTCAGGAAAGGGCTATAAGACCATATTTAAATGTTTTGAAGTTCCAGTGGCTACAGTGCAAAGTATTATTAAAAAATACAAGACGTTACGCACTGTGAAAAATCTCAGAGGACGTGGTCGGAAGCCAAAAGTGACACTGTGCTGGCCAGGAGGATAGTGAGAGAGGTAAAAAAGAGGAGGCCATCCTGATGAATCTGGGCTCTGCTGGTGGCAACATCTCAAGGCAGACAGTCCACAGACACTGCACACCGCTGGGTTCCACGGACGCAGACCAAGGAGGACACCACTTCTCCAGATAAGGCACACAAAAGCCCGCTTGGCCTTTGCAAATGCTCATCTGGACAAAGTAGAAGACTTCTGGTCTTCTGTTTTATGGTCAGATGAAACAAAAATTGAATTGATTGGCCACAATGATGTAGCCTTCATTTGGCGTAAAAAAGGAGAAGCCTTCAACCCCAAGAACACCCATCCCCACTGTCAAACATGGTGGTGGGAACCATTAACGTTTTGCAGTGGCCCAGCCAGAGTCCTGACTTAAATCCAATTGAGTATCTGTGGAGGGTGCTAAAGATCAGGGTGATGGCAAAGAGACCCTCCAACCTGAAAGAGTTGGAGCTCATCGCTAAAGATGAATGGGCAAAAATACCAGTGGAGACATGCAAAAAGCTGGTCAGCAATTATAGGAAGCGTTTGATTGCTGTAATAGCCAAAAAAAAACTTGCTGGTTGAATAAAGTAACTTTAAGTCAGAATTTGCCAGGGGTATGAATAATTTTGGGCTTGACTATATATATATATATATATATATATATATATATATATATATATATATATATATATATATATTAGGGGTGGGCATAGATTAATTTTTTTAAATCTAGATTAATATAGATTAAATCTTGAAATTAATCTAGATTAATCTAGATTAAAATGGCTAATTTAAATTCTGCTGAAGGCATTCAGAATATGTGTGCTACCCAAATAATGACTAAAAGTAAGTCTTTGAGAACGGGTTTCTCAAGCCAGGTGGCGCATTAGACGAGGCGCTCATCTCCTGTTTCCAAAATGCATTACAAACTGCTTGACAATTGCATTTACAACACAATTAACTATACAAACTTGTGTAACCAAGTATTTCTGCGCAAAAGGCTGTACGACGTGCGCGTTCCCGTAAAATACACAGGCGCGCGAGTATGGATAGCCTATCTGCGTGCATAGTCTTCCAATAAACTGCGTTGCTTTTAGAAGCGTCAATTCAGTTGTTGCATATAGTTTAATGTCTTTATTTCGGGATTATCAAAGTAAATTATAACTCAAACTTGAGATTTTACTGGGCCACAGCAGATTTTCACTGGGGCACGTGCCCCAGTAAAAAGGGTCTAGCAACGCACGCACCTGCCCTGAAGCGGCTTCATAGCTGCATCCATGTCTGCGCGTCTCATTTGATGTGGTAATTTCACAGAAGTTGAAGACTTGTTCTCGCCCCCTACAGTGCAATTCAACTAGATATATACGTCATCCGCGCTAAAATATCAAGGTGAAAGTCATCATATCTTGCGTAGTTTAGACCCAGCTCCCAACCCAACTTTGAGAATAGATTAACGGCGATATTTTTTTTATCGCGCGATATGAGTCTCACGTTAACGCAGCACGTTAACGCCGATAACGGCCCACCACTAATATATATATATATATAAAAAATTTTTTGATAGGATGAGATATCAAGAAAGGTAGTGTGTAACAGTTAAGCTGAAACTTTGATTTGTTGCTTGGTTAAAATAGGCCTTTAGGTCTTTAATCAGCGATTTACCAGATTCCATAAGTCTTCTCAGTTTCTTTTCCACAATGTCTGCTCTGCGATCTATCTGTTTCTGTTCAGCCTCCAGCGCCTGCATCTCACTGAGCACATATTGACTGACATCCTGCAAATACACAAACATACTATAAACACACATGCAAATACCCACACCCATGTATACTCATTTTACAACACTATGAGATATTGGTTTGGAGTTAGTTGACTAAAAATACTATTATGTATACGCCAAACTATAAATGACTTCTTAAATTTAGCCAATATTTCAAATGACTTTGCTGAATGAAAATAGTTGAATGACCTGATTCTCTCCTGCAGTGGCCTCTTCAACATTCTCTACATTTTCTACACATAAAAGACAGAAGGACAATACATCTTAACCAGTTCATTTAAATGCATGCAATAGTTAACATGTTACAACAGTATACAACTTCAAAAAACAGACAAATCATTTTCAGATTTTTTACATTCTGCAAAAAATATGTTCAGCATAAAGTCAAAGGTGTGTTTTGAGTAAAATCTTACGTGACTCTGAACTTCCTTTGGCTGCCTCGGTTTCTGCTTGGACTGATGCAGCCTGGATAAAAAACATTATAAAGTACAGCAGCTTAGTAATATACTACTGTTTATAAATAACTCGATTATAAGAAATGTAAAAATAATCACCCTCACAAAGGAGACAACAATACAGTGCAAAACATAATACAACCCAGCTTCAAAAACAGTATCTTTCATAACACAACATAAATCACACATTCAATAACATCCATTAAAAAGAGCGCACACTGTAAACAAGGGCCTTCACAACACACCTATATAGTGACACACACTGGGTCCCGAGGTTTATAGAATGATCTTGAATACTGTACATGTACAATTTTCTTTAAAAATGCGTGAAACTACAGAATACACAGACATTTCATATCACTTATCATATTCTTTTAAGGTTTGACAGCCCCGTGATCATATTAAAGGAGTAGTTCATTTTAAGTACAAAAATTTACAGATAATGTACTCACCCCCTTGTCATCCAAGATGTTCATGTCTTTCTTTCTTCAGTCGTAAAGAAATTATATTTTTTGATGAAAACATTTCAGGATTTCTCTCCATATAATGGACTTCTATGGTGCCCCCGAGTTTGAACTTCCAAAATGCAGCTTCAAAGGACTCTAAATGATCGCAGCCAAGGAAAGAAGGGTCTTATCTAGCAAACGATCGGTTATTTTCTAAAAATAAAAACAATTTATATACTTTTTAACCTCAAATGCTAGTCTTGTCTAGCTCTGTGTGTACTCTGTGTATTCCAGTTCAGACAGTTAGGGTATATCGAAAAACTCCCTTCTCATTTTCTCCTCCAACTGTAAAATTGTCCTACATCACTGTTTTACCTTTTTTTGTAAAGGGTGTTTGATCTTCTTTGCACGTTCACTTTGTAAACACTGGGTGCAGCAAGAGTTCACGCAGAGCTAGGCAACAGGCAGGGGGGGGGGGGGGGGGGTGATCACCTGCCCTTTTGGCCCCAGTGATCAAAGTGCCCTTTTGTAAAAATTATTATTTTTTTTTTTGGTAATAATATTTTTAAAAAATCGCTAGCCCGACGTCCCGATGCTACTGTGTTTTTCAGTCGGGCTACCAAAATAGTTAACTGGACTGCCCGACGGGCTGTCTTAATGTAGAGGGCTCCTACAGGTCCTTAAAAACTCCTCAATTAGGTTGTATCAAATTTAAGGCCATACAAAGTTTTATATATGTTAAATAGTACAAGAAAATACTTAATTATAATTTAGGAAGTCTTACATTTGGGGACGGAAAGGCGAGAATCGCGATAGGGCTGGATTAAACTTCAAAAGGCAATGATGTCACTGAATAAATATGCATGCTGCACATTTTAAAGTCAAAACGCGGCACGCATGTCTTTATATAAATGTATCTGAAGGGAACCGACTGTCCTCAGAATCGTGTCGTTGGCATTTTCATTTCAAGCCTGATAAAACAGCATTAATGCTGCTTTGTGTATAACCATTCCTATGGAAACCGTAGTTTTTCAGCGCTCCTAAAGCGCCCCCTCGTGACAGAGAATGAATTTATATTTCCACATTTTTTCTGCTCTTTATGGTCAAATTATTGCAATTATCAACCTACGTTTTTATGTAGCAAACACATAGAGCTGTAAATGTGAAAGAAGTTAATGTGCCTTCTAAAAATCAAAACAATTAAGACAGTTTATGTTTTAAATAAATATAATAAATGATAAACTCGATTTATCCCTTTTAATGGTATAAAGGCTGAAATTCAATTGTATAAGATATTTTGTTTTTGTGTGAACCTGAATTATAAATCATGCCATTTTATGCCTTAATATTCTACCGTCTACAATCTTACAATACAATACATCAGGGGCCACATATATTTTCAATAGTGACCACACAGAGTTTAATATAACAGCTGTTCTTTATTATTGTGTTTAACAGAAAGAAGAAAATCTTTAGGTTTGACAATTTAATACACAACAATTTCTAATCAAAATGAATAGGTCCAAAAAAATTTTTAATCTTTTAAACATTAAAATGGTCTTTTGTGTTCTGTTTCTTTCTCAAAACTGCTTCACAGCATAGAAGCCTCTGTAATAATACGTGGATCATCAAGGAATGTGTCACAATATACAGTACAGTATTGCTGTACTGATGTTTTGAGCACAGCCATATTTAGGGAGCCCCTTTTATAGTAATAAAAATATTACTAATTCTATTGTTTGAGTCCTGAACTAAACATAAATGCAATTAAAACTTCGAATAATACATTATTTGTCTTATTAATGACATTGTTACTTGTTACGTAAGTAACTGGATGCCTGCAATGAGGTGATGGACCCGAGGGGCTCTTTAATGCCTTATTCCAGGTGCCCTTTTTATACTTTGAGCACCTGCCCCTTTAAAGGTCTCTGCACGGCCCTGCTAGGCAAGAAGAGTGTTTGAGGTTAAAAAGTATATAAATTGCAAATGTTTTTAGAAAATAACCAATCGTTTCGCTAGATAAGACCCTTCTTCCTCGGCTGGGATCATTTAGAGTCCTTTGAAGCTGCATTTAAACTGCATTTTGGAAGTTCAAACTCAGGGGCACCATAGAAGACCATTATATGGAGAGAAATCCTGAAATATTTTCCTCAAAAAACATAATTTCTTTATGAGTAAAGAAAAAAAATGAACATTTTGGGATGACAAGGGGGTGAGTACATTATCTGTAAATTTTTGTTCTGAAAGTGAACTACTCCTTTAAAGGTACATTACAGACAGCTTTTATGCATTATATTAAAAATTTTGTGTATGTTTTTAAAACTAGTCTTCAAGCACTGACCATACAATTAAAATTTAAAACTAACAACATATCAATATAACATTACCGGTCAAAAGTTGGGAACAATTACAATTCTTAATGTTTTTAAAAGAAGTCTCTTGCTCACCAAGGCTACATTTATTCATTTATAAATACAGTAAAAATATTAATACTGTAAAATATTATTACAATACAAAAGAACAGTTTTCTATTTGAATATACAGTATTTTAAAATGTAGTTTATGAGTAAACATTTTGCCATCACAGGAATAAATTATCTATTAAAATATATTCAAATGTTCAATTAAATTCAGCCTTGGTAAGCAAAAGAGACTTCCAAAAAAAAAAAGGCTAAATAAATGTACTTGTACATGGTTGAAATATTTTACCTCTGTACCGCTCTGCTGTTCATGTGGTTCAGGCTCATCCAGTGACTCTCCCCGCAGCTTCGATCTGCGCTTTTTAACAAGATCTGCATCCTTGAGATGAGAAAATGCCTTTGTGGTGTGAGTTCTGGGTGGTGCCACCGGAGGCTGAACGGCCCCTGATCCTCCAGCCTGGCTTGGGCCCTGCGTTCGCTTCGTTCTTGGAGGTGGCACCAAAACACCAGCACCTCCCTTGACCTCTTTTTCAGGGAAGCTTCCATTGGTCTCTAAAGTAATGCCACTGCCCTGGAGCCTTTCTGCGCAGTAGCGAACAGCGGCTTCAGGGTCGGCTTCCTCCCTCTTCTCACCGACAGCATAACTGGACTCGCTGCTGTTCTTCTCGATCTGTATGACACTGAGCTCCTGGCCCGTGAAATAGGTGCGGATCTGGTTGAGATACGTCATCACGATGAGCCTGTCGGGCACTGCCAGCAGGACCATGTCTGAGGACTCTATCAACCTAGAGATGCCCAGTTCAGCAAAGCCATCAAAAGCCTGTGAATAAACAATCACAATCATCACAGTTATAATCATTAAGGAAAGTGCACAGCAAAAATGTTTTTTCATTTTTGTTTTACAGCAAAACTTGAACATACAGTTTAGACTTAAAATATAACAACCTTAAATAGGGTCAGTCAATTAGATCAGTTGAAGGAATTTAAAAAGAAAAAAATCTATATAATTTGAAAATGGGTGGATCACCTTCTTGTTGTTGCGTTTAATGTCATACGGATCAAGCATTTCATAATTCCTAAAGACAGAATAACACACAAAAATAAAATACTGAGTAAGACTAAGTTGATAAAATACAAAATACATAAACCATGAAATGACTTCAATGCCTTCTTCCACATAAAAAAACACCCACACTTTATCTGGATGGAAGTGATGTAGGATGGCACAGAAAGCAAGGCCATTTCTCCATGAGGTGCTGAAGTTTGTGATCCGGACGCCCTTGTAACCTTGTGTGACCTTTTGGCACCATTCCAACAGAGACTGACTTGAATTCACCAAGGTCGCAATCTAGAATTGAAGACAAAAACAAATTAACCACCTGCTCATTGATGTCACTATGGTATAATCAACATAATTAAAAAGCAGAAGATCCAACAACCTCTGTTTCGCTGGTTTGCGATGTATGAGCTGTGGAACTTCCCTGAAGGTCTATGGCATCTGCTCTTCGTTTATTACGAACAGGCACTGTTGGCTCTTTATTGGCCTTTTCCGAAACCTCACTTTGATTGGCTGATGAGGAACTGGAAACGCAGACGTCTTCTGGGAAAGAGGCACTTAAACGTTTCTTCACGCGAGGCATTGGCACAGGAAAATTGGAGGAATCTTCAGCTGCTTCTTGTCTAGATTAAAGAAAGAACAGAAATATTAAACAAAAGCCTAAAAAGAAATTCTGAATTAGTTTCACAGTGCATGGCAACAAAATTAAACACCAAAGTCTTCATGTTTATCATACAATCATTTATTTTTATTTACATTTTGCACATTTTTCATAAAGACAAACAGTGTAACCTAAACCTTAACCTTTAATGACCAAATTAACCATAAACTTCTGTTGTTTTTGAAAGCCCAAAATCAAAAGAGCAACATTATTGGTTGAAAGACAGTTAGAGCACCTCTAGTGACCAATTACTGAACTCATAAAAATAAAAATTGGCATGTGTCTACAAATATGACAACAGTTTATCCTACGAAACTTACCTAGACACATCTAAGATAACACCTGTGTCATCTACAGTGTCCGTGCTCAAATCAACCTCAGCATCTTCAGAATGTACAGCATCCTTTTCTTCCTCAACACTGTAATCTTTTTTAATTTGTTGGTCTGTCTCCTCTTTGTTCTCACAATGTCCACCAAGTGGAGTACCAGTCTTGGGTTTTTCACTAACTGTCACATCAACCACTATCTGCTCAACAGGTTCTAAACCAGACTCCTCCAGGCCTTTTCTGTTTAGCTCTACTTCATTGGCACTTGACGTTGAATCCTCAAGGCTCTCTACACCTGATTCTACCCTCACCTGCTTGTCCATTTCAACAGAGCATTGTTTGTTTTCTTCTGGGACTGCAGAGTTAGAATCTTGAGGTAAGCTTGGAAAGTTCTCAACTGAGAACTTGTCACTGAGTTTCTCTGAGTGGGGAATTGGGACAGGCATGCTTGTGTCACTTGGTCCTTCCTCAAGGACTCCAACATTAAGTAAATCTACAGGAGGTGGTGAACAACTCGAGGGAACAGTGAGATCATCTGGAAATGAGCCATTTAGACTTTTCTTCACAGGTGGCACTGGGACTGGCAGACTTGAATCTTGAAGGTCTTCTGTTTGGGAAGCAATGTTATCTGAACCTTCTTGAGATGGAAGGGGGGATGAAGGGTCTGGAAAATCATCTGTAAAAGAACCACTGAGACATTTTTTTGAACGTGGCACTGGGACAGGAAGACTTGAATCTTGATGGTCTTCTGTTTTGGGAGTAATGATATCTGAACCAGTTTGAGATGGAGGGGTTAGAAGATCATTTGGAAAAAAACCACTGAGGCGTTTCTTCACACGTGGGACTGGGACTGGTAGACTTGAATCCTGATGGTCTTCTGTTTGGGAAGCAATGTTATCCGAACCTGCTTGAGATAAAGGGACTGGAAGTTCATCTGGAAAAGAACCACTGAGACGTTTTTTTGAACGTGGCACTGGGACTGGTAGACTTGAATCTTGAGGGTCTTCTGTTTGGGATGAAATGTTATCCAAACCTGCTTGGGATGGAGGAATGGATGAAGGCATTGGAAGATCATCTGGAAATGAGCCACTTAGACGTTTCTTTACACGTGGCACTGGGACTGGCAGATTCGAATCTGGATGGTCTTCTGTTTGGGAAGCAATGTTATCTGAACCTGCTTGAGAAGGAAGAATGGATGAAGGGGTGGGAAGATCATCTGTAAAAGAACCACTGAGACGTTTCTTTATACGTGGGATTGGGACTGGTAGACTTGAATCTTGAGGGTCTTCTGTTTGGGAAGCAATGTTATCCAAACCTGCTTGGGATGGAGGGATGGATGAAGGCCTTGGAAGATCATCTGGAAATGAGCCACTTAGACGTTTCTTTACACGTGGCACTGGGAATGGCAGGTTTGAATCTGGATGGTCTTCTGTTTGGGAAGCAATGTTATCTGAACCTGCTTGAGATGGAAGAGTAGATGAAGGGGTGGGAAGATCATCTGTAAAAGTACCACTGAGACGTTTCTTTACACGTGGGATTGGGACTGGTAGACTTGAATCTTGATGCTCTTCTGTTTGGAGAACAATGTTGTATGAAGCTGCTGGAGATGGAAGGGTGGATGAAAGGGCTGGAAGATCATGATGGTCTTCAGTTTGGAGAACAATGTTGTTTGAATCTGGCTGAGATGCAACAGTGGATGATGGAGCTAAAAGATCATCTGGAAAGGAACCACTGAGACGTTTCTTTGCACGTGGCACTGGGACTGGCAGACTTGAATCTTGATGGTCTTCTGTTTGGAGATTAATGTTGTATGAATCTGCTTGAGATGGAAGGGAGGATGAAGGGGCTGGAAGATCATCCAGAAATGAGCCACTTAGACATTTCTTTACACGTGGCACTGGGACTGGCAGACTTGAATTTTGATGGTCTTCTGTTTGGGAAGCAATGTCATCCGAACCCACTTGGGATGGTGTAGATGGAGGAACTGGAAGCTCATCTGTATAAGAACCACTGAGATGTTTTTTTGAACGTGGCACTGGGATTGGCAGACTTGAATCTTGATGGTCTTCCGGTTGAAGAGCAATGCTATCTGGATCTGCTTCAGATAGAGGGGTGGATGAAGCTGAAGAAACATCATCTGTAAAAGAGCCACTGAGACGTTTCTTCACACGTGGCATTGGGACTGGAAAATCAGTGCATTTGATTCGCATTTTCACCACAGGAACATTCAAATCCAGCTGTACCTGATCTTTCACGTTTAATTCATCACCAGCTTGAGTCTTTCTTGTGTCGTCAGACTGAGACATATTGGTGATGATATCAGACAATGTGCTCTTTTCTTCAAACTCTCCACTGGTTTCATCAACATTGCCGGTTTGAGCTTTACTCTTCCGCCTCTGAGGAGCATGTAATTGCATGACTGTGTCTTTTGGAGGCACTAGGGAAACATTTTCTCCGCTGTTAATATGATATGATGCTGTAATTTCTTTGAATAAGGGCTTCTCTTTGGGTTCTGGTGAACAAATCTCAATTTGGGATAATTTTACCACATTTTCAGGAAAAGAAACACTTGTCAATGGAAGAGGGACATCCGTCAAGTGATCTTCCATATCTGAAGTGAGTGCTGTACCTGGCTGTACATTATGTGATGTACTCTGAGAATAATAATCAGTTTGTTTTATGACACAGATGTTGTCACTCTGAGCAGTCAGCTCAGCTGGATTGGAAACTGGTGTTGATAATAGAAATGTCTCTTGAAGAATGTCTTGCTTTTTAGTCCTTCTAGGTGGTACAGGTTCATTTGAACCTGAAACACTCTGTTCTGTGACAGTCTTTGGGTCATGAGATGGTAAGGACATAGATGGTTTCTCTTCATCCAACAACTCGTCCTTAGTCCGTTGGATGAAAAGAGAGACTTCTTGGACTAAATGATGCCTTAAGAACAAAAATACAGTATCACTACATTTATTTTCTGTTGAGATAATGAATGCACTGACTGTCCCACGACACACTTATAAACCACAGTCAAACAGTCTTTATTAGCAAGCAACTGTACCACTGCATAAAACGCTGTATTCCAAAAATTGCACATACCTTTGCAACATGCAAATTAAAGTCACAAAAACTGCGGATTTGGTAATAAAAGCACAGAAGATCTCAGTTAACAATCTTAACTAAACAAACAAATGTCTTTCAAGGTGAAGTGTGTAATTTTTTTGTTTTAAAACCATTTATTTTTCAAGTTTCAGTTGCAGATGCAACAGAAATAGCAGAACAATAAAAACAGTGTCATTTTCAAAATAGTCTTAGTCTACTTAAACGTTTCAACTCATGGCTTAACCAATGGCATGGTTTGGGGACAGGACAACCCCTCTGGCCAAACAATTTGTACACAATCAATATTTCTGCAATTCCATTTGGTGCCACTAGGGGCACTGAAATTACACACTGCACCTTATGGTAAAAGGCAAAATTAGACACAAGGACATAAATATTTAGAGAAAATTTTTTTTTAAAGCCATTTCAGTGCAAAATGTGTGCAATTGTGAGTTGGAAAACGCTAAAAGACAACAAAAAGAATTTAGCCGTGCTGCCATTTGCAGGACTTGCAGGTTGGGTTTGAATGCAACACTTGTGAAGAACTCACCCCTCCTCTGGAAACATTGTGGCTGACAACTCATCCTTCAACATTTTACTTTCTTTCACAATCTCATTAACAGCTTCTATCTGAACGGACGTTGTACATTCCTGTATCAATGAGCCAACATCTGTTTTGTCCTCCTCTTTGGTCATCTCATGAAGGTCAGCCTCGGTCAAAGGGGGCCATTTTCTCATTAGGCAAAATTCTTCATCTTCAACAAACCAGCTTTCAGTCTCTTTTGATGACAGTGATGTTTCTGAACAACCACCAACCAAACGCCACATGTAGGGTTCAGCAGCATCAAACACCTGAGACTCTGCTCCCTGTACGAGGGCCTCCAATGCATGATCACATCCAGTGGCCATGCCAGTGCCACTGTCCTCGGGATCCACGGAGGATGAAAGACTGTCTAGAGGGTCTAAAGTGTCCGTGTCTGTAACTGATCCAGAGCTAGACGGCTGCAATATAGCTGCAACTGTCTCATAACTAAAAGAAAGCAACACTTGGGATGTAAAAAGTAAAAAACTTCAGAGCAATAAACAGAAAATTAACTACTTTAACAAAAGAACACATTTTCTTGATATCTCAGGATATTTATATGAATCAAAACTATAAAACAAAACACTGACCTATACAGATTTCAAGTGTTTTTGAAATAAAATCCAAGCAAACACGCTCAATCATTTCACCCATTTATGCTATTTGATCTTACCCTCTGTGAAAGACATCAACTATAGTCCTAACAAGACCAGAAGATTCTTCTTTTTCATTGGAAGTATCATCTGCCTCCAAAACTTCCCATCCTAACGCTATAGCAGTCTCTCCAAGTTCTGCGGTCTCATGAGTTTTACTATCAGCCTGTTCCCCGACATGTTGCTCTTCCAGAAAAAACTTCTCCTCATGGTTTTCAATACTGATAAGGAATAGTTCGCTAGTTAAAAGGGAAGTCCATATGGTCTGTGATGCGATTCACATGCACCATGCGTATCTCTCATGTACATGCACCAAAAGTGTTTTAGGTAACATAGTGAGATGATGTAACAATGTTAGTGAAGAAAAAGTCAATTCATACAAATCATGTTGAGCCAAGTTTTATTAGATCATTTTGAATGACACACTGGGTGATGTCTTTACATGAACATGCTTGCATAAAGCTCCCATTAAGCTTCAACTATGTCTAAATAATATATATTATATGTAAAGTAACTAATGTAAACAAAAGTGGCCCCGATTAATGTACAAACAACTCAAACGAAGTCAAATCAATAAACTGGACATGCAACAAAAGAACGCCTATACAAAAAGCATGCTACCACATGCTACAAACAAGTAACTTACTCTTCAGCCAAGGACACCAACTGAAAACTTCCTATTTCTTTGGGATTATCTTTTTTTAAAAAGAAAGAAAAAAGAAAAAGTCTGTACATTTCTGAGAATACAAGCAGTTGAGGTCAAATGTTTACATACACTTTGCGGAATGCAAAATGTTAATTATTTTGACAAAATAAGAGGAAACATACAAGAGAAAATAATAGCTGAATTTATTAAAAATAATGCTGTTCAAAGGTTTACATACACTTAATTATTAATACTGTGTTGTGTCCTGAATGATCCACAGCTGTTTTTTCTGTTTTGTGATAGTTGTTCATGAGTCCCTCGTTCATCCTGAACAGATAAATTTCCTGCTGTTCTTCAGAAAAATCTTTCAGGTCCCAAATTTTTTTTGTTTTTTTAGCATTTTTGTGTATTTGAACCCTTTCCAACAATGACTGATTTTGAGATCCATCTTTTCACACTGAGAACAACTGAGGGACTCATGAGCAACTATTACAGAAGGTTCAAACGCTCACCTATTCTGTTCAAAAGTTTACACCACTGGCTCTTAATGCATAATTTTTCTTTCTGGAGCATCAGTGAGTGTTTAAACCTTCTGTAATAATTGCATATGAGTCCCTCAGTTGTTCTCAGTGTGAAAAGATGTATCTCAAAATCATACAGTCATTGTTGAAAAGGGCTCAAGTACACAAAAATGTAGAACAACCAAAGAATTTGTGGAACCTGAAGGATTTTTCTGAAGAACAGTGGCAAGTTTAAGCATTTGGGACAAACAAGGGACTATCACTAAACAAAAATAACAGCTGTGGATCATTCAGGTAACAACACAGTATTAAGAATCAAGTGTATGCAAACTTTTGAACAAAGTCATTTTCATCAATTAAACTATTATTTTCTCTTGTGGACTACATGTAAACATCTTTTATGTGAAATATCTTATTCAGGTTAGTACTAAATAAAAAAATAACAAGCATTTTGTATGATCCTTCTTATTTTGGTAAAATAATTAATTTTGCATATTTTGACCTCAACTGTATTGCTCAATGTTCAAGCCACACTCTAAAAATGGGTCTCTTACCAGGCCCTGTTGTATCCAGCATTTGATTTTGTTCTGATTCTATGTATTGGGTAAATCTGGCTTCAAGTTCAGTGTGTTCTTCAGTTGGACTTGATGGAGAAACTGCATATGTAGAAACATCTGGGAAATCAGGAAGCCTTGCTTCAGCTGGAGAGCATGGCACTTTAGTGACCCCTTCATCGGCTGCAGACAATGGAGCTTCTGGAGAAGCTGGAGGGACAGTCATCACTGTACACTCTTCTTTTTTAAGTCTTTCTGAGCATGGAAAACCATAATTTCTGGCCTTCTCAGGGCAGGTAGGGGCAAGCAAGTACATTGCTTTTGAATATTCTTCATTGTTCTTTGTATGACCTAAAGATAAATCCAGTCTCTCTTTAAGAGGTTTAACCCAAATGGGCTTCTGAGTGGACCATATGCTTTCTTGAGACTCTTCTATGGGCACAGATTTTACTGTAGGAACACCTACAGTTAAAGAAACCATCGGGCAAGAATGCAAAAGGCTGACTATGTCTGGTTCTTTACTGAGATAGAAACCTTCCACTTTAATCTGAGGTAGAGAGGGGAAACCAGGTATGCAAGCTTCTCTCGGGCAGGTGGGTACTAGTGCAAACATCCTGTGCAAAATATTTTTGTCTATTTCTTCATACGGAGTTGTGAAATTAAACTGGACAAACAGTTCTGATCTTGTTCTAAGCGGCCTCTCCAACAGGGATGTTTCATCTGCAAACCACGTCCCTGCGTTTATTCCCTCACTTGATGAGAATCCCATGATTCTTGATGTTTTTGGAACACACTGATAAAGAGCAACCATATTAGGAGGATGTTTAGCTTTGCGCTTAGGTGCATATGGGAATCCTGGTATTCTTGCCTCTGATGGACAGGTTGGAGCCAATGCAAACACTAATTCAGATAATTCGTCTTCTCTGTCAACAAGAACAACAGGTTGCTTTTCAAAAGATACTTTGCACAATGTTTTCTTATCAACAGACCAATCTAAATGCTCTCTTTTTGAAGAGAATCCAATAATATTAGACTTCTCCGGGCAAGTGGGAAGCATGCGTAGCATTATAGGTTCGGGCACAACTGAAAAACCTGGAACACAGACCACTGTTGGACACGTAGGTGCCAAAGCAAACATTCTATGAGTGTTTTCTTTGCTTATCTTGTCTGTTTCCAAAACAACAAGGGGTTTCTTTAATGGATTTGACCACAAAATGACTGTACTCAAAGGCCAACTGGACATCTTAGGGGTATGGATGCTGGGACAACCAGCTATATTTGAATTCTTTGGGCAAGAGGGACAAAAGTTTTGCATGTTCGGCTCCATCTGTGATTTACGATGTGGTTTAGATGGAAAGCCTGGAATACATGATGCTTTTGGGCATGTTGGTGCCAAAGCTATAATCTGTGAGTCTATTTCATCTTTAATGGGGTCAAAAATACTAGTCTGTCTATCTTTGAATAAACTGCAAAAGATTACTGTTTGATCACTAATGTGCTCCATGTCTTCATAGGCCCCTAAAGAAGGACATCCAGGGATTCTAGAAAGCACCGGACAGGATGGAAGGAGCTCCAACATATTTGGCTCTACTTGGGTGTCAGGTATAAAATCTGGCATTTGTGCAGCGTTCTCAGATACAAAGGTTAATATCTCGTTTGCAGGCTTGGAATCATCCCTCAGTTCTGACTCAGCAATTGCAGACTTTTGAAGAATTAATTCCTCACACGATTGAATAAGTATGTTTTCACTCTTTGGTGCAGATGTGAAATCAGGAAGAAGTTTTGAAGTTGGAACTATGGCCTCCATCATTACAGGGGTCTTTGAATATCCAACTTGGGTTTCAAGGATACAATCTGGCATTTGTGGAGCATTCTCAGATACAAAGGTTAATATCTCGTTTGCAGGCTTGGCATCATCTCTCAGTTCTGACTCATCAATTGTAGACTCTTGAAGACTTAATACTTCACATGATTGAATAAATATTTCTTCGCTCTTTGGTGCAGATGTGAAATCAGGAATAAGTTTTGAAGATGGAACTGTGGCCTCTCTCACTACAGGGGTCTTTGAATACTCAGCTGGACTTTCGATGACTAAAACTGGCTTTGCTTTAGGACGTTCTTCCAGTAATGATGTTTCCATGCTCAGCCAGTCCTCATGATATTTTTGCTCTGGAACGGAGGTCTGTAAACAAGTGTCAACAACAATGGATGTTTCTGGAAAAGACATACACCACGCTGTGGGTCTCTTAGCAGATGGAAGGCCAGGAATTCTTGATTCGTTTGGACATGTGCATGTCAGGGACACCATATTTGCCTCATAGGGGGATTTTTCCAAGTTTGGCATTATCAGTGGCAATCTTGTAGATTCACATGGCTCATTCCAAATGACACTTAAATCAGTAGGCCAGTTGATGATGTCTGTTTTGCATACGGTAGACAGCGCTGTTGATGGACATCCGAAAACTCTTGAGAATAGTGGGCATGATGGAAGAAGGTCTACCATGTTTGGGATACACTCTTGTTGCAGTCCTATAGGCTGATTTTCTGTTAAAGGGATCAGACCATTGAGATCTTCTGTAGTCTCTTCTTCTTTCCTAAAACCATCAGCAAACTCTTTTGGTTTGTCTTGTGATGCCCACAATACACCTTGATCCACTTCTTCGTTTTCAAACAGAGAAATATCTCTGTAATTCTCAGAAGGTGGAATCGAAGCACTTATGCTTTGACATCTGAGAAAAATAAGTATAAAATCAGATGTCAGATGACAATTCAAGATGATTTGACTGCATGCATCATGCCGTTTAATGGCAGCCATTTAACTGATTCTATATACTTGATGCAGGCCTAAGAGAAATGCACACAAGTTTGGAACAACATAAAGGTGAGTTTCATTTTGGGTTGAACTATGACTTTAAAAAAACAGAGGATTTAAATGTCATATGCAGGCGAAAAAAAATCTGATGCAGTTGCAGCAAGGCAAAGCAATGAACTAATATGTTTCCTTGCAAAACTCACCTTTCCTGAACAGTCAGTAATAGTGGCATGTCTGGTATGGAGTGCCACATTCTGCAATGCATTTTCCTAAAAACAATTGTTAAAGTACTTCATGCACTAGCCACTGACTGCAGGATGTGCAAATCAAATTTTCTTTTGAGTTAAAAAAAACACTTGGGCAATTCTGAACTTACCCCCTCTCCAGAATTCCCTTTTGTCCTTCCTCACATCTTGCCCTAAAGTTCACATTCTCCTTGGTCTTCTCTAATGCAAAACTATTGTCAGAATTGTTTGCACTGGATGTGTATATCTCAGTGTCTATCTCAAGCACAGTTGAAGTGTCTTGTTTATGGCCATCATCTTCTGGTGATACTTGGCTATTATTTGCATTATAAAGCATATGTGAAGTTTCTGAATGTGTGGATGGAAAGCCAGGGACACGGGATTGCTTTGCACAGGATGGCATCATCATAGCCATGTCTGCTATGTGAAAATTCAGATATGTTTGATTCAACTTCATTAAGGAAGAACACACCAAATCGGACTCATCATTTGAGGTCTTCTTATACAGTTGTTTAGCATCCAGAGGCCATGCACTTGAACCTATTACTTCATTTCCCAAGAAAATAGATGGCATACCCAATAGCTTTGTAAAAAGTGGACAAGATGGCACAAGGGAGACCATATCTGGTGCTTTCCCCTCAGTTTTCTTTCTCGGAGCAGATGGGAAGCCAGGTAATTTAGCATTAATTGCACAAGTTGGGCGCAAAGCTACCATATCCCTAATAAAGGCTTTATCCTTTATTTCTCTGTACTGAGGTGGAACAGCTTGTATAGACTGATACTTTCTGGTTAATTGTTTAACCCATAGTGGCATTTTATTTACAGGCCACTGTAAGTTCACTTCAGATATTGTGTTCGATAGCATCCCAGGTATATTTGATGCTGTTGGGCAGGAATGGAAAAGATAAACCACTGATGTGGGCTTCTGTGCAGATGGAAAACCAGGAACACCTGCTTTCACTGGACAACTTGGCAAAATAGCATACATGCCTTTAAAACGCTCTTCGTCCTGATACACAATGTCTAAATTGTCAGGTGTGTACATTGGCGGACACCTCATACAAAAAGCTTTCTCCTTAAAAAGCCAATTGTTTACCAAAGCCTTATCAGCTTCGCTTTGGACTAAAGAAGGAAAGCCTGGTGTTTTAGCTGTCTGTGGGCATGTTGATAGAGTACCAGACGTTATTTGTGTTTCAGGGATGAGCCACGGCGCAGAAGGAAATCCAGGTGTTCTTGCTTTTCTTGGGCATGAAGGTATCAATGACAACATATTGTTTTCTGTAACTTCATACAAAGCTGGACATGGACAGATTAAATGACATGGCTGAGATGCTAGCGTCTTCATCCATAATGGTTTAATGTCCTCTGGCCATTCCTTAAGTGAGTCTGATGTGCTTTGTATAGCTGATATTCCAATGACACAACAGGTTGTTGGACATAGAGGTAGGAGTTTTGTCATACAGAATTCAATGTCTTGTTTTCGTTTTGGTGCAGATGGGAAACCAGGAGTCCTTGCTTTTCTTGGGCAGGATGATACTAAGTTCACCATCTCTGTTATCTGGTCATCTTTCAGTGTGTTTACAACTTGAGGCAAACTGGACAGGTTCCTTTGTGCTATTATCAAAGATGATTGATTGTTGGATGGCCACTGTTGAAAGATATTGTGATCGTCAAATTCTTTTGCAGATGGAAATCCAGCAATGCAGGAAACTTTTGGACAACATGGTGAAATCTTCACCACACTTGGCTCAACTGGTTTTGGAGCAGAGGGAAATCCTGAAGTCTTGGGTGCTGCTGAGCAAGATGACCTCAATGCAACCATCTTTCTTGCAGATTCAAAATCTATCTTTGTTGAGGGCATTGGCAAAATCTGTGGCTTGTTTTTTCTAAAATAAAATACTAACTTTTCGTCAGGCCATATTTCATCTGTGCAAATGATTGGGCATCTTGAAGGTAAACCTGGAACTACAGAGACGTCTGGACATAATGGAAGGAGATTGACCATACAGAACGGCAAAGATGGGAATCCTGAGATGCTGGAAGTTTTTGGACAAGTTAACTTTAAGGATGCCATGTTTTCTACTCTGCTTTGGTTATACAATGAGCAATCCATATCTTCAATAAGTTTTGCTGGTTTCTCCTTTCGAATGTACATTTTCAGTATCTTCACAGATTCATCCCAAGGCCACTTAGTGTCTTGAAATCTTATAGATGGCATCCCAGGTGCAACAGCAGTTTTTGGACAGGTTGGAAGAAGATATACCATGCTAGGAACAGATGGAGAACTGTCAACATTGGGCTCTTCTCCTTCGCTGACTTCCTGGTTCAACCTAGGTAGTTGGTCTACAAACAAGTCTCCTATTTGATTCTCAGCTAATATGGATGGTGACCAAGGAGAATGGGACTCTTTTGGGCAAGAAGGCAGCAAAGCGGCCATGCTTTTGGTGCTGAGGGACAGGGACAGAGATCAGAGGGAGGATGTCAACTGGGATTTATGAATAATAATAAGCAAATGGACCGCGATACATACAGTATATGCATTTTATATTAATATAGCATTACAAGCTTCAAATATAACACCATAACTATATGCTACCAAATTTCACGTGCACCATTCCACACTTACCCTTCATCATTGTGATCTGACTGGGACATTTCTGTATTTGAGAACAGCTGTGGCACAGATTCTGGGCTGGCCTCTTGTGCTTGTATTTCTGCTGGTTGAACGCTACTTTGAAAGGGCTCTCTTTTGTCTTTATGAGGAATCGTCTCATCTTCTGTCTGCTCATGTGCAGCTGAGTGTAAAACGGCCAGCTCAGCGGAGCTCTGTAAATTCTCTGATTGATTGATCTGGACCTCAGTTAATGGGGTGACGAATGTAGGGGCCACAGCGGGTTCTGCGACAGTTTCGAGGGCTGCGTGGGTAGGTGCTTTATCTGTATCAGACAGCTCTGATTTTCGCAGCTCAAAATATGTGACATCAGTCACAGAAGGTGACTTTTGGTCACTGGGCAGCAGAGAGGTCATACTCTCTGGTCTAGGAAAAAAAGTTCTGGGATTAGACCAAGAACGAACAACTAAATTATCCACCCTTTTCTTCCCGTAAGAATGGGCGAGACCATTTATAAATTTTATCGGTCTGGCTTCCGGTCTCATTCGTGTCCATCTATTTTTACTTGTACAAAACAGCTCATTTAGCTTGTTCTGCTTGATATTGCAAATTGGTATGCCTTACCATATTATTTTAATGTATTATGTTAATTATGAACACACTGGTTTGTAGTGCAAACTGTTTTACCGTTTACTGCACGTTGTTATTCTTCATGTTATTTCCCTATAGCGGCTAATGAACAGCAAGTCTCACCCAAAGGCTTACTTCTGCGTTAAAGAATAAGGTGGATATGGCCTTGAAACAATGTAAATGACATTTCTTTGAAATGAATAAAGTGTTAATGAAACACCATGCTGAAATGCAAAATAATTTTAAACAAAGTCTAAACAATTGTTTTATGTTCCTGGCATTTGCATGAACATAAATGCTCATTTATTTTTTTATTCATTCATTACAATGTGCCAACGTGCGATTTAACATGCAAAGTAATACGAAAATGGCAATTACGTGACTTCAACTCTGAATTTAAACCAAAGAAACCCAATAGCCTCATAATGTCAGTAACCATTTCTAAATTCAAAACTCTTTTTGCCTGTTACCTTTTGATTTTTGAAGAGCAGGGTTTAAGTGTTCAGTTATCTTCAACATTTTATGATAAACACACCAAACAATATTCAGATTGATTCCACGTAATACAATACAATTCAATACAACACAATAAAAACCCATCAGGCTGTTAGTGTTTCATCCAAAACTCAAAAATAAATAAATAAATGAAAGAGCCAATAGTTTTGTGTTCACATCAAAGTCACCCATAGTAGTAAATACAACACTCATATGTTAAAACCAGACGTTGAAACCAAAGTGTCAGTGCTTTGCAACCAACTCTTTTTCACCCCAATCAATGCACAATTATTGACATTAACCAATCAGCAACACTCAGTTTTTCAACATATCACTCACCCTTTTGCAGGCCGCACAACCTCAAGTCCAAAAACAGGCCGTTGCTTGTCCATACTGCTGTTTGGTTTTTGGTTGGCTATACTGATGACTCCGGCTTTGCGAGGGTGAGGTTCATGGTTTTGATGAACGTCTGTGTGTTTAGCGTCTTCATCCTCATCAGCTGTAGAAATATACCCAGAGATCACATTAGAATTACTAATATGTCAAAGTAAGCATTCAGATGTATTTACAATGAATGGCTGGCTGTTAAAGGGTTAGTTCATTCAAAAATGAAAATTCTGTCAATAATTACTCACCATCATGTCGTTCCAAACGTCTTCAACAAAAAACACAAATTAAGATTTTTGAAATTGAGAAATCTTACTACCTTTCTGGGCCTTGAATGTGGAAGGACACTTGATGTCTATGGAGGGTCAGAAAGCTTTTGTATTTCATAAAAAAAATCTTAATTTGTGTTCTGAAGATGAACAAAGGTCTTACAAGTTTGGAACAGCATGAGGGTGAGTAATGTCAGAATTTTAACTTTTGGGTGAACCAATGCTCTAAAGTGTAAAGTGTATAGTGAATGCTCACCAGAAGACATGGTATTGGGACATTCCTCCTCTGCTAATACACTTAACTGTCTGTGTTTCTCTGAAATAAAAAATATATAATATGTCACATTATATAATGTGATAATGTGATATAGCATAATATATCTATAACAAAATATTAAGCACAAATGCAGCATTTCAGCATTCTATTGAGGCATTATTAAAAATCTTTTCAATCTGTTAGTTAACACATAACACAATATGAAATTGAGGAAGCTCAAGCCTCATACGTGTTTGTTAAGGTACAGATTTGCTTGTAAGATCAGTATTTCATAAAATTCATGCAATTCATACAAGCTACATGTACCTAACTAGTAAAATAAATCAATACAATCTTACCAACCTCAATCGTTTAAACAGTAGTATATATTATATTAACAGTTTGTTTTTACCAAGTAGTTTCATTCATGTGTCCTCCAGGGGGCATAACATCATATAGTAAAAGATTCACTCAACTTACTGTTGTTGATAATCTCCAATTCTGTTCTATTTTACAAAAGCTTGTCTTGTTGAAACTTAAATGTGTTTATGGAAAAAGTAACAATTCAAAACACTATAATAAAACTTAAATATTCTTTAAAGTCTTAGTTCACTCCAGAAATGAATGTTTTTTGAGGAAAACATTCCAGGATTTTTTTTCCACACAGTGGACTTCAATGGGGAATAAGTGGGTTTAAGGTCCAAACTGCAGTTTCAATGCAGCTTCAAAGGGCTCTACACGATCCCAGCTGAGGAATAAGGATCTTATCTAGCCAAACGATCGGCTGTTTTCTTAAAAAAAAAGAAAAAGAAAAAAAAGATATATTTTTTTAACCACAAACGCTTGTCTTGCACTAGCTTGATCATGTTGGAAAGGTCACACATGATGTAGGTGGACGTACCGACACAATGTTTAGAAACTAAACGTGCGAAAAAAGTCAAGCACCATTTACAAATAAAAAGTAAAACATTGATGCCGGACGATTTTGATGTTTGATGTTAATAGTTTTTTGCTCTACCCTACCCTTTTTGAACCAAAGTACACAGACTAAGAACTAAATATCCGTTACCTTTCCATCATGATTACGTAATGTGTGCATTACACACGTGCATTGCAGAGCTAGTGCTTTTTTAATTTTTTAGAAAATTACCAATTGTGCCACTAGATAAGACCCTTATTCCTCGGCTAGAATCGTTTAGAGCCTTTTGAAGCTGCACTGAAACTGCAACTTGGACCTTCAACCCATTGGCCAATATTGAAGTCCACTAAATGGAGAAAAATCCAGAAATGTTTTCCTCAAAAGGAAAATTATCAGGAAATTTTAATTCAGGAGTGAACTAAACCTTTAACGTAATGCTGTCCTAAGACAGTGTTTTAAAAAAAGTGAGTCAGTGTAACAGTTTTATAGTTATGATGGATAAATTCAATCCACTGGGAAGAATGGAATGTTTGGCCTTCCGACACTCTACTGTTATGCAAGAAATGTTGAAGTATAATCTAAAACAGATCTCGCTAGCTCAAGACATGCTTTAAATCCATTCTCTGTTATCCACTCAACATACAACACATATTTACAGCAATGACAGTACAAACACAGAGAATGAGAAGGAACCACAGATAAAGGTTCAGGCCAGCATATGTACCTGTGAGTGAGTCAGTGGAAAGGACTGAAACAGAGGCAATAACAGGGGCTACAGTGGACGTTTGAGCATAAATGTGGGTGGAAGGGGGAAAAGGAAGAATGAAAGGAGAGGAAGACAAAGGAGAGGTAGGTGCATTTACAGGAAGAGAGGCTATCGGCCTGCGCACATTAGGTCTAACCACTGTGGGGACAACCTGATGTCTCCATTCGGACGTCTGGACCTCTAGGAGAGGCTCTGAGGTTGACATTGACCAGATGAGAAAGAAAGATGACAGAAAAATGACAGATGATTACAAAAGAAGAATGAAGGATGAGATGAGTGCAGAGAGGAAACAGTTTAAGGGGTTTATGTTCAACCAAAAATAAAAATTATTTTATATTTCAGGCTTGTATGGAAGTAAAATAATGACGTTTCTTTAAAAGAAAAACTACTGGCATTTTTTTCAAATAAAATTTTGGAAACGAACTTTGGAATGTGAATACTGATTGCTGATTTTTCTGTTCAAAATATGTTCACAGCTTGACGGAATAGTTCACCTGAAAAAAATAAAATTGTAGGCAAGTTTGTTTCTTCATTGGAACAGATTTAGAGAAATTTAGCATTGCTTGCTCACCAGTGGATCCTCTGCAGTAAATGGGTGCCGTCAGAATGAGAGTCTAAATAGCTGATAAAAACATCACAATAATCCAAAAGTAAAGCCATATTATGGATAGATATATTTTAGCCAGAAATAACACTTTAAAAGTTAAAAAAAACTTCTTGATGATGGATTTGTTTCTCGCAAACACAGATTTTTGGTTAACAATACATTAATTGATGGACTGTAGTCATGTGGATTGTTTGTGGATTATTGTGATGTTTCTATCAGCTGTTTGGACTCTCATTCTGACGGCACCCATTCACTTCAGAGGATCAATATGAGCAATTCATGTAATGATACAATTCTCCAAATCTGTTCTGATGAAGAAACAAACTCATCTTCATCTTGGATGGCCTGAGGGTGAGTAAATATTCAACAAATGTTCATTTTTAGGTAAACTATTCCTTTAAAATGTATTTAAATATATGAAATTACATGTATTTATTTAGTGCTTTATACAATACATATTTTAAAGCAGGTCCGTGTTAATTAACAGGACAATAACAGTGTTTATGTTGTAAAGTTATGAAATTATTCAATTTTAGCTGGAAAGCAACTCTACCGGACACAACAGTCTCATCATTCAGCTCAGTTCAGTGTCGCTTTAATTCTGTTCAGTAAGTTGATGTTGCAAAGCTAGAACTTAAAGATATTCACAATTTTTTTTTTACTTCCAAAGGCTCTTTTCAAAAGCCATCATTAAACATCATGACAGTGAGTAAATGATGGCAATTTTCATTTTTGGATGAACTTTCCCTTTAAAAAAAAAAAACAAGAAATGGCTGATTCAGACAAGTATTAGAAATTTCACAATATCCAAAACCCTTCAAACCAGATGATTTTTTCATTTGAAACTCAACCGATGAAAACTAATCATTCCATTAGTTTAACACATGCAAACAGGTTTAAAATAGTTATCCTGAAGTGTCTGCTCTCTACCTGACTCGCCAACAACAGATGCAGTGACCACAGGACCAACATCAGGAGTGGAACTTAGAGGAGCATCAGAAACAGGAGGATGAGGAGATGACAGGACAGTAGAAACAAATGGATAAGGGGTGGATGAAGAACTAGATGAAGCAGCAGGAGCATTAGAGGGAGAAACCAGTGATGTTGGAGCAGGAGAGAGGACGGCAGCTGATGGGGTTTGAGAGCAAGAAGTAGAGACTATCGCAACACTGGGCTTCTCAGAGGAAGGAGCCATACTGGGAGATGTTACAGCAGGATTGGGAGTAACAGTAGAGGAGTTCATTGGTTGAGGAGGAACATTGGATGAAGACAGTGTTGAAAGGGGGATGTACATTTGATGAGGGTTTTGTGTAGGAGGAGAGGAGGTAATAGAGGCTGGTTGACACTGCTGGTTAATATGATCTGGAGAGGTGAGGGGTTTCAGCTTGGGGGACCTCCACTCTTTTTGCCAAGATGCTGGAGTTTAATAATGACAGAGTGCATGTATGATATGTAGAACAGATACAGAGGGAAGAAGAAGAAAAAAGAATATGATTAGCACAGATTTGCAAATGTTAACAATGTTTGGGAAAAAGTACAGTTGAAGTCAAAAGTTTACATACACCTTGCAGAATCTGCATAATGTTAATTATTTTACCAAAATAAGAAGGATAATACAAAATGCATGTTATTTTTTATTTAGTACCGACCTGAATAAGATATTTAAAAGACGTTTATATATAGTCCACGAGAGAAAATAATAGTTGAATTTATAAAAATGACCCCGTTCATTAGTTTACATACACTTGATTTTTAATACACTTGTTACATGACTGAAACACGATTTATTAAGTTCAAAAACTTTTTGAATTTAAAAATCAGGGTAAATTTAACTTATTTTGTCTTCTGGTAAACATGTAAGTATCTTCTGTAGCTTCTAAAAGGCAGTACTGAATGAAAAAAATATATGATATTTTGGCAAAATAAGAAAAATGTACACATCTCCATTCTGTTGAAAGGTTTACACCCCTGGCTCTTAATGCATTGTGTTTCCTTCTGTTCCTTCCTTCTTCATAACCGTTTGAACCTTCTGCAGTAGCTGCATATGAGTCCCTCAGTTGTCCTCAGTGTAAAAAGATGGATCTTAAAATCACACAGTCATTGTTGGAAAGGGTTCAAATACACAAAAATGCTGAAAAACCAAAGAATTTGTGGGACCTGAACGATTTTTTGAAGGACAAACAAGGGACTTATAAACAACTATCACTAAACAAAAAAAAAAAAACAGCTGTGGATCATTTAGGTAACAACATAGTATTAAGAATCAAGTGATCCATCTTAGTTTGGTAAAGTAATTAACATTTTGCAGATTCTGCAAGGTGTATGTAAACCTTTGACTTCAACTGTAAGAAGAGATTCTTCTAATTTTTAGAAAAAAATTAAGAAACAGTTATCTTAAAATTTTTATAAATATTAACATTGTTCTTAAATACCCAATAGCTTTAAATTTATGCCACAGCCATTTGCTACTTGCTACTGTTAATTAAAGGAAGGTGGCATCCATAATTTAGGGTAGGGGACACTGATTTTCTAGATAGTCTCCAGTATTTTAATAATCTTTCTATATTTTTAATTCATCTTTTTTTAAAAGAAATTAATACTTTTATTCAGCAAGGAAGCATGAAATTGATCAAAAGTGACAGTAAACTCTTTTATAATGTTACATATTTCAAGTAAATGCTGCTCTTTTAAACTTTCAATTCATTAAAGAGTCTTGGAGGGGAAATGTATCACAATTTCCACAAAAAATAAGCACCATAATAGTTTCAAAATTGATAATAATAATAAATGTTTCTTGAGCAATAAACCAGCATATTAGAATGATTTCTAAAGGATCGTGTGGCAATAAAGATTGGAGTAATGTTGCTAAAAATTCAGCTTTGTTATCACAGGAATAAATGACATTTTAAAATATATTAAAATTGAAAACTGCAATATTATTTCACAATATTACTGTTATTACTTTACCTTATTTTTAATTAAATAAATACAGCCTTGCGATAAAAATAGACTTCTTCAAAAAAAAAACGAAAAAATCTTATCAACCTTAAACTTTTAAACATTATTGTATCTAGTAAAATTTTATAAACTTTTAATAGTACACAAGTATGTGGGGTCATTCACAGTGACTTTGCATCTCTTAATGACCTCCAAATCATTTTCAGAAAGCTAGATACAGAATATGAAAAATGTGGTTCAAATTATTGTTTAAAATAAAATAGCATCAGATTTAAAAATGTGCTAAATATGAACATCTGCTCCATGTACCTGTCTCAGTAGCAGAGGGCATGCTTGTAGGCTTTGTAAGGGCGGAGCCTGGCTCAGCCAATGAGGCGCGATAGATTTTTGAGGGGCGTGGTGCAGGTACAGTCATTGGGGCCTGAGGGGAGGAGCCAAACTCAAAGGAGGAGGGGTCAAAGTCAGATAGGGAGGAGTGTGAAGAAGGAAAACTGTGAGGTCTCCAGGTCTTGCTACGAGTGGCAGAATGGGTGGCTAAGTCAGGGGAGAAAACCATGAAACAGAAAAGAAAAGAATGAAAAAGACAACAGAATGAAAGCAAGGTGAAGCAGCAACAGTACAGGTAAAAATGAAACATGCAAATATCAAATAAGCAAAAATACATTACAAAGTTAACGCAAGCTACAAGAAAACTATTTACGAGCTATATCTTTTCTGACTAACTCATTACCTTTCTGAGTTGTATCAGGTAGAGGAGTCTGCTGAGAGGACGTGGAGGATTGAGCAGAGGAAAGAGAAAAGGGTGTGCTAATCCCAGGAAGAAAAGAGAAAGGCCTCTGGGGAGGAACTGCACTGCTCTCAGCAGAGCGACTGCTCTCCGATAACTCAGCCCTAGCAAGACCTCCAGACTGCCTTTGAGTGACAGATACAGCGACTTAAAGGGAGAAGGAAAAATTATAGCATGATGAGAGGTGAAGAGGGAGAAAATAACAGAAGATAGAAAGTAAAGCAACAGCTTTTTTGTAAATCTATTGATGTGTGTGTTTTAAAAGAGGCAAAAACACTCATCAGACTGAGGTAAATAAGGTTCATTAGATCAAGTTGTGACAAGGCAAGAATGGTAAAAGTCAAGGGCTGGATATATAGCTATTTTGATGAACAAATTCACAGGGTGCTACGGCAGTTACTATGGGGATCAGGCTTCCCTTGTCTTTAATTGGCAGTTTTCCAAAAGTCAATTAAAATTCCTTTTAATGAATCTAGAAGTGTAGAATGTTCAAAGAAAAAAATATTCTACTAATGTTCCACAAAAATACATTACCAGTCAAAAGTTTTTAAACAGAAAGATTTTAAATGTTTTTAAAGAATTCCTTTTTGCTCACCAAGCCAGCATTTATTTGATCCAAAATACAGCAAAAGCGGTAATATTGTGAAATGTTTAATATTTAAAATAATTGCTTTCTATTTAATATGTAATTTACTCCTGTGATCAAAGCAAAATTTTCTGCATCATGACTCCAGTCTTTAGTGTCACATGATTCCTAGGAAATCATTCTAATATGCTGATTTACCGCTAAAGAAAAGTTTTTATTAGTATTATCAATATTTAAAAGAGTTGAGTACATTTTTTAGGACTCTTTGATGAATAGAAAGATAAAAAAATCAGCATTTATCAGAAATAAAAAGCTTTTGTAACATTATACACTATATTGGAGGGGGGGGGTTAATACTTTTATTTAGGAAGGATGCTTTAAAATGATCAAAAGTGATGATAAAGACATTTATAAAGTTACAAAAGATTTCTATTTTTTCAACTTTCTATTCATAAAAAAATTAAAAAATTCTACTTGGCTGTTTTCAACATAATAATAATAATAATAAATATTTTTTGAGCAGCAAATCAGAATATTAAAATGATTTTTGAAGTATTATGTGACCCGAGTAATGATGCTAAAAAAACAGCTGAAAACACAGGAATAAATTACATTTTAAAATATATTCAAACAGAAAACAGTTATTTTAAATAGTAAAAATATTTCAAAATTGTACTGTTTTGCTGTATTTTGAATCAAATAAATGCAGGCTTGGTGAGCTGAAGAGACTTCTTTAAAAAACATTAAAAATCTTACTGTTCAAAAACTTTTGACTGGTAGTGTACCTCTGCAGACCTTATTGCCAGAAACAACTTTTAATTTTCTCTTAAACTACTTTATTTTAAAACAGATGTCTCAAAATTGTATGCAGATATTCATGCGGTAATTTCATGCAGATATTCATGAATATAACAAATTAAGTTTAAAATAGTCAGACATTCAAACTGTGAGATAGCTGCAATCGCAAAATATATAATCAAAGGTTTGGGGTCAGCAAGTTGTTTTTGTTTTGTCAGGAAGAAATGTATCATTTTATTCAGCAAGGGCATTATATTGATCGAAAGTGACATGATATTTCAAAAATCATAATATGCGGATTTGGTGCTCATTAAAAAACATTTATTTTTATTATAATTATGCCAGAAATCTTTTGTAGTATTATAAATATATTTACTGAATGTGAATACATTTATAATGTTACAAAAGATTTCTGTTTTTAAAAAATGCTGTTATTTAAAACTTTCTATCATCAAAAAAGCTTGAATGCATAAATATACAATATTACGAAATGTTTCATGAGCAGCAAATTAGCATATTACAATGATTTCTGAAATATCATGCAATATTAAAGTCTGAAATCTATCTATATATATATCTATATCTAAATTGGAATTCCATAGTATTATTCATTTCTTTAGGTCTAGACCTTACTTACTTCACCTTAAAAACACACCTAAACTTCTAAAATATAAATGATGAAAATATGTACTGTAAGTAGTAACAGAAGAGTGAGTTTGTGGATGATGTATGAGGTATGGACATGTACACAGTGCAGTGGATGGAGACCAGCACAACTCTGTGGTGGTCTGCTGCATTGCACTGGGTGGATGAGTATTTGTACCTGAGCCGGTTGGGGGCTGGAAGATTTTGGGCAGGGCGGGTGGATGAGCACGCGCAAATGCAGGTACAGTGAAGGCGTACGGGGAGGGGCGTGTCTGCGGGACATTGGCGGCAGTACGGTAGGGTTGGATACAGGAAGTGGAGAAGGGTGGGGCAGAAGGGTCAAGAGCGGTGTATGACAGGGGGCGGTACTGGAGAGGAACATTAGGCGTAATGAAGGAACAGCTCATCTGCTCTGGTTCAGATTGAGCTGAGAGAAATGATGATGATCATGGAGAGGAACAGACAAAAACAGAGGAAGTTAGAGTAGATGCATATGTACTAAAGAAGAGTTGACATGAAATGCAGAGACAAAGAAGAACTCAATTGAGCAGGGAATAATTCAGAAGAGATGAAAATGAACGAAACCAGGAAGAGATGCAGATCTCAGATAAACTCTCACACACACACACACACATAAACTTATGACCACTGGTATGCTGAGGTCATGGGAATGCATTATGCAATTTCACCCACTTTCTGACAGATACAAAACATTCCAGAGAATCCAGTCTATCCAAATACAGTGTAGCAACACAAGTTAATAAGTGCATTACTTCACATAACATATTTCTGACCTTATTTTTAGTATATGATATGACATGAAGAAATGATTTTTGGGGTTTTAGATGTTTCCACAAGTTTAAGTTGTAACATTATATATACATTATATATAACATACAAGTAATTATACTTGAGTGCATAACAATAATAATATTCTGTACAGGGGTGAAATGGTTTCTACAAAATATAGTTCATGTATAAAATAATAGAAATATTAAATATAAACAATAATAAATATCTAAATAAATTTGTACACATTTAAGTTTGTACACTATCAGTCAAAAGTTTTTCAACAGCTTTTATTTGAACAGCTGCATGTATTTGATCCAAATTACAGCAAAAACAGTAAATTTTTAAATATGTTTACTATTTAAAATAACTGGTTTCTATTTGAATATATTTTAAAATGGAATTTATTCCTGTGATTTCAAAGCTGCATTTTAGCATCATTACTCCAGTCACATGATCCTTCAGAAATCATTCTAATATTCTGATTTGCTGCTCAAAAAACATGTATTATTATTATTATTATTATTATTATTATGTTGAAAACAGCTGAGTAGAATTTTGTGGTTCCTTGGATAAATAGAAATTTCAAAAGAACATCATTTATCTGAAATAGAAATATTTTGTAACATTATAAATGTCTTTAACATCATTTTTGATCAATTTAAAGCATCCTTGCTAAATAAAAGTATTAATTTCTATAATTTCTTTCCCCCAAAAAAAAAAAATTATACTGACTCCAAGCTTTTGAATGATATAGTGTATGATGTTATAAAATTTCAGATAAATTCTGAACTTTGGATCTTTCTATTCATCATAGAATTCTGAAAAAAATTACTCAGCTTTTAAATACTGATAATAATAAGAAGAAGAAGAAGAAGAAGAAGAAAATTCTGAAGGATCATGTGAGACTGAAGACTGGATGCTAAAAATTTAGTTTTGATCACAGGAATAAACTATATTTTAAAATATATTCAAATAGAAAGCAATTATTTTAAATAGTAAAAATATTTCACGATATTACTGCTTTTGCTGTATTTTGGATCAATTAAATGCAGGCTTAATGAGCAGAAGAGACTTCTTTAAAAAACAAAAAAAATCTTACTTTTTTAAGTATATCTATCTATACATACTTTTTATATTACATTATTATATTACATTTATATTATTTAAATTATACATTAATTTAATACAGATATTTGCATATCTATATACATAAAATAATATAATCATACATATTAAATCTTACTGAACTAAGTTGTACAAGCGCATTATTTCTACATTGGTGCGTTTTGCTATGGCATAAGACTTAATAAGAATTAAAAGCAGTATTAAAAATGTAACACCCCATAATACCTAATTTGAATATTATCATACAAAAAATAAAATGTTAATTCCAGTGTAAAGTAAAGAAAGAGAGTAGAAAAAGATGGCAGAGCAGTCCGTAGTCTACCTGTGTCAGAGGGACCTGTGTCTACAGCAGGTCTCCAGGCCTTGTCATGTATTCTCCTATCTGGAGGAAGAGGAGCTGACCACAGACAGGAAGAATAGAGCGACAGACAAATAATGAAAAGGAATGAAAAGAGATCATCTGAGAAAAGAATGACCGTGACCGAGAGACAATATTTTCACATGGCCAATTGCATGGAAGCATTTTTAAATCTGAAAACAGCATTAAACTGCGGCAAACAATAAAACAACTCAATACAACCAAACAACTAAAAACCGCAACTACATCTACACAAATTTTCATAAACCTGGAAACAACACCAACGCCAGGAAAAAAAACTGCAAATAACCTTTTCAGAACAGGAAATGCCTGTTTCTAAACTTGTTTCCAAACTTCAGGTTTGCAGTATGTGTACTTAAGACTGAGAGTATGTCAGTACCTATTACTGCTGTGGCCATTTTCACTGCTGCACTCATTCTTTTGTCCTCCTCTTCATCGCTGTCATTGAAGTCATCCAGGTTTCCAATATCAGACTGCTTCAAACTCATCAGACTCGCCAGACTTTGCATGTCTTCATCACTGAATACACAACACAGAATACAGCACTATTGAAGACAACTGAAGGCCTACTAAAACAGTCTACAGATCAGGAAAGTAAACAAAATGTAGGGATGCACTGAAATAAAAATTCTTGGCTGAAGCCAAACAAAATTAAACCGAACACGATTTTTCATGTTTTTCCCCCATGTATTTTGCCATTTTTTTCACCATTGCATAAATTAAATAGCCAAAATGTGTTTTTTACAGTTTTGTCTTGCTTTTCAAAAAAATAAATAAAATCAATTACAAAACAACAATTTTTTAAAAAAAGCACAATTTAACTTAAAATTAATAAGTTAGTAAAACAATATTCTTTGGTCATTTTAAGACCCCCTTCTTGAATCAGGCATGTGCTTTTTAATGTACATATAAATGTTATGATAAATGTATGAATAGAGCTGTTGTAATGATTGTTATCATTAGGGGCCGTTCACATGTAGCGTCTTTTGCGCGCTCAAGTTCGTTATTTCAAATGTAGACGCGCGGCTTGCGCGCGCATAATGGAAGCGACGCGCACGTGGTGCGACGCGCTCGTTTTTTGCAGGCGCGTCCGCGCCGCATCGAGATAAAAACATCTCAACTTTTCAGAATGCCGCAAGCGCACCGCAGGTCATGTGACATGAACCAACCAATCAACTTCCCCACGTTTTTCCGTTACATTGAAATCTCAGCAGAAACATGGAGGAGCAGCTCATCATTGTGGTCCAGGGATTTCCTGAACTTTATGATTTGTCAAGCCCCCATTATTTTGACGCTAATAGAAGAAACAATGCATGGAGACGCATAGCCTTGGAGCTAGAGCGCAGCTGATGGTTGCTTAGAAACGGCAGACGCTTCCGGAGCGCAAGCGCCCGAGCGCTTTGTTGATAAGGAAGAAAACGGCGCGCCTAGAGTTTTCCACACGTTTTTAGGCGCGACATGTGAACGGCCCCTTATTTTAGTCTTACTTTTTTATTTTATTTCACAGACCTTAGTGCTACTTTTTCTGACAGCAGCAGATTTGTGAATGATTCTCATCATTTCAGCGTAGATTTCTCTCGCGCTTTGGACTTTGAACCCTGGCTAACACACTCGTGCAGCACTGTCAGAATAAATATAATTTGTGCATGTGTTAGACATAATGTTCTGTAGTTTATTTACTAATGGTTAAAGGCCATATTGCGATTTCAGTCATCATAAAGTAACCAGCAACAACCACCCCTTTCTCTTCTCATAGAATACATGCGATGCAATACTAAACAGTCTCTCGCTGTCGGTGCTTGTAATGATTTTTGTCTTTCTCGGAGAGATATAAATGCGTCCACACTGCCGACATTTTTGCTGCATTATTGTGCACCTCTATTTGATCGTCACGTCATTGTTTGGTATAATTTATTTGGCCTTTTCACTTATTTTCGCATACTTTTGGTTGCCGAACATTCGGTGCATCCCTAATGAAATGAAGTTGATACTGTTGCTTCTACATCATTACATAGATCTAGGAACAGAAACACACCTTACTACTGGAACATTGAAAACATATACTCACGTAGCTTTGCCCTCCTTCAGGAAGACACAGGACAGGGTGAGTTTGAGCGTGGCATCCAACACTTTCACAGACAGAGGCTTTAATGTAAGCGCCAGGTCAAACTGAGCCGGGGTCGCGCTCGCATACTTCTTCATATTCACATCCACTGATGCTAAAACTTTTCGGTGACCCTTTGTTTCCTGTGGATATTGGAATGAGATTGTGTTAGAGCACAGTACTTTCAAACCAGTGTATTGCCAAATCAATGAAGCCATCACAACATAATCCAAGACATGCTTTTTCAAACATTCTGCTTTTTGATAACAAAATATTGCAAAAGAGCAATAAACACATAATATATTCCGACATCCTGACCTGTTTCTGTCAAAGGCCAAAGTTTATTAAACAGAGAAAAAGAGTCAGGGAGTGGCCCATACTTTCTAACCAAAACAGAAATGCTTTTGAGGCTGAGGTTAGCAAAATAGCTAAAATTGCTAGCAGCACCTTTAATAAACAGGGTGAGATTACAGAGTAGAAAGACTCACATTCTCTATGATGAAGGTCCAGTCTTTGTCCTCAAATTCATCTGCATTTGGATCCTAAAGAGAACGTGAAATTGCTGATGTGGATATCGATTACAGGTATTTAAATAACATTCATGTAACATAAGGACAAAATTCATGTTTACAACTTTTTGTTAGTTTATTATTTGCATATCTAAACACCGTCACATCACAAATGTGACCATGGACCACAAAACCAGTCATAAGGTTAAATTTTACAAAACTGAGATGTATATATAATATGAAAGCTCAGTAAATAAGCTTTCTATTGATGTATGGTTTGTTAGGATAGGACAATATTTGGCCGAGATACATCTATTTGAAGATCTGGAATCTGAGGGTGCAAAAAAATCGAAATCCTGAGAAAATCACCTTTAAAGTTGTCCAAATTAGGGTCTTAACAATGCATATTACTAATCAAAAATTACATTTTGATACATTTACAGTAGGAATTTTACAAAAAATCTTCATGGAACATGATCTTTACTTAATTTCCTAATGATTTTTGGCATAAAAGAAAAATCAATAATGTTGACCCATGCAATGTATTTTTGGCTATTGCTACAAATATACCCCAGCGACTTAAGACTGGTTTTGTGGTCCAGGGTCACAAATGATCTCAGTTTCCTATTGTTCAAAAGAGGGTTAAGATTTTGTAATCTTTTTGAAAGAAGTTATTTAAGCTTGTCGAGGCTGCATTTATTTGATCAAAAATACAGTAAATGCAGTAATACTGTAAATATTATTACAATTTAAAATAATAATTTTCTATTTGAATATTAGGTTTTTGAACAGTAAGATGTTTAATGTTTTTAAAGAAGTCTAAGAAAGTTTTAGAGAAAGTCTTCTCACCAAGCCTGCATTTATTTCATCCAAAGTACAGCAAAACAGTAAAATTTTGAAAAATTTTTACTATTTAAAATAACTGTTTTCTATTTGAATATATTTTTAAACTTAATGTATTCCTGTGATTTCCAAGCTGAATTTTTAGCATCATTACTCCAGTCACATCATGATCCTTCAGAAATCATTCTAATATTCTGATTTGCTGCTCAAAAACATTATTTATTATTATTGTTGAAAACAGCCGAGTTAAATCTTTTCAGGTTTCTTTGATGAATAGAAACTTCAGAACAGCATTTATCTAAAATAGAAATCTTTTGTAACATTATGCCATTATAATCACTTTTGATCAATTTAAAGCATCCTTGTTAAATAAAAGTATTAATTTCTATAATACCAATTGTTAATTAATATAATACTTTTGAATAGTAGCCTATAGTGTATATGTAACTAATGTTACATAAGTTTTTTATTACAGATAAATTCTGATCTTTGGATCTTTCTATTCATCAAAGGATCCTGAAAAAAATGTACTCAACTGTTTTAAATATTGATAATAATGATAATAAAAATGTTACTTAAAAATTTCTTAAAAAAAATAATAATTTTACTGTTTTTGCTGCACTTTAAATCAAATAAATGCAGGCTTGGTGAGCAGAAAAGAAAAATCTAAAATAAATTTCTGTAATGCAAAGCTGAATTTTCAGTATAACATGATCCTTCAGAAATCATTCTAAAATGTTGATTTTGGTGGTTAATGTTGAAAAAGTTGTGCTGTGTACATTTTTGTGAAAAAACATGATTTTTTCCAAGATTGTGTGATGAAAATAAAATGTAAAAGAACAGCATTTATTTTAAAAATGTTTTTTTGGAACATTATAAATAATTAATCATTCAAATCATGAATAAAATTATTCATTTCTTTCAAAAATAAAACTTTTAAATAGTAGTGTACATGGAATTCTTTCTGTTTCGTATTTTCACCTTAAAAAGAGTGACAGTGATGTCCACGCTCTCAGGAACCTGCCAAACCACAGTCCCCCTGTATGGGTTCTTGATTCCTGGTTGCCAGCCATGGAGCTGATAAAGACAATGAGAATACTGCTATAAACACAGCTTCTGATACCCAGTCAGTCAAACACATATGATGTCCACACATCGAAGTCTTAACATTAAAACGGCCTGGACAATGATTATGCATGTTCTTTCATAAAAAGATTAGGCTTTATCTATATTAATGCAATCATCCCACTGTATTTGTGTGTTGAAATTATTATTACATCACAATGCCACCAACTGATTTATGTGCTTGGAGGAAGTATTTGTTCTTTCTGTTTGGCTTTCTGTGCGGTTACTGATGACACTAATACGCTGAGATTTATTTTTCTCTTCTCTAAAATTTGTAAAGATCTAATTTAGATAACATGTCCTGGCTTTAACAGCAAAATGCTATCTAATGATAATCTTAAACAAGATGTATGAAAAATTTCATGTGCTGTTCTTTAACTTTACTATTCCAGTAGCTACTAAAGCATTAGCAATTCTAGATGAATAAACATCAAGGGTACTGTAACCACATCCGTATTTACATATAGTACTTGAAAGCTATAAATGTGGGAACAGTAACGATATAAACCCACATCCTCCTTTTACCTTGCTGCAGATGCGTCTGTTTCGTCTGGTCCAAACCACTCGCAGTTTGTCTGGCTGCCTGTAAATGACAAATAACACACAAGAACACATTACAATGCAGAAACATAATAAACACTGACGTACATATCACTCACTGTTATTTAGTTTGTTTAGTGTTTGCATAAAGCTGTATTGCTCTTAAAAAAGAATTTTGAAATTACTCATTAAACTCATGTGCAAATATAACTAGGATTTTCAATCACAGTCCTAAAATTCCTTAGGGAACTGCTTTAAGGAGGTTAGCCTCCATTAGCATGAAGAAGGGGACTACTATCATGTGCACTCAGTTTGGTTATTAGGTTACTCATCTGACCCACATACAGCAAAGCATTAGCTGGCTTCATTGGGTGGAATGCTGGAGCTTCTTTAAAATCAGGTGAAATTATTTGTTCCTGTTCTAACAAGCTAACACTGTGCATGGTGTGAGTAATCTAACACTGTGCATGGTGTGAGTAATCGCAGAACAAAATATGTTTCTGCTCTTTAAAAAAGTAACTGAGAGACTCATCATGTACTCACCCCTTTGACATCCAAGATGTTCATGTCTTTCTTTCTTCAGTCGTAAAGAAATTGTGTTTTTTGAGTAAAACATTTAAGGATTTTTCTCCATATAGTGGACTTCTATGGTGATCAGAGTTTGAACTACCAATATGTAGTTTAAATGCGGCTTCAAAAGATCCTAAATGCAGTTGTAAACGATCCCAGCCGAGGAAGAAGGGTCTTATCAAGCGAAACGATCGGTTATTTTTATTTTTTTTTCAGAATTTATATACTTTTTAACCTTAAATGCTCGTCTTGTCTTGCTCTGCCTGAACTGTTTTTTTCACGGTTCAAGACAGTTAGGGTATGTCGAAAAACTCCTATCTTATTTTCTCCCTCAACTCCCTTAACCTACATCGCTGCAGAAGTAACAACCCAGCAATTGCAAAGTGAACAGGCAAAAACGACCAAACACCCTTTACATATACATTTTATACATTTTACGGGTCAAAATGATAGATTTTTCTATTATGCCAAAAATCATTAGGATATTAAGTAAAGATCATGTTCCATGAAGATATAGTATTTGGTAAAATAAGGGGATTTTCTCAGTATTTAGGGTTCAGCGGATGCCCATTTTCCACAAGTTGATATGATTCTTTAGGGTCCTAATGAGAAGTCTATAACATACTTGGTTAAAATTTCTCAATGGTAGATATTCTGTTACATGTTCCTTTAAATGCTAATGAGCTCTGCTTGCCCCGCCCCTCTCTGTCGTGGGATGATGAGCCGTAATGTTTACTTTAGCCGCATTTAGCAGTGAAACTTGTTATTAAGAAAGGCCATTTGCAAAGATGCATAAAAAACCCTTATACTCACTTCTGCTGTGGGTGAAGCTGCATCACAAATGATTCACACGAACATAGACGCATTTGTAGATCGGGATTGGCGGTTTTATTTTAAAAAATTAAGTAACGTTAATCCTCTGCATCTTCAGCGGCTCAGATGTCAGGAGTAAATGAGATTGCTATGTTCATTATTACATCCAACAACAGAACACCTCTATCGCTCAATCTGAGACATTCATGTCTTTCCCTGCACCTGAGTCGACACAATGGCGATCGGAGTCAGACAGTTTGAGCTCGGGGAGGGCGGGTCATGTATTAAGTAAGGAACTCATATCAGTCAACTTTTATGGAAGCAGCTTCAGTCTGTGTGCCGTCACACAGACAAGAAGCTGAGAATGACCTGATTTTAAAAAGGGGATGTTACTTTTAAAGATTGAAAAAAAAAAATACCACTGGGTGGATTTTTATCATTGTAGGGTGGTTGTGTACACAAACTGCCAACACACATTAATGTGCAAACAACATGAAAAAGTGAGTTTTGCATCCTATGACCCCTTGTTGAGGGAGACAATAAGATTGGGAGTTTTTTTTTCGACATTGAACTGGAAAAAAATTTCAGGCAGAGCAAGACAAGACGAGTGTTTGAGGTTAGAAAGCATATAAATTGTAAAAAAAAAAATAATAATAATAATTGTTTCGCTAGATAAGAACCTTCTTCCTCGGCTGGGATTGTTTACATCCGCATTTGGAATCGTTTGAAGCCGCATTTAAACTGCATTTTGAAAGTTCAAACTCAGGGCACTATAGAAGTCCACTATATGGAGAAAAATCCTGAAATATTTTCCACAAAGACATAATTTCTTCACGACTGAATAAGGAAAGACGTAAACATCTTGGATGACAAAGGGGTGAGTAAATTATTTGTACATTTTTGTTCTGGAAGTGAACTTTAATTGTAAGTTAAAGTGACTGAGTATTAACAGAGATGGGTGTGACTAGGGTTTCCCTAAGTGTGCTTGTGGGAAATATAACCTGAGACTTGCTCTAGTTTTCCCCAGTGTGTTTACGTCAAACTGATCTCTCTTCTCTCAATGGAGGGTGTGGTCTCTCCTTACACTAGCATTATCAGATCAGCTGTTTAACTTACACACACTATGCCACTTCCTCATGGAAGTGTTTTTGGTTCAAATGTCTCATAACCACTCTTTCTGTTCTTTTGAATCATTTTCACATGCATGTAATATTGTGGTACTCTCATGAAATCACGTTAAAAAGACTGACATGAAAGAGAAGAAATTGTTGAATAAAGTTGTTATTTTTGTTTTCTTTGCACACAAAAAGTATTCTCGTAGCTTCATAAAATTACAGTTGAACCACTGATGTCACATGGACAATTTTAACAACGTCCTACTACCTTTCTGGAGCCTTGAATGTGGTGGTTGCATTGCTGTCTATGCAGGATCAGAAAGCTATAAATTTCATCAAAAAATATCTTAATTTGTGTTGCGAAGATGAACGAAGGTCTTATAGGTGTGGAACGACATGAGGGTGAGTAATTAATGGCAGAATTTCTATCCCTTTAAGTAAATCAGTAAAGCCTAAAATGTTACTTCTGTATTTGTGGTATTTCTGGCAACCACAGCTGCCATTTCTTACTGTAAATTTCACTAATTACTGTGTAATAACATAAAAATACAAGCTATGACCAACCACACACTATTTATGTTTGCAGAAGGCTATGCTATCACGCATGCGTTTCTATAATTTTAGGATATAAGCTACATGCCTTGCCTTTCCAAGCATCCCATGCAACCCACTTCACCTGTAACCTTTATCACTCAGTAGTACACCTGGAAAAGTGCTGATCATTCAAATAAATGGGACATGAAGTGCTTCTATAAAGTAATTTCCTCAAACTGATGAAAAGCCAAATGACGGCAGTTGATTACATCTACGCATGTTAATGTGGCATTTGAAGTCATAATAGAGGAAAGGAAAGGTGGAGAGAGAGAATCGTGGGCCTCTGGGTCTCGTATTGCAGGTCAGTGTCAGCAGCAGCTGCGTGAATGGATGCAAGAGGCCAAGCGACGTGGTGACAGAGTCATGGGACCCACAGAAATAGATTGGGAAATGGCACACGCATTGATGTAAAGCGGCTGAAGCACAGTGCTATATCTATTAAAGTGCATAAGACGAGAATCAAGTTTAATAGAAGCCAAACAACTATTTAGAATTGAGGTACTGGATGGTGCAATGTTCAAACTTAATTAAATATACGTATTCTTTTTAAATTAGTATGTAAAGTAATAACCTACTTGAAACACTAAGATTAGAGATGCTAAATGCTTCAATTGCAGACAGTCTTGTAACACTGACAACATTTCACATTCAAAAACTAGCCGAGTCATTCAACTGACAGAATCAAACAGCTGTTCTGAGGTCAGACATTGTTCAAGTCATGTGACTACACAAGAAACACTGTCAATGGATCACAGAGGGCTTCAGCGACCATAGTAGTCAGATGACCGAATTGTCATATTACCGAATGTTCCCTGAAATACACTACAGTTCAAAGGTTTGGGGTCAGTGATTTTTTTTTTAAGTAAACTAATACTTGCTTTCAGCATGGGTACATTTATAATGAATTAACAATTTCTATTCTAAAAAAATTGTGTCATGGTTTCTACAAACTTATTTAGCAGCACAACTGTTTCAAACATTAATAATAATAATAATAATAATAATAATAATAAATGTTTCCTAAAGGGATAGTTCACCCAAAAATGAAAATTTGATGTTTATCTGCTTACCCCCAGGGCATCCAAGATGTAGGTGACTTTGTTTCCTCAACAGAACACAAACGAAGATTTTTAACAAAAACCGGTGCAGTCTGCCAGTAAAATCATGGAAGTGGATGGGCACCAGACCTTTAAAAGTAAAAAGTATACGCAAACGCCAGAAGCGATCTGGCGCATGTATACAACACTCATTGTTTACACAGTGCACACAGACTGTGGGTATAGCGGCTATTCAAAATGGTATTTACTTGCGCTTATCCTGATTGTTCAAACCGTTTTAAAGCTAAAAGATTATGTTTGCTTGCGCAAACTCATCCAGAACTTTTCACCGATTTCCCTTTACGGTGTTTGCGTATACTACGCCAGAAAGTGTACACATGTAACGAGCCGGATGAAAAGCTTGTGCTCATGACAGATGGACGTGGCTGTGCATCAAAGGTAAAAAAATATAAATATTGTTCAGTTTCTTGCAAAAAATGATCGTTTCGTGTCTTAGGACATCAATGTATCGTCACAAGCCGCAGGGTGTAATTTGGATTTGTCTGTGCATGTTTTTTTTTTTACTTTTAAAGGTTTGGTGCCTATCCACTGCCATTATTTGGCTGGCAGACTGCACCGGTTTTTGTTAAAAATCTTCGTTTGTGTTCTGCTGAAAAAATAAAGTCGCCTACATCTTGGATGCCCTGGGGGTAAGCAGATGAACAACAAATTTTCATTTTTGGGCGAACTATCCCTTTAAGCAGTAAATCGACATATTAAAATGATTTCTGAAGAATTGTCTGAAACTGAAGACTGGAGTAATGATGCTAAAAGTTATAACAGGAATAAACAACAGGCATTTTAAATTGCAATACTATTTCACATTATTACTGTTTTATTGCATTTTGATTAAATAAATGCACCCCTGCTGAGCAAGAGAGTTCAAAAACTAAATCTTACCAACTCTAAACTTTTAAACAATAGTGTATAAAAGGCCAAACATGCAGTGTTGTCAAAGTGTCTCAAAGTAAACACATTTCAGCCTGTAATAAAGGCATGTCTACATCATATGATGTAATATCTCAGACGTGCTCTTTAATCTTTCTAGCCATTCCACATACTACAAATTCTTCTAAGTTAGCCATGTTTCTCTTTACACAAACTCCACAAAAAAAAGTCAAAACTATGGACTTGCACTTGTTTGTGTAGAAAGTAAAAAAATGGTTGCTTGGAAAATGATCAGTTACGGAAAACAGGAACATATATGTGACCCTGGACCACAAAACCAGTCTTAAGTCGCTGGGGTATATTTGTAGCAATAGCCCAAAATACATTGTTTGGGTCAAAATTATTGATTTTTCTTTTATGTCAAAAATCATTAGGAAATTAAGTAAAGATCATGTTCCATGAAGATTTTTTGTAAAATTCCTACTGTAAACCTATCAAAATGTAATTTTTGATTAGTAATATGCATTGCTAAGAACTTAATTTGGACAACTTTAAAGGTGATTTTCTCAGTATTTTGATTTTTTGCACCCTTAGATTCCAGATTTTCATATGATGTATATATCTCAGTTTTGTAAAATTTGACCTTATGACTGGTTTTGTGGTCCAGGGTCACATATTAATAAATAATTCATGTGACTTCTTTACTTATGGCCTTTAACTGAATAAAAGGCGATTTCCTGTCTTCGTTGGAGGATCGCTATCACAACAACATTTCATAAATATGATTATCCCTCTACAATCGTTGTTTTGATGGAATATTGATTACAGAAATAGTGTCACATGATGCTAATGCAGATTTAAATTATGTTAATTGTCAGAATAATATATTTTAAGTTTGGAGATAGGTTGCAACGCAGAAGTATTCATTTGTTTGAAAGGGCTTACTAAATTGTTTCAGATTTAGAATATTGAACATAATTAATAGCCAACACTGTATATATAACAAATTCTCAACATATTAAGACATAAGTGTCTAATCCAAGTTCCAACTGAACTTGCCACACTGTCAAATAAGTCTGGCACACCTGACTGAATTGTTTCTTGTGATATTAAAATGATTTTGATCTAAATGCTTCCATGCTGGAATTTTAATTGTGCTTTTAATCAGTGAGTTGGACAGTAAAGGAAAAGCAGCCAATAAGTGCTCAAAAAGTATAAAAGCATCCCAGGATGCACCTCATCCATTTTTGAAAATGAGTGTGCAGAGTTATAATGTAGATTGATTGAACTTAAATATGTGACCCTGGACCACAAAACCATTCATATAGGTAGCATGGGTATATTTTGTAGCAATAGCCAACAATACATTTTACGGGTCAAAATGATATATTTTTCTATTATGCCAAAAATCATTAGAATATTAAGTAAAGATCATGTTCCATGAAGATATATTTGGTAAAATAAGGGGATTTTCTCAATATTTAGATTTTTTGCACCCTCAGATTCCAGATTTTCAAATAGTTGTATCTCGACCAAATACTATCCTAACAAACCATACATCAATGGAAAGCCTATTTATTCAACTTTCAGATGATGTACAGTATAAATCTCAATTTCAGAAAACTGACCCTTATGACCGGGTATATTAGTAGCAATAGTCAAAAATACATTGTATGGGTCAAAATGATCAATTTTTCTTTTATGCCAAAAACCATTAGGATATTAAGTAATGTTCCATGTTCCATGAAGATATTTTGTAAATTTCCTACCATAAACAGATCAAAACTTAATTTTTAATTAGTAGTATGCATTGCTAAGAACTTCATTTGAACAACTTCTTGAACAATTTTCTCAATGTTTTGATTTTTTTTGCACCCTCATCTCCTAGCAAACCATACATCAATGGAAAGGTTATTTATTCAGCTTCCAGATTATGTAAATCTCAATTAAAAACAAACTGACCCTTATGGCTGGTTTTGTGGTCCAGGGTCAAATATATGATATTTTTATAACATAAAAAGTGCCTAATGAAGTTGCTCTGTAACTGCTAGTGAAAGTGTCCTTGAAGATGCGCCACAAGTGGAACCATTAAGATGACTGTGTTTGGGAGAACTGAAAGTAAAACGGAAGTATAAACGTACTAACAACAAAACTCACTAGTACTACTACACAAAGAAATGTGCTTGCCAGAGTAAACAAGCCTTCAGGTACTGTCCGTTCTTGAACTATAAAGAGCCACAATACACTCACAATAAACTACACTATCACTACCCTGCAACCACACGAGCTGCGTTGTTTATAATGGGAGCGTTGCGTTCTAATTTTATAGCGTCGTGTCGCACTCTACCCTAGTGTTATTGTAGCTAGGTCAAACTTAAAAGAAAGGTTAAACATATATTGTAGTGTATAACAAGAATATATGACAACGAAAAGAGAAATCGTATTTCTTACCACTTCTTAGTGCACTCTACGGTGAGCTCTTGAAAGGACGCGGCAAACTGAAACTTCGACGCTCTTTTGCCAGTGCGCTGAAGTCTCTTCCAAACCGATGTCATGATGACTGAAGTTACATTAGACAATTCCTCACAGAAGAGACTGACGAATTCAAATACATCAGGGGAATCGCTGTGTCACTTCGCCTACTCCCGATGTTTCAGGGAAGGCAGCTCCGCACGCCGCCGTCTCATTCACACATGCTCCAAATGTCAAAGTGAAGGCTGCAGAAGATAAGCGCAGACAGATCAGAGGAAACATACAACCAACCACTTTAGTTGAACTGACACATCCTGCACCCCCTTGGAATGGTCTGGAATGGTCGGGAAAAGAGAAATGCTGGGTCACCAATGTATTTAGCCAATGTAATAATCCAATAAAGTGTTATGTTAATAAATATAGCCTTATTTCCCACTTTTACATTATTATTGTAGCCATTTTGATTCACTATTATTCATATTCATGTAATAGTGACTAGGTTTCAATAAGCTTTCAAACACCACGCTTATGCGAAAACGAAAGTTTTTGTGTAAAAAATATGTGTGTACTGTGTATATTTATTATGTATATATAATTACACACATGCATTTATGAAAAATATGTTTATGTTCAATGTTTATGCAATGAAAATATTTATATATAATAATAATTATATGAATATAAATTAGTGCTGAGCAACGATTCATTGTGATTAATGTCTTCCAAAATAAAAGTGTTTTAAATGTGTGTGTACTTTTTTATGTGTGTGTTTTCTGTGTATATTTATTATGTATGTATAAATACACACACATGCATGTATATATTTAAGAAAAATGTTGTTTATATATTAAACATATTTATATATAATATAAATTATATAAATGACATGTTAATATTTTCAAAATATATACAGCATGTGTCTTTATATATAAACACATGTAAATATTTTGAAAATATATACTGAATGTCTATGTCTTTATATATACATAATAAACATAGATCGTACACACCCACCTATATATATATATATATATATATATATATATATACACATACATACATACAAACAAAAACTTTTATTTTGGATGTGATTAATCACAATTAATCATTGCCCAGCACTAATATAAATATACACATGTAAACACATGTAAATATTTTTTTATTTATTTACGTGTGTCTTTATATATACATAATAAATATACATAGCACACACACATACATAAACAAAAACTTTTATTTTGGATGCGATTAATAGCGATTAATCACAATTAATCGTTGGCCAGAACTAATATAAATATATACATGTAAATATTTTCTAAATATATACTGTATTGTGTGTCTATATATATATATACATAATAAATATAGATATTACACAAACATATATGAACAAAAACCTTTATTTTAGATGAAATTAATCATGATTAATTGCTGCCCAGCACTAATGTAAATATATACATGTAAATATTTTCAAAATATATACTGTTTATGTGTGTGTCTTTATATATACATAATAAATATAAATAGTACACATATATAAACAAATACTTTTATTTTGGATGCGATTAATCACGATTATTCATTGACCGGCACTAATATATATATATATATATATATATATATATATATATATATATATATATAATATATATTTATATGTAAATATTTTTTTTAAATACACTGTATGTGTGTGTATTTCTATATATGTGATAATTATACACAGTATACACATGTTAACAAAAACTTTTGGATGCGATTAATTGCGATTAATCGTTTGACAGCACTTTAATACATTTAATAATGCATACATTTCAGTATTTGTCTGCTAAATTGTTTAATATTTCTCCTGTTGATAAATTCATGTTCATTAATCATTTTGTGCTCAACGATTTTTTTTTACCGTTTAACAGTCTAAAAAGACAAAGGCTGTTTATTAACAGATTACAATGTGACAACATGCCCCTTCATTGTCAGCATATAAAATAAACTGTAAAAATGTACACATGAGCAAAGAAGATGTAATATATAGCACAATCTTCCCCACTGGGTAAGGTGAGGTAATATTTCACTGTGCTTTCTTACCTTTCCATGGGGAACGGTTTGTCTTGTTGAAGTGAATGGAGGTTGGCAGGGCTATTCAAAGCACTCTGTGAAAGGTTAAAGGTCACCATTACCTCATTTGCACACATTTGTTTTCACTGTGCTTTAAACAACAGAATGAATGATGTGTGTCAACAAGAGTGGGTTATTTGCATTACTTCTATAAATGATACAGTCGACTGTTAGCTCTCGCTCAGTACAGTCATACTGTTTGAACTAGGTTTAGGTGTGGCTAAAATAGCAGGTAGCTTGTGCAGCAGGTAGCCAGATGTTGTTATGACCTGAGACCAGTTTTGCAGACATCATAGCATCATTTTGCTCATGATATGGGCACCTGGAGCTGAATCTAGATCAGTATAAGTGGGGCAGGCTGAGACTTGCCCCAGGTGATCAGAGTTTAGATTAGCTTTTATAGGTGTGGCAAGTCCAAAACCAAAGAAGTTCTGCATGCAAAGCAAGATTAAAATCTCTGAAGCTCTGCTTTGTCGCAGGCTTTAAAAAGAAAGACCAGATCCAAAATAAATCCACTGAGATCCTCTAATAAAATACGCCTAATCGAACACATGCCAAAAAGGTCACGTTTTGGTGCGGTTGACTTGTTTTAAGCTGGTCCTGTGTCTTATAACAGCAGTTTCTCTCTGATTAGTTAGAATAATTTAACTATTTGAGTCATAGTAGCACGGGTATATTTGTAGTAACCAAAAATACACTGTATGGGTCAAAATTATTGATTTTTCTTATACTCCAAAAATCATTAGGATATCAAGTAAAGATCACGTTCCATGAAGATATTTTGTAAATTTTCTGCTGTAAATATTTTCAAACTTTATTTTTGATTTGTAATATGCATTGCTATTTCATTTGGACAACTTTAAAGGTGATTTTCTCAGAATTTTAGGAAAAAAAAATGTCCTATCCTAACAAACCAAACATCAATAGAAAGTTTATTTATTCAGCTTTCATGATGTATAAATCTCAATTTAAGGCTGGTTTTGTGGCCTAGGGTCACAATTTGTTTATGAAGGCAAGAATAAAAGAACATTAATAGAGGGACTGTGAAAGGGAAGAGAGAGAGAGACGTAATATACACTTACGGATCACGAATAAGGTTCCTGCTCACAGCCATACACTTCCTGTTAGTTGAGCTTGTCGTGTTCTCAGTACTTCCTGTTTTCCTGTGGCATTGACCTCCTCATGCCCAAGTACCAACTGCAGGAAATGTTCTAAAAGAAGACAAGCCTAAACAAATCGGAGTGCCTTGTGACTTGTGCACACTCGATGTTGTAGGCTCATTTATACATATGTATTGGGATTGCCCCAGTGTGTCTGCTTTTTGGAAACAAATCTCTACTACATTGAGTGACATACTTGAGGTCAGGATCCCATTATCACCTTCCCTTTTCCTGCTCAATGACAATTCCAATTTGGAACTTTCTCTTCAACAAAGGCGCATATTGTGGGCTGGACTCACTGCAGCTAAGAAAATGTTGGCATTGAGATGGCAGCCACCTCATAATTTGTCATGGCAACAATGGGCCAACTCCTTTTTAGACATTGTTATGATGGAGAGATCAGTAGCCCGGTTGCATGCAGCCAGTCAGAAAACAATTAATGCATGGGATGTAGCTTATAATTTGGTTAAAGAAAGAGTGCAGCATAATTATCCATAAGGTGCCAGACGATTTATGTTTGTGTTTTATTCTTTCACTTTTATACATTTATTTTCTTGATGTGTATTATATCTTGAGATCCGGGGTGGGATGGTTTAGGGGGTCGCCATAGGGTTGGGATGGGGGGGGGGGTTAACTGTGTGAGTTTTTATTTTTGTTTCTATTCTGTGTTTCATGTATATCTTGTGTTGTATGTCTCTGAAGATACACAATAAAAAACATTTGATCAAAAAAAAAAAAACAAATCGGAGTGCCACTGGTGCATTTCTTAAAATATACCACAGTTTCATCTCTAAACCATTTCAGAAAGTGACAGTTCCACTTTGTTTTAAAAACTTTATATTCATCGAAGAATCCTGAAAAAAAGTCATGGCTTCCACAAAAAGATTAAGCAGCACACAGCTGTTTTCAACATTGGTAATAAGAAATGAGCAGCAAATCAGCATTATTAGAATGATTTCTGAAAAAATCATGTGACACAGACTAGAGTAATGATGCTGAAAATTCAGCTTTGAATCACAGAAATAAATTACATTTTATAAAATATTCAAATAGAAAACAGCTATTTTAAATGGTAATACTTTTTCATAATATTACTGTTTTTACTGTATTTAATGCTACCTTGGTGAGCATAAGAGACTTCTTTAACATTTTTAAAATCGGTAGTGTATGTACAAATTACATTATCTGCAGAACAACTGAAGTAAACTAAATGGAAAAAAAAAATCTTAGTTTCTCAGCAGGTTTGTCCCCTTCTAAATAATGAAATTACCTTTAATGTAAGCACCAGCTGAACTGACATGGACTTGAACAAACATTTAATAAGACCTGATGATCATGTTCTCTAGTATGATTTGAGAAAGATCCAAAGAGCATCTAGTGCTTCAATGGAAGCAAGAACATCTGACCATCTGAACAACGAAATTCATGATCAGTGGTACAGTTACTTACATTTGACTAGTTACCCAGTACAGAATTGCAATTTTTTTTTTAAAGAATAAATAATTACATTTTGCTAAGATTTAAACTGATTTTCAGGGTGGGACCCTGGACCACAAAACCAGTCTTAAGTAGCATAGGTATATTTGTAGCAATAGCCAAAAATACATTGCATGGGTCAAAATTATTGATTTTCTTTTATGCCAAAAATCATTAGGATATTAAGTAAAGATCATGTTCCATGAATATATTTTGTAAATTTCCTACCATAAATATATCCAAACTTAATTTTTGATTAGTAATATGCATTGCTTAGAACTTTGGACAACTTTAAAGGCGACTTTCTCAATATTTCGATTTTTTTGCACCCTCAGATTTTTAAATAGTTGTATCTTGGTCAAATATTGTCCTATTCTACCGAACCATACATCAATGGAAAGCTATGTATTCAGCTTTCAAATGATAAATAAATCTTAATTTTAGATCAACCCTTATGACAATTTTTGTAAGTGGACAGATTAAACAAAGTATGTAATTAAGTAAGTATGACCAATAAGAAACATCAACAGACATTTGAGAGTTGCTTCAACCCCAGAATCCAGATGTCTAATCTATCATCTATCTATATAATGTTCTGTAAGAGTGAAGGTTCCATTTGTTAATGTTAGTTAATGTATTAATAATGTTCACTTCCAGAACAAAAATTTACAGATAATGTACTCACCCCCTTATCATCCAAGATGTTCATGTCTTTCTTTTATCAGTCGTAAAGAAATTATGTTTTTTGTGGAAAACATTTCAGGGTTTCTCTAAATATAATGGATATCTATGGTGCCCCTGAGTTTGAATTTGTAAAGTTTAGTTTAAATGCAGCTTCAAAGTGCTCTAAATGTTCCCAGCCAAGAAGGAAGGGTCTTATCTAGCAAAACGATCAGCTATTTTTAAACAATTACAATTTATATACTTTTTAACCACAAACACTCATCTTGGACTAGCTCTGTGTGAACTGTGTGTATTCCTGTTTATGACAGTTACGGTATGTCGAAAAACTCCCATTTCATTTTCTCCTCCAACTTAACCTCCAAAATAACCAATCGTTTTGCTAGATAAGAGTCTTCTTCCTCTTTGAAGCTGCATTTAAACTGCATTTTGGACGTTTAAACTCGGGGGCACCATAGAAGTCCATTATATGCATGGAGAGAAATCCTGAAATGTTTTCTTTGACTGAAGAAAGAAAGACATGAACATCTTGGATGACAAGAGGGTAAGTACATTATTTATACATTTTTGTTCTGGAAGTGAACTACTCCTTCAACTAAAGTAGTTAACTAATGAACTTTATTGTAAAATGTTTTCACAGGAAGATAACATTTCATGACCTTTGAACACGCATCTTTTAGCGTGGAAACTACATTGTGTTAATGTTACCCCATCTGTTCTCGATCAGAGATAGCATTTAAACCAGCGTGACAAATATAGACATGCATGTGACACCTGCTAACTGTCAATCTGAATGAAAGAGCAGTTGACAGTGTGAAAGCATTAAGCACTATGGTAACAAGGTCATATGAATATACCACATACATCTGTGTCAAACATGGTTTTAAAATGCTATTTAAAATGTTGAAGGCATTGAAATGTTAAAAGTTTGATCTAATGAGCGCTGTTTTGACCTGCTGAGGATTTAGAAAGTTTAAGGCCGGTAGGTTTTGGAAAAATGTTGTTTATGCTTCATGGTCCTCAGAGTAAACAAGCGGGGAACCCCCTATGATTTCCTCAACTCCTCTGGGAAGTTCACATCATGCCTCTTTCGGTCAAGGACTCATGTCCTGTGTTTGTTAACAGTTGTCAACAGTTCTGCCATTAGGATAATTTAAGGAGAAACAATGTTACTTATTTCCTATTTTTATCCTATGCGTTTGCTATTTTTAATCCTGGAGCTTTTTTGTGGCAGCTTATTAAACTACTGTTTAATTGAAGTGGCTAAAAATGGGTTGAGGTTTCGTTACCCAGCACTGCACCAGCTTTTGGGGTCTAACTTTACTTCAGTCCTGACCTACATACAGCGCCTGTAACCACATCAACAGATCTCAGAAGCAACTGTTTTAACATACACATAATTCGTTTTTAAGTGATGTGATGAAAAAAATTCCTTAGTGGAAATTTAGAAAGTTTATGTCAAACAGTATACATCTATACAATAATCATGATGATTTTCCTATCACGGTGTCTTAATTAAAGAGTAACATTTTATCATACAAAAGCATAAGAATGCATTCTCTAGCAGAACTCCCTAGGCTACTGCAGAATTGAACAGTACATGGCCGAAGAACATAATAGAAGAATATGACCTCATTGCAAAGTAAGAGGCGGAGCCTGTGAAGTGTGTTTATGTCAAACTGGCAGAGCCATCAGCGCTGGGCACAGATTCTGAGTCACCGTCCTACACACACACACACACACACACACACACACACACACACACACACACACACACCTGCTCCCTCATTGTTGTATCTGTGAAGAACAACATGTGAAACATGGGCATCTCATTTTGAACTGTTTAACTGTAATAGGTTGCATATGGAAAATTAAATGTGACAAATAATTACTTTTCGTACCAGTCCAAAAGTTTTGGACCTTAATATCCCGATCATTACATTAATTTCAAATCATTAAAATTACTTTTTAAAAGGCAATTATATAAATTGTGTCTGCATTAAACATTTTTACGATTTATTTACATATATTTAGTTTTTAAATAGACAAATCTTTTTTCTGAAGAAAAAAAGAAAAAAAAAAGTTGTTGAATTGTATTCTAAGGTGGCTACTTTGAAAAGGCAAAATATAAGACGGTTTTGGTCATTTTGTGGGTATTATACAATTTTTTTACACCACTATTCACATAGTATACATTATTATATTATACACTACTATTCAAAATATATTCAAATATTTTATTTATGCATTAAATTGATCAAAAGTGACAATAAAGACTTTTACATTATTACAAAAGATACGAGAAATGGCTGCTAAAAATTCAGCTTAGCCATCACAGGAATAAATTTATTACAAAAGATATGAGTAATGGCTGCTGAAAATTCAGTTTAGCCATCACAGGAATAAATTATATTCCAAAATATATTTTAAGTTATTTTAATTTAATAATATTTTAGAATTTTACTATAGTTTTGATCTTGGTGAGTTTAAACAAAAAAAAATCTTTTTTTTTGCATTATACTTTACTTTTTCAAAAATAGGTAAATAAATAAAAGAGAATGAGAGACAGAGAAAATTATATAACTAATATAATATAACATCATATAAAAACATTTTAATAAAGAATGAGTAAGTGTTTTTTATTTGACAATATTGTTTCTCAAATTTTTATTATAAATAATATATTAATTACTTTTATACATTAAAATACTTTTTATATATTATATAATCTGCATGACGAATGTAAATAATTTATAAACCAGATTATAAATTATACATTACATTTACTGCATGATATAATTGTAGACCAAATAAATTTAAAATATGTGAACCAGGACCACAAAACCAGTCATAAGTCTTCATTTTTGGAAAGTGAGGTGTATACATGAATATACTGATATAAATATGCTTTCCATTGATATATGGTTTGTTAGGATAGGACAATATTTGTTTGAGATACAGCTATTTGAAAATCTGGAATATGAGGGTGTGAAAAAAAGCAAATGATTGAGAAAATTGCCCTTAAAGTTGTCCAAATGAAGTTCTTAGCAACGAATATTACTAATCAAAAATGAAGTTCTGATATATTTATGGTAGGACATTTACAAAATATCTTCATGGAACATGATCTTTACTAAATATCCTAATGATTTTTAGCGTAAAAGAAAAATCTAGCATTTTCAACCATACAATGTATTTTTGGCTATTGCTACAAATATACCTGTGCTACTTAAGACTGGTTTTGTGGTCCAGGGTCACATATATCAAATCAATTATCAGAAATTTTATTAAAAAAATAGAAATTTAATATGATAAATAAATGAATTAAATATATGAATGATTAAATAAATATATTAGAAAAGCTATAGAAATATATCATGCGTTTAGTAAGTTGACTATGTACTTAAAAGAAAAATGATGTACTTAATCCAATTTAAGATTAAGATATGCATAATCCAAGTTCAAAAGTATAGATAAATAAATAAAGTTTTGACTCTGGAAGTTCCAGAGTATTGAAGAAAATGAACCAATATCGCCACCTAGTGGTTGCCAGCTTCGTTCTTCAATTTTCTTTATTCTTCTTACCCTGTCCACTTCTATTTCATCAGTTATGTAGCAGAAGTGGACTGACACAGATCTGGATTGGGGTTTGGTTTTAGTGAAGGTGGAATATTTTCTTTGGTGGTCGCTATGGGTGTCAGGCCAAAGATTGGTGGCAGCTCTATTGTTGGAGTGGCAGGTGAGTCTGAGAAAGCAGGAGAGATGGTGGATATAGGAAGGCTGTAATGAGGTTCCTCCTCCGCACCTGCCATGTCTCCACTGAGCACAAGCTCATCCAAACCCACCCCCTTCAGCTCACCCTGCCGCGGTCCAGCAAAAAAGTGCATAACGGCTTGAACCTGCTGCAGTTCCCAGAAGCTTTCCATAACGACAAGCAAGGCAATCAGTCCAAGCATCAAATAACCTGGAAAAAGAGGAGTCTTCTAAATAAGGGGTTCTGCAAGTTTTTCTGCACTTTTTGGTTTCGGTTTCCACTGCAAATGTTATGTAAAGATACATTTAATTGAGAAGGAAAATTACAAAAGATAAGAAGATGTGAGTTTATGATTAAAACAAGAACAAATATCTGCCAATTGGCTCAGAAAAAAATCTTAATTCAGAGGGAAAACAAGCTTACATTACATTCTTTTTTAGGCATAAATTTACTCAATTTTGATTCATTTTTCAGAAAACAAGACATAATTATTTTCATCTCAATGTATCTTGATTTAAAAATATTTGTATTGGAAAACAAGACAAAAGTACCAAGGAAGTTCATTTTCTAGCAATGCAGGGGCAAATTAAAGACTTTTCTTGACTTGATATTTTTAAGACCCAACGGAAAAAGGTCACTCCAACAAACCATATATATATAATTTGTTTTAATAAAATGCCATTACAAATGCTAAAAAGGACTTACAGGAGGTCGCTAACTCCAGCCCCTGACGTGCCGCTCGGCTTTGCGTCCTCCCGGGCAGGTAGTCAACAAGTCCTGTCGTGCTAAGTGAGATAAAACAGAAATACAGCGACTCTAGGTAATTCCAGTCGTTCTCCAGCAGGCAGAGGGCACCAGCAGGTAGAAGAAAGAACAATGTCGCTGTGCAAAAGGCCAGAACACTGCAGTGCAGTAGTGCTGCATGGTTTCGAGACAGTCCCCAGAAGACTTGAAGGTTGTGAATAGGGGTGTGTGTTACCCAGGGCAGGAGGGCATGAGTGAGGCTGGACAGCAGCAGCAGGGTGAGGGGGATGCCCACAAGGCAGTAAACAACACAGAACACACGGCCCTCATCCGAAAGGGGCACAGTGGTGCCATAACCTGCAAATAAAGAACAGACATCACAGACAGTGAGGCAAGGGTAAATACAACTCACTACAACCATAAAAAAAACAATGAACAATAAACATTAACTGAAAAAAGTAGGCCTATTTTGTTTCAGAAAATTGTCAAAGCAACATATCTTAATGTACGTTTACTTTAAGTACTAAAATAACTCATATTAAGCTAAAAGTAATAAATAAAATACATAACCAAATGGATGTACTAAAAAATAAAGACAACACACAACAAAAATACTAAACCTTGTACCTAATTTAAAATACAAAAACTGTAACAATATAAAATGATCCAAAAATAAAGCTGCTTTGAAGACATCTTTATTTTTTGACAAGTATTAATAAATGGGATAGAGGTAGACTAATGAATAAATCTAATAAATCAATTTTCAGTCTTTAAAGATAAGGAGATTTAAATTTAATAATATAGCTGCAAGCAGCGATTATCGGGGTTCAAGTGCATATGAAAAAAGACTTTATTTAGCAAGCCTGTAACCACCTAAATCAATGATTTAAAAAAGCATTTTTGGCAAATCCAGGTAATTTACCATAGAAATGTTATATTTTGTAATGTTTATGACTGTTACTGTGACGTTTCGATCTCCTTAAAACTTTCCATGCTTGTTTAGAATCACTTGTTGCATGTGCTCACCAGGTTTCATGAAGTTTTGAGTTTTCCTTTAGGCTTTATATGCTTTGGGGTATATTTGGACAGGTCCCTTTCCTAACAATTCGGTTATAGCCACTCAAAAAATTAATTCCAACATATTTTTGATAATTATTGACCTGGAAAGTCCAGAGAACTGTACTGCAGCGTTTTTTTTTTCCCAGACTGAGCGAAAAACCTAGGACTAGTTTGCAAAAGTAGGCTTTTTACATCTTCTCAATCACTTAACAAATGATTTGATTGACAGCAGTGGTACCAGAGGCCAAAGTTGTCCCGAATGAGGAGTTATATTATTTGATACAAATATCGCGTAAATGTCCGAAAAAATGTAAAATCGCTTATACCCTTGAGAAATGCGATTTCTTTCAAATTTCTCACAGAACTTTGGGGTCATGAGCCAAACAGGCCCACCGAGTTTCGCTTCGATCGGCCTTCGTTAACCTTGCCTAATAGATGCTCAAACTTCATTGGCCAATGGTGGTCATGTTTTTTTGAGATAGGCAAATATCCTTATAGACAATTGTTGCACTTTGGACCAAGAGAGTGCACAGCGATTTTCAAGTTGATAGGACAAATGGTTGTGTAGGTCTATCATAGCGGCACCAAGAAATCCAAAATACCCGAAAATTTAGGACACTTGAGCCTGTGATGAATGGTTTAGGAGTTATGAGCGATTTTGTAATTTTGATCACTGTAGCGCCCCTGTCAGACCGCCTTGGTGAAGTTGTCAGCGGTGTGAGTACTACCATCTCTCCAAGTTTCAAGTCTCCATGACTTATGGTTTGGTCTGCACATTAAATGTTACATGGAGATTGCTGATCCTTGGCCATTCTAACAATTACAATAGGGTTTCAATGCTACGCCCTTGAACCTTTATTGAAGAACTCTAGATAGATAAGTAGATAAGTACACTGTGTGCAATTATTAGGCACGTTGATATTGTGGTCGTATTTTTTTCCAAGCACATTTGACCAATTCCAAAGCACATCAATCTTAATAACTACTATTCATTTTGTATTTAATTATTTATAAGTTATATATAATTGTCCATGAAGGCTGGGTGTGGTGCTGGTCCTTCAAGAGCCACTCTCGACTCATCTGTCTATAAAGCCTATAAAAAACAGTCTCCATGTATTTCACAACACTTCAGAATGTTATTCTTATTAATTGAGGGTCATTTTTTAGGATTTTTTGCCCAAGCAAAGTCTCTGAGAACCTGACACATTGCACTTCTGGAGACTCAAGGTAGGTTGCAGGTCTGGAAAACGGTGGCGCTGGAGACTAAACGGTTCCTGGTGGTTTCATATCTAATTCTTAACATTAATTCATAGTTTTTTTGCAATTAAAATGCATCTTTTCTCTTCCACCTGTTTTTTTCTGACAATGCAGACGCAACAAGCGTTTTTCTGTCCGGTGGTCATGCCTTAACTTTGCAAATTCCAGTATTGCATTAGTATTGCATCCTTCTAGTGGACATTTAATAGTTTTTGACTTTTCAGTCTGAGGTAAATCTCTTTTTTGGCTCATTTTAGCTGTAAAAGAAAATGTGCCTAATAATTCTGCACACCTGAATATAAGGAGTTTTTTCACTTCCAGCCTTCATGGACAATTATATCACTTATAAATAATTAAATACAAAATGAATAGTAGTTATTAAGATTGATGTGGTTGGAATTGGTCAAATGTGCTTGGAAAAAAAAAAATATGACCACAATATCAACGTGCCTAATAATTATGCACACAGTGTAGACTTGATATTTAAAATGTATCATTTGTTTAATCTAAAGAAGCTCAAAGCTAAAACCAGCCTATGATGGCTGGTAGCCTGGTATAGCTGGTCAGCAGGCTAGTTTTAGAGGGGTTTGAGCCACTTCCTTAACTGGTCAGGCTGGAAAACCAGCTAAAACCAGCTAAGACCAGCCAACCAGCTTAGGCTGGTTTTAGCGTTTTTTTTTTTTGTTTTTTTTTTGTTCAGCATGGAGGAACAGTAGTAAACAAATAAACACACTACAAGTTAGATAATTAGTATAGGTAATATTATTGAAGCTATGTTTAATTAAGTGTAGTTTCCGAACTGAAACATCTTAATTAATTCCTGTTTGATTACGGCTCACCTGTGGTCGTGAGGAAGGTAATGGCGAAAAACAGCGACGACGTAAAGTCGAAGTTGCATTCATCACTGTGGGACTGCAGTGTGGCCACGCCGCGTTTACTCGCAGAAAGCACGTTCGTTAACAAACGATCCAAACTGCTCTCCTCAACACACGGGTTATCTGCTAAAAAGCGAGCTTTTAGTCCACGGACCTCTTTAACGAGCAAATTCTCCTCAGGTTGCTCCAGTATCATCAAAACAACAGCACCGACGACGATGAAGAGGCCATACGCTATCATCATAAATGTGAACGCGTGAACACGTAGAAAAGTCAGAGCTTTATCAGCAAAAATAGCCATTATTAAACTAGTTTTGTTTGTGTATTGCGTCAGTATGGTAGAACGTTAGAGTGCTGCATGTGTAACCAAACCTGGGCTCTGACATGGAGAGTTCAACACCATGCTGAAAGTTTAATGCAACAGGTCAGCAGACATCCACGACACCATCTGCCTTCACCTGTTTGGTAAAGCAGAATCTAGATCAAACTTTTTGAATTATGAGATTGTGCTTTGGACCAGCTGTCTTAAAAATAGAAATGTATATCTTGAAGGAATAGTTTAAAACTCTAACATCTACTCACCCTCTTGTTGCTCCAAAACCATGAGATTTTCTATGGAACAAAAATGAATGATTTTGAAGAATGTATGAAAAGATGCAAACAGTAACACAATCCAGCTCAAAAAACAAACAAAAAAAATTAAAATAAAAATTTATGTTAATTTCATTGTACAGGAAAAAGAAATCCATCCAGGACCCGGTTAACTTCTTTTGTGTTCAATTAAAGTATACAGAGGCTCCAAAGGGGACACAGTAATCGAAAAAAAAAAAAGAGATTGGAGGAAAATATATATTTTCATTACTCATATTATTTACATCACAAACGTTTTTCAGGGGAAGTCTTTTTTCCTACTTATCACCATTTCCCTCCACAAAAAACATGAACTGTCCCAGAGAATTATTTTCTGGAACTATGCTAATATATTTATATATATATAAAAAATTAACAGATTATTAAGAGTAATGCATTAAGCAGCTTTTTACCAGGCCTAAAAAAAGAAAATCACTGGCATTATACACAGACTGCACAGTTTAAATACAAAATAATAACATATAATGCAAGTACATTATATAATGTATTTATTTTTACAGGCCTACATCATTACAAACAAAGTTAGACATATAAAAAAGGACATTCACTCAAATATAAATACTCTAATAAACAAGGCAACTGTACAGCAGTATCTGTTCAGCTTCATCCTGCTAGGAGTACTGTAAATATAAACTCTATTTGGTGTCAGGTTCTATTATACTATCAACAGTACATACTAATTAATTATGAGAGAACGCGCTACTGATCAGAATCAGTAGTTATAGCATAAAATCCTGGATGCTCATTCAAAATATTTTTCCTCACAATACTTGCCTTGTTTGCATAGAGCATATAGAACTGTTCATCTGTAATTATTAAGATGCAACCATTTGACGAGTCACTGTCAGGTGTCTCTAAATGTCACATACATAGTGCTTGCATTTTAAAGCGGCAGGTGAAGCGAGTAATGGGAACACGTCCAGCGGCGCACAGGTTTGCTGACTCTCCCTATGACCGGTAGCTTGTGGGCGTAAGCACGAGGCGGGAGGGTATTAAGAGGTGGAGTTGGAGTAAAGCTCGTCTGGAAGCGTCGTCCCTGACAGCGTCGCCCCATCTGCCGCCCGCCAATGATGAAAGAGAAAGCAGGAGGTCCAGCCTGAGGCAGCGGGAAGCGGGCTTTGGGGAAAATGTCTCGGGATTGGCTGGTGGAACGTCCAGGACGTGATGAAGATGACCTGGAACGTGAGACTGAAGATGAGGAGGAGGAAGAGCGGGCAAGAGATCTGCAGACCAAGGACAAAAAGAGACAAAAAGTGAGAAATGCACACAACGAAATTAACATATGAAGACCTTTGGCTCTTTCACTAAACATTTTGTTGAGTTTTAAAGGACAAGACTTGCTAATGTAGGATTGGGTCAGTATCACTGACAATCCTTAGATAAAAAGGCCAATATAGTACATTAGTGCCTGCTCAGTTTTTCAGCAGCATTGGTACTAGAAGTATTTTTCCCATTCATTTTCCTCATAGGGAAGTCATGAACCTATGGAAGCCATTTCAGCCACTAAATTAAAAAAAAATATTGTGACTTATCTGACCATTTTGACTTGTTTTCTCAGAGTTGCGTGATACAAACTTGCAATACTGACATTTTTCTCAAAATTGCATGGTATAAACTCGTAATTATAAAGTCAGAATTTAAAAACTTAAATCTGAGAAAAAAGAAATATAAATGTATGTGTTTATATTTCACAATTCTGACTTTAAATAACTGGCAATTGCCTGTCATAAAGTCAGAATTGCAAGATATAAACTCAACATTTTGGAGAAAAATCACAATTGTGAGATATAAACTTAAAAATATAAAAAGTCAGAATTTCGAGTTTATCACGCAATTCTGACTTAATTTCTCAGAACTGCGAGTTTATATGTCACAATTCTGAGGAAAAAAAAAGTCAGAACTTCAAGAAAAAGTCACAATTACCCACAATTTGGTTCCATAAGAACCAAACCAACCAACTACGAGGTGAATCACAATATTACAAACTTTGATTTGATGCAAAACAGTATGTGAAAATTGGACAAAAAGACAAAGGTTCAAGACTAAATGGCCTGAATGACAGAAACGGCTACAAATCCAATCCAAAAAAAAAAAAAAAAAAAAAAAAAAATGAAGATTTGGAATTTATATAAAAACAAACAATGCATTTTACATTTATTGTAAAATATGCATATATAAACTATTATCAAAGCTGTCTGAGAGCATAAAAAGACAGACTTTTTAACAGTAATTTAACGCAATTTGCCCGTTACGATTCACTGGTTAAAATTTATTTGCATAATCATTGGTAATGTAGTTTTACACCAAGAATTCAACTGTTAAACAATTATTTTAAAATAAGTTGATGCTGGTTTCATCAAAAAGCGCATCTATTAACCTCGTAGCTCACTGTAGGTCTATCTTCAAAGGTTTATAAGATATCATTAACAATCGTTGGAAGCTTGACTTCACCGTGGGATAAAGAAATATAAAAAATAATTTAAACTTTTTTCCCCTCATAATTCGCATTTTGGACTTCTCAAAATTGTGAGATATAAATTTGCAATTCATCTTGAAATTCCACCTTTTTTTTCTTTCCCTCAATAACAAATTTTCAATCATTCGACTCCTACCTCCCCGGGACGGTGGCAGCCAGACTGGGTGGTTGTGGTTCCGTACGAGGACTTCCATCTTGTCGTGGGCTTATATTCATACTAGCAGTTAGCTGGGGCATTTTTCGTGTATTCTCAAGATTGGGGGCACCACTCGCTGGCTCTTTCCTGCCCTCTAGCGGTTGGCAGGAACTTGGAGGTTGGGCGCCACCTAGTGGTGGATCAGTGCTGAAACGTACAGCCAGACTGTCTCCAAAAAAGGAGTAGAGTTCACAATACATGGCAGGAAGAGATACAGGAGTCCATTCTTCCCATGGACAGCCGGCCCCACCTGCTTGGAGATGGCTCGCTATCCCAAGAGGGGGTTCAGACAGAGGTTCGGGAGGCGGGCTGAGGCCAGGCGAGTTTTCTCTAATGCCGACAGCCCCTGCGGCAGTGCCTGGTTGACCAGCACCACCTCCTTCTGCTGCCAAGGTCAAACTGAGTGCCTTCATCTTCAGCAAACGCTCTACTGCCACCTTCAGGGAGGAAAGTAAAGTGGTCACTTTGACTGTAGAGGTATCTCTCAGCATCCTGGAAAAAGAAACGTATGCACCATAGTCCATGTCTTACCAGAATGGCTCCATAGACTTTGTGGCCATCTGCTTTCACCTGAGCGTTGGACACAGAGTAATCATCTAACACAGCTTGTAGATTCGCCCAGTAGGCAGGGAGGTGAGGATACAACACACGTTCAACAGCCTGTGTCAAAACACATACACATGAACAGTGTGACATTCAGGAGTAAAAAGCATATTCGTGTTTGTGGGTGACATGCTGTCTGTGTTTACCTTCCAGCCGAGAGCATGCAGACCCACTACAGCTCCATAGTGGGAACAGAGAGGTCTAACCGGATCGGAAAGAACTTTCTGCAGAGACAGAAGGATCTGATGGTACAGCCCACTCACAAGATCCCCATGTGTCCTACAAGTCGACATGAGAAAAACAATCAGTTAGACTAGAGTTACAGAACATTTGCTATAAAGGTTTAATAATGGGGATGTAACGATATTATCAATGTCGTGGTATTGTGATAGCAAAACTGTCTCAATATTATAGTGGTCACATGCTGATATGAAACAATATAGGTCTTCTGGGCACAAAGTGTAGATTTTTTAAATATTCAAACATAAAAGGTCTTTAAAGTTGCGTTTTGGGCCATTATGCTTTGGCACAGTATCTGTCAAACGAACTAAAACCGAAAGCACAATATGGCTAAATCTCTTCATCAAAACGAAGTGCGCTTCCGGCAATTAGCTCATAATCTGAAGTTTTCCGCGCCTCTGAACAGCTTTGTTCACAAGTGAACTTGTTTATTGCATGTGCTGTGTGTATAGCACATGTTTGGGACTGCAATGGCCACCAGTTATGCTTTATTTTTGCGGCAGATGATTTCACTAGCATTTCACTAGATTTGTAAGCCTGTTTTCACTGAAGCTGGATTTTTCCTTCAAAATAAAAAGCTCTACTGTCGTTTCCATCAAAATAAAAGCTTAAAAGTGCAGTATGAATTGCTGACAGCTAGTGGACTAAATGGCTAACTTTACTGTAGTAAAAATATAAAATATCTCTTTCAAGTGTAGACAAGTGTTGTAATTTCCCTGCTGTAGTATAAAGCAAAAATAATATAACAATGAAATATTCATTTTATTCTATTTTACAGTGCAACTGTTGTACAATATATGGCTATTACTGTCATAGGAATAACAATAATATAAAATTGCTATTATTATTATTATTATTATCATCATCATAATATTCTAATTTGTTTGGCTTCTAAAACACCAGTGTGAATGTAATTTAGACTGAGACATTACATCAAAAGTTTAGTATTAAAGTTTAAGTACAAGTCAATTCACTGACTTTTTTTCTGACTTAAAGTTTTCTTGGTTAAGAACATAGGTTGGAGCTCTTAATTTTGAACTCTCAAAGTGAATCAGAAATAGAATAGAATAGTTTAACTTTAAAATATCCATGTTGTGGACTTCTTATTGGAATATTATCATATTGTTAGATTTAGATTTCATCACATCCCTATTAAATAAGTATTATTTTATTTTAGAATGCTAAAGAAATACCAGAAGATGTGGCTGAGCAGAAGAGCTGCATAGTCTCTCAGGGTCCAGTGGTCATTGAGGGGGTTGATGGAAGCAGCCAGAGGCTCCAGGATGCAGTACATGACACTAGACACCAGACTGCGCACATATGAGCCCAAGTACAGGTATGGGTTTTGCACCAAACTCTTCACCATGTGTAGGAGCCTGTTTAACTGGTCCAGATCATGACTTACTGACTTTACCTAAGAAAGAGGAAAACGAGAGAATCACAGATTATAATATGAATTAAAGAACCCAAGGTCATGGAACAAATTTCACTATTTTTACAGCAATTACAAAAATGTCATTATAATATAAGGTAATAATTAATGACAGCATTTTATACTACATGGACAAAGCAAACGTACCCCACTGATGACGTAAACAAAGTAAGGCAGGAGCACAGCAATCTTTGAATTGGACTGGAGGTCTAACAAAGCCACCTGATGGAAACAGGAAAACATTATTATACTAGCCAGAGAAAACTAAACGTCTCTGCTGCATATTTTAATGTTTTAAGATTTATATGAGTGCATTAGTAAAATAAATACACTACATTTAAAACGTTTGGGGCTGGTATGATTTTTAAAAATAAAAGTCTCTTATGTCCCGGGCTGCATTTATTTAATTAAAAATACAGTGAAACAGTAATATTGTGAAATATACTTACAATTTAAAAAGTACATTTTTATATATATTTATTCCTGTGATGGCAAAGCTGATTTTCAGCAGTCAGTGTCACATAATCTTTCAGGAATCATTTTAATATGCTGATTTGGTGCTCAAGAATTTTTTTTATCATCATCATCAGATTGGAAAATGGTTGTGGTGTGTAATGGTTTTTTCAAAACCTTGCTACATTTTTTATTTCAGGATTCTTTGATAAATAGAAAGAACACCATTTATTTCAAACAGAAATGTTGTGTAACAATGTAAACATTTTTATTGTCCCTACCGGTTAATTTGATGCATCCTTGCTGACTAAGAAATTAATTTCTATCGATAACTTTTGAAAAGTAATGTAATTTACCTTCATGAGATGTGGGTCCTCTCCTAAAATGGCTCGCGTTATTTGTTGGTAATACTTCAGCAGATCCTCTGATAGAGACTGAACAGCAGTGGGCACTAACCAGAGAAAACACAAGTAAACAACTACAGAATAAAGCTGAGCAGTATATTGAATATTTACAATGTATATATGTTATATAAATGGATTTAAAACAAAAACAAATATAGGATTTTTTTTTTTTTTTGAATTTTTAATACCAACTGACCTGACAAATCAATTAAAATAAAAACCAATTAAAGGAATGTTCTTCATACAGTGGACTTTGAGTTTAAACTTCCAAAATGCAGTTTAAATGCCGCTTTAAAGGGCTATAAACGATCCCAGCCGAGGAAGAAGGTTCTTATCTAGCAAAACGATCGGATATTTTTTAAATTTCTATCATTTTTAACCTCAAATGCTCGTCTTGTCTAGCTCTGCGATGTGCATGCGTACTCCAGTTCAACACAGTTAGGGTATGTCGTACGTCAATGGACAAACACCCTTTACAAAAAAAGGGAAACAGTGATGTCGAGTGATTTTGAAATTGGAGGAGAAAATGAGATGGGAGTTTCGACCTACTCTAGCTGGAGTACACAGAGTATGCGTGCAAATCACAGAGCTAGACAAGTCGAGCATTTGAGGTTAAAAAGTATAGAAATTGTCTTTTTTTTTTTAGAAAATAACCAATCGTTTCGCTAGATAAGACCCTTCTTTCTCGGCTGGGACCGTTTGGAGCCCTTTGAAGTGGCATATAAACTGCATTTTGGACATTCAAATTCATGGGCACCATAGAAGTCCACTATATGGAGAAAATTCCTGAAATGTTTTCCTCAAGAAACATAATTTCTTTACGACTGAAGAAAGACAGACATGAACATCTTGGATGACAAGGGGGTGAGTACATTATCTGTAAATTTTGGTTCTGGAAGTGAACTTATCCTTCAAGCTATTTGAGTTTTACCTGTGCCTTGAGGTTCCAAATTTCCTTTTCCATCAAGATATGATACGTGCACTGCCGAAGACACAAAACAGATAACACATGTTTAAAAAATGCAAGATAGTAAATTTGAATACATTGCACTAATGATACCCGCCTTACCTCGAACCATCGTCTCTGCGCAGCCTTTGGGAATGTTAGTAGCAAGTGCCAACTCCACCAGATTTATCTCCCGATCCTCTACAAAGAAAAGCTCTCCTTCTTTTAACGGACGGAATGGTAAGGCATCTTGCGCACCATAACCGCAAACAGTCTGAAAAACATAACAACATTACACCTGCTGTCTCCAGGTGTTAAAATGTAACAAACACCATGATGAAAATTCACATTACAATTTAATCATTTAAAACAGAAAGACAAATACATACCTCAGTATTGCTCCACCGTAGAGCTCTATTAAAGTCTTCCACGCTCAGCTTCCTTCTCTTTGCATGTCTCATGAACTGTGAGCTGTTCTGTAGTGGGACAAACAGGTGTGATTTTATAGCAAAATGTTTGACAGTCTTTCATTAAAACTGCTTTAGAGAAATAAAAACACATGCATGCAAAACAACATCTCTAAAAACTTTAGAGAGTTGAAACCGTTTATAGGCACAATTCAGCACAGCTTTTTAGCAAGATTTATGTGAGCATGCATCTCTTATGCTATTACATCCATCAGCACAACTTTAAACTAACAAGACATGCACATGTACAAGGGCATGAAATGCATGTCAGATAAGAGTCATAATCTGAATTCTGAAACAATAGCACACATCACAAATCAGTAGAAGCCTCTGAATGACAGATGTGAACATTTAAGTGACTTGAATGGCCTTGCTGAGACAGTAGGACCCATCAGAACATCTTGCAGGGAATATTAAGACACAGTCATATACTGTAGCATGCAGTGCACGTAAATATAATCTATAAGATGAAATCATGAAGTCATATGTGACCTGTGTTGCCTCTCTGAGGCGGTAGCACACATCCTCCGCCAGAAGAGCTGCCACCTCCTCGCTGAGCTCCACTCCGGTGCTCTCGGCCATTAGTTTGATGGATTCCCGGGGCACCTCGGCGAAGCGCCGTTCCTCCCTCTCCGTCATCTTCACGTTAGTAGGATCACTAAATAAAGACGCTTTAAATTACATTAAAGATTTAGAGCTAACGCTACGAGGCTGCGCGGCATCAGCCTCTCTTCAGTTCTCCTCTCTAGGCTGCCTTAGCACGTTTGTAATCAAAAATGAGGCTGAAAATCATGCACCGTACCTTCCTACTGGCGACAGATGACGTATCAGTTCATAAATACAGGTTACATTTATTTTATAAGATTTTATCAGCGTTATGTACCTACATTAGCACAAGCAGCTAAGCTCTCCAGACTGTTTATACAACACACGGGTGAACTTGTGGGAAGCACCTGATTGGCTTTGGCTGGAGAGCTCCGCGCATGCGCATGTATTCTGAGCTCATTTGATTCACTGTAGCGACTCGATTCTTCTGAATCGGTTCACTAAGCGATCTTTTACAGCAGTGGTTCCCAACCAAGTTCCTGGAGACCCCCCAACACTGCACATTTTGCATCTCTCCTTTGTCTGACACAGTAATTTCAGGTCTTTGAATCTATACTAATGAGCTGATCACCTGAATCAAGCCTTTTTCACAAAAATCGGAAATTACGTCCGCACAGGGTAAAGTCAGTTCCGCTACAGGTCTGCGCCTATTATATTAATATGCTCTTGTCTCAAATAATGCCTTTTACCTTTTCTGTTTTGTCTGTTTTCCAAGTTGTTGTTATATAATCAACAAAGAAACAACATTTTTACTTGTTTGTGATTTATATGGACACTCGGACCGCTGACTCGTCAATATAATATGCGCAACATAGCGCCAGCTATAGTTCTCTTACGAGAGGTCTCTCGTACTGCACTAAGAAGTATATTACGCTAGGGGAAAATCCTTTTCTGCGAGATATTGAAGCCAAAAATTATCCTTAATTTTGAAATAATGTAAAGCGCGTTGCAGCAGCATACAGACATAGGCGAAACAGCTTGCGCGCCTATTGGCTGCTCTGCGGCAACTGCAGCAGCCTATTAGAGCGAGGCCTGACGCGACGCCAGATCCAATGGGGGCATTTCGCGCCCTTTGCGTCGCTTCGCGCCCTTTTCGTAGCTTCCCGCCTAAAAGGGCGTGGTCTAGACCTATAAATATCGCTCATAGGCAGCTATTATCTGATTTTTCATCCTTCAAGCGAAGCACACGCATCGCTGGAGCCGGATAAGAAGCCGCCGTTTGACTGCAAGCATCTCAGCGGGACGAGCCACTGAAGCTGCTGGCCACGCCGCCTTCCGTGCCTTCTTGCTGCGCTTTCCGGCGCCTATATCCTTTATAATCTACAGTGTGTGTCGCCGCTGCGATACACACTGTTTCTCTAAAAAGAGCAAAGCGTCTTTTTAAAGATGCCTTCATACGGCTCGTGCAGATGCCAATGGTGACTCTGAGGACTTGCCTTGCCTTCTTCACTGAGACTGCTCCCCCGCCCGCCGCGGTGTAGCGCCGTAAAAAGCGCCGTGCCCAGCGGGCCCCGGACACTTCCCCCAGCCGACAAAGCTCGCCGGTTCGCCCGCCTGCTTCATCGACCTCGTCAGCCTCTGTTCCGGATGTAAAGCGGCCGCTGTATGCCACCGCTTCCATAGACGGCGCTGACGAGGGGGGCCATGAAGGAGGAAGAGGATTTCCGTTTCCCGCCAAAGCGGGAACGCGCATGCTGCTCAGAAGAGGCGATAGCAGCCCACTTATGTCTGCCCTCCGCTGGACGGCGTGCTAAGTCGGCCCTCCCCTCTAAAGCTTGCCGTCAGACGTCAAACCTGCTTCGCCGCGCTTTCGCCGCCGCCTAGCCGCGTCAGCGCTGCGTAACATGGTCTCTCACCGTCAAAGCGAAGGGGGGCTGTACAGCAGATATTTCCTGGTACCGAAAAAAGACGGGGGTCACAGACCCATATTAGATCTAAGGCAACTGAACAAAGCGCTGGTGAAGCGTCGGTTCAGGATGCTCACGACCAGAAAAATCCTCGCGCAAGTTCGCCAAGGAGACTGGTTCGTGTCAGTGGATCTGAAAGACGCGTATTTTCAAATACAGATAGCGTCACGTCACAGGCGATTTTTGAGATTCGCCTTCGAGGGCCAGGCATATCAGTACACAGTCCTGCCGTTCGGTTTGTCCCAGGCACCCCGTACATTTACGAAGTGCATGGACGCAGCGCTCGTTCCTCTCAGACTGAAAGGCGTGCGCATACTGAACTATTTGGACGATTGGCTGATTCTAGCGCAGTCTCGCTCAGTGCTTGTACAGCATACGACCATGTTACTCGATCACCTCGAGAATTTGGGTCTCAGAGTCAATTGGGCGAAGAGCTCACTGTCCCCCAGTCAGAAAACTTCCTTCCTGGGCACAGAATTGGACTCGCTGTCAATGATAGCGCGGCTGTCACCACAGCGCGCAGCAGACATTCAGCGCACAGCGGGCTCGTTCCGCTGCGGCGCGTCTGTCCCGCTCAAAAAATTTCAGAAAATGCTGGGTCTCATGGCCTCAGCGTCATCAGTTCTGCAGCTGGGTCTGCTATGTATGCGCCCACTGCAGTTCTGGCTGAAAGCGCGCGTCCCGCGTCAAGCGTGGGCGCCCGGTCGGCTTCGTATCACGGTCAATCAGAAATGTGTCACAGCCCTGAATCCGTGGAGAGCAATCGACTGGTACCAGTTAGGTGTAAGCCTGGGGACTTCCTCGAGAATAAAAGTGGTGTCTACGGACGCGTCCACCTCGGGATGGGGGGCTCTGCTCGAGGGCAGACCGTCTTTTGGCCAGTGGTCAGAACGGGAAAAGCTCCTGCATATCAACTGCCTCGAAATGCTGGCAGTACAGAACGCGCTGATGCGCTTCTGTCCCCAAATAAAAGGAAACCATGTATTAGTCCGCTCGGACAACATGTCAGTGGTTTCCTATATAAATCGCCAGGGCGGTCTCAGGTCCAAAAACCTATACAGACTTGCAGAACGCCTCCTGGTATGGGCTCAGCGCAACCTGCGCTCGCTGAAAGCAGCGCATGTGCCGGGGCTTCTAAACATAGGGCCAGACAGACTGTCCAGGAACAATGTTCCAGCAGGCGAATGGTCTCTACACCCACAGACAGTACAACTACTGTGGAAAAAATTCGGCAGAGCGGAAGTAGACCTGTTTGCGTCTCCGAACAACGCTCACTGTCTGGAATTTTACTCAAAAAGCAGAGACGCGCTGGCCCACGAATGGCCCCGCCGTCATCTCTATGCTTTTCCCCCCGTCTCTCTCCTACCTCAGGTGATAGAGAGGGTCAGGGAAAAAGGATGTTCAATACTGCTGATAGCGCCGTTTTGGGAAAACCAGCCCTGGTTCCCAGCGCTGATGCAGCTGACGAGCACTGTCCCGTGGCCGATACCAGTGAGGAGAGACCTTCTCTCTCAGGCCAGCGGCTCGATTTGGCATCCTCACCCAGAGCTGTGGTCCCTTCATGTCTGGGCCACCAGCGAATATATGATGAACTCCCTAAAGGAGTATTAAACACGATCACGCAGGCTAGAGCCCCGTCTACGAGACGGCTCTATTCCTCAAAATGGTCAGTGTTTTCGGGCTGGTGCGCAGCTCGCGGCTCGTCACCCACTAACTGTGGTGTGATGGAGGTGCTTTCCTTTCTACAAGAGCTGCTGGACAAGGGCAGAACCCCGTCCACGCTCAAAGTCTATGTGGCGGCCATAACAGCGTTCTCGAGCACAACGCTAGGTCAGTCAATAGGAAGGAACGATTTAGTTATTCGCTTCCTGAGGGGAGCTAGAAGACTAAATCCCCCCAGACCTCCCACAGTCCCCGTATGGGACCTTTCTGTGGTACTAGAGGCCATGAAAGGTGGACCATTCGAGCCTCTGCAGACGATTGATTTGAAATACCTGTCTCTTAAGACCGTGTTTCTGCTGGCTCTCGCTTCAGTGAAGCGCATAGGGGATTTGCACGCACTCTCTGTGAGCGCGACGTGCATGGAATTTGGACCTAATGACTCTAAAATCATACTCAAACCCAAACATGGTTACGTTCCAAAATCACTCAACACACCGTTTAGGGCACAGGTCATCGCGCTGTCAGCCCTACCGGTCAATGATGAGGAAACGGACGCGAGCCTCCTATGCCCAGTCAGGGCATTACGAGCTTACGTGTCTCGCTCGTCTGCTTTTAGACAGACAGAGCAGCTTTTTGTTTCGTTTTACGGGCGTCCCAAAGCTTATCCAGATGGATAGTTGATGCTATTGCGTTGGCATATGCTTCCAAGGGCATGCAGTGCCCGCTAGGTGTCAGAGCACATTCCACGAGGGGCGTGGCCTCATCGTGGGCGTGGTCGACTGGGATTGCCTTGCAAGATATTTGTACGGCGGCGGGCTGGGTCTCTCCGTCTACATTTATAAGGTTTTACAACCTGGAGGTTCCCGCCTTACAGGCCAGATTGCTGTCAGTCTAGATGTTCAGTGTTGTCTGACCTGATGTTATCAGCTCGGAATGCTGCGTCTACTGAGCACAGCTCTAGGGTCGACAGTGAAAGTGATAGCACAAGATGTGTCTGGGCAAACTGTGTGAAGACCCTTATTCTTACGTCAGCTCAGGCCGTAACCCCGCCCTGTATGTACGTTTACTTAGCGTCTGAGTGACGCTGCACTATGTGGAAGAGTGCGGCGTTGCCCCTCCCTCTTCCCCGGACTCCCTGTGAGTTCTATAGGTGATTATGAACTGTATGAACCCCGGGCTTTCGCCCTTGGGTCTTTGGTGTCAGATCTCAGCATGCACGGCGTTTTACACTGGGTCCCCTAGCGTAAGATACTTCTTACGCAGTACGAGAGACCTCTCGTAAGAGAACGTACTCGGTTACTGACGTAACCTCGGTTCTCTCTAGAGAGGGAACGAGTACTGCGTATCTTGCCGTGCATGCGCACGCTCTGGTTGCTTTGATGATGAAAAACCAGATAATAGCTGCCTATGAGCGATATTTATAGGTCTAGACCACGCCCTTTTAGGCGGGAAGCTACGAAAAGGGCGCGAAGCGACGCAAAGGGCGCGAAATGCCCCCATTGGATCTGGCGTCGCGTCAGGCCTCGCTCTAATAGGCTGCTGCAGTTGCCGCAGAGCAGCCAATAGGCGCGCAAGCTGTTTCGCCTATGTCTGTATGCTGCTGCAACACGCTTTACATTATTTCAAAATTAAGGATAATTTTTGGCTTCAATATCTCGCAGAAAAGGATTTTCCCCTAGCGTAAGATACTTCTTACGCAGTACTCGTTCCCTCTCTAGAGAGAACCGAGGTTACGTCAGTAACCGAGTACGTTTCTGTTCTCAATCTCTGGTATATTTAAGCTATTTTCTCAATTTACTCAGTCATTTCCCTCGAATCACTACATCATGGTAAATTATGACAGCTTTTGACAGCCTTTATATCCAAATGCACATTTTCCCAAGATTAAATTAAACGATTCTGTGTCCGGATGATGCCTAAACTCAATACAGCAACGTAATCCAGATCCAAATGGAATAAAGCCATTAATCGGAGTATTGTCTTGTTTAGTATTATATTATTTTATTATGTATATCCCTGGGCACATTATGCAACGTACATTTACACCGTACAATGAATAATGCAAAGGAGAGCAAGTAGAAAATACATTACTTTAATAATAATAACAACATTAATAATTGTGAAAAAAACTGACGTGAAGAGTCATAATGCACAGCCAGCACCAAATAGACAGAACGGCAAAACTCAAAACTGTACTGTATTATAAGTGCTCATAAACAGTGGTGTCAAAAGTATTCACATTCATTACTCAAGTAGAAGTATAGATACTAAGATTTAAAAAGACTTTTGTAGAAGTTGAAGTATCAACTCAAGCTTTTTACTCAAGTAAAAGTATAAAAGTACTGGTTTCAAAACTACTTAAAGTAAAAAAGTAAAAGTAATGTAAGGAAAAAAATCCCATTAAGGACAAAAGCTTAGGCCGCGCCACAGGGGCATATTGTGCACTACCCCACCTCCCCAAAAAACATTTCTAAAGGCCTTAGTGACTATGTTATATTAAAATGTTAATGTTGAAAAATTTGGAATGCACTAGGCTACCTGTTTTAGCTGCATATTTGCCCATTGAAAATAAACCCATTTTATTACAATGCAAATGCATTAAAGAACCATAAATGTGTACTACTGAGCATTAACATGTGTTTCTTGGAGCGGAAGATATGATGATTAGTTGCTGCCTATAAGTATTGTTATCGCAACATTGTCAATCGCGTTGTCAATCGCAAACGTTTATTTATTCAAACTACCTACTATAGCTTCATTTGCAGAGGATGAAGAGAAAGCACCCGTTTAATAAATAAGCAAGTAGTAGAGAAATAATAACTTGTAAGAAATAATCTTTTTTGAGTATTGACCCGAACACTGGCTATATCCTTGCTGGAGTGCAGGGCTGGACTGGGGTTAAAATTTGGCCATGGACAAATTCAGCCCATCCAGCCCACAAGTTCCCCCGTGAGTTTTAGGGCTTTGGATTATAGGGCCTTTAATTAAAGTAAATAAATTAATGAATAAAACAGGACAGAATCAAATAATATTAGATACTGAATTCAAATGCAACTTTTATTAATAATTTATAAAATTAATAATGCATTTTTGTCACATAGAAATGCATGCAGTAAAGCATTGATTTTGAGCTAGAATGCGGGACTTTTATTGCTAATAAATTCTGTAAAAATTATTTACTTTTGTAGAACACAAAAGATATTTTGTAGAATGTAAACAAACATATTTGTTTACCCTTGATTTCTACTCTATAGACACAATTTTTGAATTTCTCAAAGTATCTTCCTTTATGTTCCACAGAAGAAAGAAGTTCATACAGGATTGAAATTACATGATGTTGACTAAATAATGACAATTTTTATTTTTGGGTGAACTGTCCCTTTAAGAACTTTAATATGTGTAGTAAACACCTCAGGCACTGATATTTATCTTTAATCAGGCTCTTACTGAATTAACATTTTACTGAATTAACATTATACTGTAAATGAATTACAACAACTGTCGTCACAAGAATAAAATTACAATGGTTATGTTTTTTTAATAATTCATAATAATAAACTATGAAATTTTTAATAAAAAAATGACAGTAATTATGTATTGACGTTTATCACTTTACCTCCTCATGCAGCTGTTTTCAGCAGCCCAGCAGATACAGAACCTTTAATGTTCTCATATCACACAACTGCCTAACACAATTCTGTGTTAAATCTGAATGCGTCAAGCAACTTAAACTTGCGCCATTTATCACTTTGCATCGCGCTGTGCAGGTGACTGATTCCGCCACTTCACACTTTTGGGCTTTTTGCAGATTCAAATGTCATTTAAAATAGCGCATAATATGCGGGAGATCTGCCTCTCTTCGGCGATCGGCCCACTACTCCACCGGCCCTCCGGGTATGTCCCGGTTCTCCCAGATGGCCAGGAGTGTGACGTGATTTGTGTCATGTCACGTGCAGGTGTGATGGATCGCGTACAAAACCAATAGGGTGTCGGAATGGTATATGTTTATACTTCTCATCCAACCACAACCAAATTCACTCTGTGTGGATGGCGCGATTTATCTGGATAGGGTTTTTTTTGAACGATGACATGAATGAAAACTAGCCGAAAAGAAATAGGAGTAACGAGTCTATTTTTAAAATGTAAGGAGTAGAAAGTACAGATAATTGCGTGAAAATGTAAGGAGTAGAAGTAAAAAGTCGTCTGAAAAATAATTACTCCAGTAAAGTATAGATACCCAAAATTTCTACTTAAGTAAGGTAACGAAGTATTTGTACTTCGTTACTTGACACCTCTGCTCATAAACATAGTCTTTGTGATCACCAGAAACTGACACAAAGTTTTTGAAAAAAAATTGCTATTTTTAGAGTAAAACCCCGGTATATATCATAGTATCATAGTATCTATTTTGTAAAAATAGACTTAGATTCCCGAATTTACGCATGTTAAGTACGGCCAAGTACTGCTCACTACGGCCGCTGCTGTCACCGGAAAAACTTTTACCCTGCCAGCGCCAATCTGGAAGCCAGAAACACGGAAGTGTGAAAAAGGCTAATTAAGGTGACATGGAAAACATGTAGTGTTGGAAGGCCTCCAGGATCGTGGTTGGGAACCACTGTTTTACTGTTTACACATTAACAAAGAGAAATAATAATTCAAAAACTGACATCACGGTTTCTTAAGACTTATCAGAGATCTGAATCATTTTATTCTACAACCAACTTATGTTTTTCTTCAGGATTATAAATCTTAAAGTTATGGCAGCCCATTTCCGCCACTGAATACAAAATAAAAAGAGTAATTGCGAATTTTTCTCTCACTATTCTGACTTTTTTCTCGCAATTGCGAGTTTACATCTCGCAATTCTGACTTTTTTTCGCAATTCTTACTTTTTTCCTATGAGATATAAACTTACAATTGCGTGTTATAAAGTCAGAATTGCTAGATATACGTTAAATAAAGCATTGCAGGACATAAACTCACAATTGCGAGAAATAAAGTCAGAATTGCGAGATACAAACTGATTTTTGTCAGACTGAATTTCTCGCAATTGCGAGTATCTTGCAATTCTGAATTTGTCTTAGTAGTATTCTACGCTTATACCATTTTGTCTGTTAGCATTTTCGAGTTAGAATGGTTTTCTCTGTCTCCATATTCAAGCAGTCTTAAACAGTGTTGGGGCTAACACAAGTCACATGATCACATTACTTTTTTCAAGTAACTACTAAAGGAATGCGTTGTTTACAAGAAACTATCCAAGTTACTACAAGTAATGGCAGTTTTTTTAGGGAGTAATGCAAAATTGCAATGAATTACTTTTAAAAGTAACTTTTTCTAACATTGGTCTTAAATTAAGGTACCAAGTCCATAAAAACCCAATTTCTACAGGATTAAAGTTCACTTGCACAACAAAAATGTACAGACTCACCTCCTTGTCATCCAAGATGTTCATAACTTTTAGTCGTAAAGAAATGAAGTTTGAGGTTTTTTCTCTCCATAGTGGACTTATGGTGTCCCAAATTTGAACTTCCAAAATGCAGTTTGTGCACATTTGATGCAATGTGGCTTCAAATAATCCCAAATGCAGTTATATACAAACCCAGCCAAGGAAGAAGGGCCTTATCTCAAAAAAAAAAAAAAAAAAAATTTAAACTTCAAATGCTCATCTTGTTCTGGTTTAAGACAGTTAGGGTACATTGGAAAAACTCCCTCAACTTCAAAATCATCCTACATCGCCATTTTACCTTTAAGGTCGTTTGATTTTTGCATGTTCACTTTGCAAACTTTGGCACTTCTGCAGCGATGTAGGGCAATTTTGTAATGTTAGTTGGAAGAAAAAAAAAAAAAAAAAAAAAGTTGACCTACCCTAACTTTTGAACCAGAGATGCAGACTACTCATGCACTTGGCAGAGACAAGCATTTGAAAAGTAAAGTTATTAAAAAAAAAAAAAAAAAAAAAAAAAAAAACTCACTGGACAGAAAAGGTAGAAATTACTAAAACCCTACATTTATAAAAAAAAAAAAAAAAAAAAAAAAAAAAAGCCTAAACTTCTGTGTACTTATAAACATACCAAAAACTGAAATTCAGACAAAGCTTTCAAAATGTCCAGTCACCTTGTCAGAAGTTAGCATTAAAGACAAAACCACACAGTCAATCCTTTCAGGAGGTTTTATTAAGATCCAAGGATGCTGATGTTTCTAAAATATATTAAAGGTCAATAAGTTTAAAACAATAAATTAGAAACATTCATAGTCAAATCCTTCATATATACACACCAGGAAAATAAGTCTCAATTTACATGTAAGGGGCTTCATTCAGTCCGTCAAAAATAAGTGGCCTCAGAAGTACAAGACAGACTTGAATTAAGAAAATAAAAGCAAACATTTGAGAATTAGTCTCAAAAGGCAGTAAACCAGTTGCAAAGAGACACTGTACAAAACTAAATAAACAAGGTTAAATACAAATTCGGCACAGTACATTCACAGTTAAAAGCTCTTTGGAGTTAGCTTCTGGGATCATCCTGCCACAGACTTCACGACAACAGTGGCTTATCCAGATCATGTGGCCCAGCATTGGCAGCGTTCTCCAACTGCTGGAGCCGAAGGGCCAGAGGGAGCAGGAGGTCATTCAGATGTTGGCTGCTGAAGGTAAAAGCATTGTTGGCCACCGCTTCAACTGACGGTGGAGTGACCGGACCAGAACCGTCAGGGTACACCGGCGAAGCCAAAGCAGATGGAGGGGATGAGGACGGTGGAGACGGTGAAGCGCACATATCAGAGGCGGGTGAGAGAGATCCTCCATTGGTCATCTGATGAGGCCAGGATGTGTGGTTCGAGTTGAGACCTTTGATCGTGTTGGGAAGCCCATGTTGGAACCGACAACGGGTGCCATAGAGACAGAACCCGAAAGCGCTGAAGGTGCGACAGAGGGCACCACGAGGCTTCCACTCTTGGGACTGTGACGTAGGTTGCCAGGGTCGCTCTTCCTCTCCACCGTCTGACTCAGAGCCGCCCTCAACGTGCAGGAAGTGGCATCTGGTACCGAAGGGGCAGACCCCAAATGCGCGATAGGTACGGCATGGCACGTTCTTGCGCCACGGACGGACAGGCCTCTGTTCTTTAAGGTTGTGCACGAAGAGACAACGTGTGCCATAAACACAGTAGCCGGCGGTGTGGTAGGTACGACACAGCTCGGTTTTGTACTTGGGGTGACGGGAGGGTACGTGGAGATCGTGGAGGCCGTGGGCGAACTGGCAGCGTTCGGCATACTTGCAGGTACCCGTCTCAGCATAACGGCTGCACAGTTCCGTCTTGTAGCGGGTCGAGCAGAGCCATTGCGTCATTGGGGGAGACGGAGACTCAACTAGGGGAAGCAAGGCCTCGGCAAGAGACAATCTTCTACTGCCTAAACCCTCTTCAGGGAAGAAGGCCTCATTCTGGCCTTCGGTGGGGAACAGGAAGAGGTCATCTTGACTGGTCTGGAAAAAGAATAAATAGCCTTTTAGGATGAGGGAAAACCCTTTACCACCACAATCACTGCCTAAAAGCCATAGCAAATCTTTGAGAACTACAGTGACTCATTTACTATAACTAGTAAATAAAAAGCATATTGCAGCGCATATAAAACACAGCAATATTAAGGGAAGAAATTTAATTAAACTTTGCATTTTACCATTGACTAGAAGCCATATAGTTTATTTATTTTTTTTTTTAAATAAAAGCATTCCACCATTGACTAGTAAACTTTCAGACACTCAAAGCCAACAATATTCATAATATACATGCCATGTCCATTTACATTTTTGCACTTACTACTGGCTAAAAGCCATAAAATGTTTAGTGTCATTTATTACCATTTTTATTTAGTCAAAGAGATCCAAAGGGTGGTTATAGAAATAAACTTCAAGAAATTAACACTTATTTAGCAAGGTTGCTTTAAATTTATCAAAAAGTGATACGATGCTTTCAATTTCAGATAAACGCTATTCTTCCTACTCAAAGAAACCTTAATATTCTACTCGGTTGCTTTCAGCATAAATGTTTCGAGCAGAAAAATCAGAATATTAGAATGATTTCTGAAGGATCATGTGACTGGAGTAATGATGCTAGAAAAGCAGCTTTAAATGCACATTAACACATTTTAAAATATTAAAACAGAAGTTATAAGTGGTAAAAACATAGTAAATCAACATTTTGTGGATCAAAATGTTTCAAAGTTGTCCTACAACCAAATCAATACCCATTCTGGTCTTAGGACAACTCAAGTTCAAGTGTTGACTATAGTTGCCAAAGTTCAGAATCTTTAGAGATCATAAATTAAAAATGAAACCATTGACAAGTTAACTTTCAGACACTTAAAACCAACAATATTCATAATACACATGCCAGGTCCATATAAATTTTTGCACTTAAATGTTGGCTAGAAGCTATAAGTGTTACATATTTGAGCAGCAAATCAGAATATTAGAATGACTTCTAAAGGATCATGACTCTGGTGTAATGATGCTAAAAAATGAGCTTTGAATTCACAGGAATAATTTAGTTTTAAAATAGTCAAACAGAAGTCATTTTAAATAGTAAAAAGACAGAAATCAACATTTGAAGCAGATCAAAACCTTGTCCTAAAACCAAAACCCTTGTCTTTGAGCCACTTCAAATATTGACTACTGTAGTTCCTAGTTTAACACCTAGAGTTATTCATTAACTTAACCATTGACTAGTAAATGGACACTTAAAGCCAATACATGCAAAGTCTATTTATTTGCACTTACTACTGGCTACTTTGATACGAATAATATACTGATTATAAACCATAGGAAGCTCGTTTTAAAATCACTTTACTAGAAAACGCAGAACACTTTAGTATGCACTTTACTAGAAAGGGTAACTTAGTAAACACTTAAGTAACTAGTTTTGTCGCTCAGTACTGTGTTATCTTTGAGACGCGGATAACGCCAATAAAAGCTTAAGACAGACAAGACAAACAGCTTACCTCAAACATCACTGTGGTTGGTTTTAGATTGCTTTACAAAGCTCAACGGCAGCTCAACAAAACGAGTTTTTTGTTGTTTTAAAAAGTGACGCTGAAGCAACAAAAACACCTGAATGAACTCAGGATAAACACTTGGCTCCGTTGCCCTATCCCAGATGAAAGACGCGAACTACACCTTGTGCCTGGCAAGTTCCACGTACCGACAACTGCTCGCTCTGTTGTTTTAAAGCTGACCGGATTGTGTTCCCGCGTTCCCTTTAAAATAGGAATCAGCTGTGAAGCTTGAACGTTCGAATCAGCCAATCAGGTTTGCCGCTGGTGGCCGTCAATCTAATTTGGCAGCGGTCTGAAGTGATGATGCTTTTGTCTGCTGTGGGTGTTTTGAGTTTGATCAAATTGGGATATTGCCGCTGCCCTGTAGGCTCTACTGGAATAAACATTTGATAAGTAGCTTGTTAGCCGACTTCAAAGGGCGAACACCGAATATACACACAGACCCATCCTGTATCAATTACCGCATCACACCTCGAGTTGTTAATTGAGCGCTTGTCTGTGAAGTACAGATCTGAGGCTTTGTATTATGCTTATTGCGAGGCTTCAGATGAGGATATACATTTCCCGCAAACAATAAGCAATGGAGCATCTTAAATCGTGTCACTGAACTGACTTTAAAAGGAAACAAGCTAACCTTGATAGCAGATATTTCAAACGAGTTTATTAGCAATGTTACTATTTATATAGACTACCGGTCAAAAGTTTTTGAACAAAGATTTTAATGCTTTTTAAAATTAGTCTCTTCTGCTCACCAAGCCTGCATTTATTTAATACATATTTATTACTGTTTAAATGAACTGCTTTCTATTTGAATATATTTAAAATGTAATTTGTTTCTGTGGTCAAAGCTAAATTTTCAGCATCATCACTTCAGTCTTCAGTGTCACATGATCCTTCGGAAATTATTTTAATATGCTGATTTTCTGTTCAAGAATTATTATTATTAATATTATCAATATAACAGTTGAGTACATTTTTTTTTAGGATTCTTTGATGAATAGAAAGATCCAAAGATCAGCATCTGAAATAAAAAGCTTTTGTAACATTATACACTATACCATTAAAAAGCGTGGAGTCAGTAGATTATATAAAATAAAGAAAATTATAAGAAAATAATGAAATTTTTTTATTAAAATGTTTACTTTTACCAAGGATGCTTTAAAAGCGATGATAAAGACATTTATAAAGTTACAAAAGATTTCTATTTCAGAGAAAGTCCTGTTCTTAACTTTCTATTCATCAAAGAAACCTGAAAAACAATAATAAATGTTAATAAACATAAATGTTTTTTGAGAAGCAAATCCGAATATTAGTATGATTTTTAAAGGATTATCTGACACTGAAGACTGAAGTAATGATGCTAAAAATTCAGCTTTTAAATCACAGGAATAAATTACATTTTAAAATATATTCAAATAGAAAAGTTATTTTAAATAGTAAAAATATTTCAAGATTTTACTGTTTTTGCTGTACTTTGGATCAAATGAATGCAGGCTTGGTGAGAAGAGACTTCTTAAAAAAAACATTAAAAATCTTACCGTTCAAAAATGTTTTTTGGGTCTGTGGCCTTAAATCGGAAGAATTTTATTTTAATGTGCTACTAGTTTGGCAACCCATTAATAAACGTAACTATTGAAGATTTATCTCATTTTATTAAATCAGCAAAGCGGAGCAATATGGAGGATATGTGCTGTATTATTTTAGTGTTAATAGTTCACTATAAAATAAAATAAAAAAATCCTATCATTTACTCACCCTCAACTTGTTCTAAACATTCATCATTTGAACTAATTCCAACTAAAAGCTGCTAATTCCCATTAACTTACAAAATATGAGGAAAAAATACTGAACAGTTTGAAATGGCTTTAGAACAAATTGAGGGTTAATAACAGATTTCTTTAATTGGTATTCCATGGCACGACTCAAAGTTTCGGTCTTTAAAACTGACACCATATTTAATTTTTCACGAATGAAAACAAGGCAATGAGATGTATTGTCTCAAGGTTTTATATCATGTTTAATTCACAGCACATTTTCCACAGTTTTGTCACAGAAATGTTTTTGGAAATATGCATTTTCAATGTTACATCGGTTAAAAATCATCTAAAGTTACACAACTGTACAAACCGACTGGACGTTCACACTTGACTCGTTTTCATTCACGAAAAATAAATATGGTGTCTACCATGAAGTGCAAATAAATCAACTAAAGCTCTAAAGAAACATGAAACATTGCCTGATTAGGACCACAAACAAAAAATCTTTATTTTCTTATCACAAGATACATTAAAGGATACAGAGACACTGGAATATCAAAAAAAAGTTTGAGTTGTGAGTTGAAAGAAATTTCTCATTGATATACAAAACTGAAATCCTTCACATCCATGAATCAAACCCTATAATCAACCAGCCTTCCCTCCCCCAACTCTATCCCATAATGGAGATCCAATGTTAACATGTTGTTTTTTTTTTTTTCAAGCTTTGCCAAAACATTGTAGGGTCACAAACCCCCTTCATAAAAAACGGGTGACAATTAAAAGGGGACATGTTAACATTTATGTGTCTTTAGTGTGCAGTGCACGCTCCATTTTGTTTAAGAAACATTACAAAACCCCTAATCGGGGGACGATTTACAATGAAATTTTGTGTTGACTAATCTCAACAAGCCAGGAAAATCCGTCAAAAAAGCCCAACCGTTCAGCTCAAAAAAAAAAAAAAAAAGAAAAAGCTTAATCATAAGGCAAAAATATGCATCAATATCAATAGTTGAGCCATGTCTAGGAAAACTCCCAAACTATTTTCTGGATCCAGTAAAAAAAAAAAAAAAAAAAAAATTCAGGGGGAAATATGCATCAATATCAGCCTATAATCGAGTCGTTACTAGAAAAACTCCAAAACATCTTTTCCCTCTTTCATTATCTACAATTGCTAACGGCTTCCCAGTAGCCCACAAGACCTTTAGAACACAAATGCGAGTGCGTCAACATGTTTGGAAAAAGAGCAGACGTGGAAAACAAACTTTTATGGCTTTGTTCATGATGTTATATATGGAAAAGACTCAATTATTGAGGTACAAAACAGGCCAAACTGATTGCGACATCCAACCACCTCAAATCCAAGATTCGCCTTACATTCATGAACACTCTTCAACATTACTACAGCCGTCCTAAGTCATCAAAAATGCGTTTTCATACTAAGACCTACGAGACCTTCAAACATCACTGCCTGGAGTAGCTACACTGCAGGAGTTGGATCCGTGATTACTAAAAAAAACAAAAAAAAAAAACAATATTGAGTCTGAGAAACAGAGCAATACTTTTGCTGCAGTGCATTCCATGATACCTTCTTTCCACAATTCAGCTAGGCCTGAAAGGCTGGAACCAAAAGTACTGGCTGAAATAAAAGAAGCGGGGCAATCATTTGTCTATATTGCATGAAAATTTGTTTTTAATGAAAGCAACCTAAGAAATTAAGAAAATGATGGTAAAAAGACCATGTACTCCCTCACACATTTAAACCCCACTTTCCATACACACAAGAACAATCAAACTCTTGAAAAAATCCTGTTAATATTTATACAAATAACGACAGAGTTGGAGAAAAATAAAGTGTGCTTTTCCACCATCTTAGAATGAACATGATTTGCTTTAAATTACAGTTAAAAGTATTTGCGATTAAAAAAAGCAACGGGACAGCAGGGCACGAACCCTTAAACTATAACACTGGGGGTAAAACGCCATGAAGTGTGGTGTATGCTGGTGTAAGAGTACGCAGTATGTCATCTTCCCGAGCACGTGAGCGTGGTGTGCGTATGGGATCTGGGTGGGGGGGAACAACAGAAGACGAGGAATAAAGAAGAACAGTTGACGATGGCGGGTTTAACATGCTCTGGCAATGGATGGGTGGTCTACTGGAACATCGCTTAATCCTCCAACACGATTGGCTCGCTGGTGCTGGAGGGGATGATGGGTACTGGAAGGGGCCGGGCTGGCACGGGAAGTTTGATTCTGACTGGGAGGTGTGGTTTTCTGGCTGCCCGCCTCATCTCCCCCTGGGTGAGGTGTTTCCTCAGGGCTCTGTGAACCAAATGGAATTAGTCTCAGAAAAAAAAAAAAAATGTAAATATGTCAAGATGATGTTTTGGAAGCATACCTGGTGTCTTTTGTAGCCACAAACACCACTGGATTCGGAGCATCTCCTTGGCTGACCTTCTGCCTCTTAATGACTGACTGGTTGGCTGCTCTCATTCCCATTGCGAATGGTCTTCCATTGGTGGATAAAGAATGACCTCCAGCCTGCTGCCAATGAGAGCGCTTAGATCTGCGTACACTGTTCTCTAGGTGTGGGAAGGTTAATGTATCTTTGCGATACTCACGTTGTCAAAGGGCCTCTTGCCCAGTAAAGCGGATGCGCTCCGAGGCTGGTTAACCTGGTTGCGGTTGATAGGGGTTGGAGCACCTCGAGGGGCTTTGAGTTTCAAAGGAGCTTGAATAGCTGATGAATAAAATAAGCACAATCACAGTCAAATGATCGATTTTTAAATATAACATTAACTTATAGGTCTACATTTTTTCAGATACACTGCCGTTTAAAAGTTTGGGATCAGTAAGACGTTTTTAAAAAAAAAGTCTCTTATGCTCATCAAGGCTGCATTTTTTGTTTAGAATAAAAAGAAAAGACCCTGTTCCAAAATGTACACACACTTAATTCTTAATACTGTGTTGTTATCTGAATGATCCACAGCTGATCCACATTCAGATAACAAGTTCCTTGTTTGTCCTAAACAGTTAAACTGCCCGCTGTTCTTTCAAGGTCCCACAAATTATTTGGTTTTTCAAAAGTGGAGTGTTCCTTTAAGAGTTGGGGGTCAAAACTTTTAGAATTTAAGATAAGGGTAAAATCAACTTATTTTGTCAACTGGGAAACATGTAAGGATCTTCTGTAGCTTCTGAAGGGCAGTAAAGGTTCAAAAGTTTACACCCCTGGCTCTTAATGCATCGGGTTTCCTTCTAAAGCATCAGTAAGCATTTGAACCTCAGTGTGAAAAGATAGATCTCAAAATCAGTAATTGTTGGAAAGGGTTCAAATACATAGAAATGCTGAAAAACGTATATAGGTCAGTACTAAAAAAATATATATATATTTTGTATGATCCCTCTTATTTTGGTAAAATAATGAATATTTTGCAGATTTTGCAAGGTGTATGTAAACTTTTGACCTCAACTGTATCTATGTTGGCAACGGCTGTGCGGCCAATTATTATTTTTTAAACCTATGATACTTTTTCAGGATTCTTTGATGAATAAAAAGTTTAAAAGAACAGCATTTATTCAAAACATATATCTTTTCTAACAAAATGAGTCTTTGCTATCAATTCAACACATCCTTGCTGAATGAAAACGTTACATTCTTTCAAAAAAGAAAGAATAAAAATGTACTGACCCCAACTTTTGAACAGTAGTGTATATTGTCAGAAAATAGTTCTATTTTAAATAAATGCTGTTCTTTTTAACTTTTATTCATCAAAGAATCCTTAAATCACAGGTTCCAAAAAATATTAAGCAGCACAACCGTTTCTAGCACTGATAATAATAATTCATCAATCAGTGTATTAGAATGAGTTCTGTAGGATCAAGTGACACTGAAGCCTGGAGTAATGATGCTTTGCAGCTTTGGTCACAGGAATAACTGAGACTTTATTGTATATATAAAAAAAAAAAACAACAACACACACTATATATATATATATATATATGTGTGTGTGTGTGTGTGTGTGTGTTAATTTACATCATAATATTTTACAATTATTATTTTTTCCCCTGTTTTTTTGATCAAATAAACTCAGCCTTGAGGAGCATAAGAAACTTCTTTGTAAAGCATAAAAAAAAAACTGAATACTGAAGCCATACCCAATTCTTTAACTATATTGATGAGGGACGGTCGAGGAATAGTCCGGTTCTTCATAGCACTCTTTGCTGCCTTAGGAAGCCTTATCATACCTAAAAGAGAAAAAGCAATAGTCAGAAAAAAATTTGGACATGACAATCACAGGTTTATGCTACTGAATATATAAAGTCTGTATGGCTGTAACTGACTACTCACACTCTGCTTTGACAGCATTGGCGTTAATGGAAGCGTAGGGGCGGCGGGCTGCTCGACGGGACTGCAAAATGTCCTGACACACCCGACGGGCGATTCGAGTGAGTTTAGTGGTCTGCAGGATAAAAGTCTGCCGATTTTTAGCCAGAAGTTTAGCTCTCCCTGCGCTGCTGGTAAACGGGGACATGCCTTGTACCTCCTGGCGGGTCATGTGACCACGTGGAGGTGCATCCTGTTTGAAAGAAATATAATGTTAATTAATCATTCCAGCATAAAAACTATTTAATTTAGCTACCAAGATTAATGAAACCAACTAAATTTTCAATGTTGATATTTGTGTGCATTAAACCTCTATATTTTAAAATGGAGTGAAAAGGTACATCAAGAAACAAAAGACAGGGTTAACATACTGTGCCAGTTCTTGTGGCGCCTTCTAGTTGAGTCGGGGTCTTAAGACCACCATACTTCTTCCAGTAAATCCAACAGGATGAACATAGTCGGCACTGCATGTTGGGAGGGCCCCATGAGTACCACTGCTGAGATTGGGCAGCTGGAGGAGTAGTAAGTCAAACTGATCAATACATTTGTTATTATGCATAGGAATAATTTAGCTTATATCTGAATACTTGAGTTTACTTACTGTGGCAGCTTTCACAACTGAGGCCTTTCTGGTAGCCAGTGGCACCATTCATGCCAGGTTTACTTCCAGGTGCGCCGATCTGGTTGGGGTTAGGTTTGGTGCTGAAGGAGAAAACTAAATTTAGATTCTCAAACAGCAGACAAAATGTGTTACAGGAAAGAATTTGACAACTTTAAGAAAAAACAACAACATAGATAAATAGCTACTTTTCATTCTGTGCTAATTTTGTGTTTGTGAACAGTTTAACATACTGCTGTTTTTTTTAATAAAATATTGTTTTTATTCAGAAAGGATCCATTAATCAAAATTGACAAAACACATCGTTACAGAACATTTTCATTGTTCTTCTGAACTTTCTATTCATCAAAGAATCCTGAAAAAAAAAGATCAGTCTTGACAAAACACATCAAGCAGCTGTTTTCAAAATTGATTATAAGAAATGTTTCTTGAGCATCTAATCAGCATATGATAATGCTTTCTGAAGGCTGACACTGAAGACCCTAATTAGGGCTGTTGAAAATTCAGCTTTACCATTACCGGACTAATTACATTTTAAAATTTATTCAAATAAAAAAAAAAACAGTTATTTTAAATTATAATAATAGTAATAATTATAATTGTAAAAATATTTATTATGTATTTATTATCAAATAAATGTAGCTGTGGTGAGCCGAAGACACTTCTTTTAAAAACATTAAAATTTAAAACTGCAATCTATTAAAAAAAAAAAAAAAAAAAAAAAAAGGGATTTGGGTTTTTATTAATTACAAAAATGGTACACTAGAATTTTCACCAGCTAAAAATGGTTTTAAGTCAGTTATTTCTATCATTTGCTGTAGTGTGTCAGTAGGAAATATCAGTTTACATTTCCAAACATACTTTTTGTCATTAATTGTAATAATC